>NC_080671.1:411645862-411958996 GCF_030247195.1 Topomyia yanbarensis
CTTTGTCAACAGTTTAAAAAAACGTGTCAGCGATAAAGAAACGCAGGTTGATCTTGACCGTCCGTTTGATCCTCGAGAGGTATGCTATTTTTCATCAATCAAAACAGTCTTGCAGCTCTATAGTAATTATGCGATACATGTTCGGCCCATTATCAGTAATATAGCCGGACTAAAATTTAAGCCGAAGGTACATGTAGTCCTGGTTTAATTGTACAGATAATAGGTAGCACTCTACACTAATAATTTACTGCGAAGAAGGTTAAAATGTGCCGAATTTCGACTTGGTGTGTGTGATATTTGTTTAAAGTTAAAATGAGTCAATTATGAACTATTAACACTGTCAAAGTTATTGTTCTAAACCATGAAATTGAGCCTAAAGCAAATGTGACATTAACCTGCAGAATATTTGCTTACTTCATACAACAGCGATTCGGCTATGCTCTAAAAGTAAACCGTTTTGAACCGTATAGCAACAGTGTGATACGCAGAGAAACAACTTTTAAAAGAACTTAAAATCATAAGAAATGTAAAACACAGTAGAGTTCAGTAAACGTTTCCTATCGGCCAGAAGTTTAATTAAATCTGTTAATTTGTTGTAGATCATGTTAACTTGTGCATGGTTTTTATGACTAACACGAAGTGAAGTGATGGAAAAAATTATATCCTACAGAGGACCCAATGCAATACTAACTCCACAAAATTACTGGCAGAACAATCTGTTTAGTTTTAGCATGTTGTTAACAATTTATGTAAAAAGTGTGTAGCCAGGGCGAGCAAATGTTGGAATAATCTTCCAACAGTAAAAGTAAGACAATGTTCCGAATAGTGCTCTTAGCTGCTTATGTTGTCATAATTATTTTTAACATTGTAACATAGCATACACTGCTTTGTGTGAGCGATTTTCATCCATGCCAATATGCTAATCCATCTTTATATCCTTAAATAAACTTCGGTTCGTAAGGAAATGTTCAAGTACCTACAAAAGAAATTATAACTACTAGAGGGAGCAAAGCGCTACTGTCTCCATGTATTCACGAACTGAAACATGGGGTTTCGCTCTAGCGTACTTTATCCCATTACTTTGAAATGTATGTACCCAGGGCAATATGTGTCAAACTAATAGGCCTAGCATATGTAAGAACGAGATAATAAACCATCAGTGCTAAAAGCGGCATGCGACCTCTAGTAGTTATAATCTCTTTTGTACCTACCTGTAAAACACAATTCGTTGGCAGGTTGGGGACTACGGATACGTTCAGAGTATACAACTCATCGACGTTCAAAGTGCCGATTGCAAAGGATCCAGACAATCCAAAACATATGTGTACAGCACGAAAACGTTTAAATAAATCTTCCGGTTTAATGCTGGTCATTTAAGCGACCTAAACGTATCAGATTATGACCTATTGACATATACAAAACAAAAACTGCAGCTGCTTGAAGATGTTGAATAAACCAAATAAACTTCACATCTCAAAGCTATATGTTTATTATTTTAGTCATGTCAAATAGACATTGTCAATATTTCAGTGCCAGAGAGAATACGAAGAGAGACGACTGTTGAAAATCAACCAAACACTCCCTTTACTTTGATCAGGGATGCCAGAGAAGAAAAGTGCCCTTACACGAAGCGTTAGTAATATCAATACTGAGCAGTAATTACACTTTTAATGATCGTGTGATGCAACTAATGACAGAATTACCACAATTCTAGAAATGTTATTACTTAGCAATGACACTTTTTATGCTCGTGTGAGGGCTCATGAAGACATCATTTTTTAAGTTATTGGAAATCAATACTTTTACATTTTGAAGATATTTTGAACTGGAATAGGACTCACGGATACAAAAAACTTTTTAACGTTTTTACTTGGCCTCGAAACTGAGTCAGTTCCTACATTTTGAAGGCGGTTGGGATTAGAACATGACTCTGTTTTACTTTAAGCAAACACGATATTAATATCAAATTCAACCAGTGGGAACTGTCAAATGTGGTCAGTCCGTTTAAAATATGTGAAACTATGCAAGAGGAAAAATAAAATTACTATGAAATAAGAAAACATCTATCCGTAAGTCCCGTCCTAGATTTTGAGAGATTCGGCGATTTTTTGGAGAATACAGGATTTAGGCAGTTATTGAAATAATCTTTGCTCAACAGCAATAACCGATTCGGAGTATTGGTCACATACAACATATGAGGATATTTATTATTAAATGTGAAGACATTAGGAAAATATATCGAGTATTCCTGGTTTTTATTTTAACACTAACATTTTGGAAAACTCATCCCCAGTAGCACTTTAAAACTGGCGATTTTTTAAGTTATGGATTACTTCTTTCAGTTTTGGTTAAATATTTTTAGTTTTAATGTTCTTTTTTCGAAATTTTATATTTAACTTAAATTTAACCACAAGAGATTTCCAATGTTGACAGATGGATAATTCGAGATTCTCTCATTAGAGTCTAAATAATAAATGGCAACGGAGTTTTCGCAAATAAATATAGCATATTTTTAGCATTTTGATGAAAATTTCACTGATTTCCACAGATGTTTGGAGACGTTGCAATTTTTCACAGATTTTTTGGAATTTAACTCAGCATTTCTCAGATGTTTTTTTCTGGTTTAGTCATCACATAATGTGAAAAGTTTTTTTATATCGAAACGCAGATTCCCCTAATGGTCTATCCCTCGCATACTTCTGTACGTAGCATATTGCATTAAAATGTTCAACCTAACATTTCTGACAGCTTGTTTAGTTGGACTTAGAAAATTTTTGATTCCACCCAGAACAAGAAAGTGGTTCAAATTGTTTTTAATTTATGAACAACTAATTCGCTGAACTGCCATTTTTTCGTGCATTTTTACTCAGACGTCATCTTGCAATGTTCCGTTTCAGTGGCGCCATCATTGCAAATGTGATTAAAACCCCAACTAAAAATATATAAAAAGGAACGGTTAGTTCGTGATATGAACCTTAGAGAAGAGACGACAACAGGCTTTGCTCTTCTTGATTTTCCCGACTAGGCCCGGCAGTAAATCTAAAGACAACAAGCGTTCATCGTTGCCAGATTCCTTTCGTATGCTTTTCGCAATTGCTGAAAATAATTGTACCTCGAAAATCGCACCTCAACCAACAATTTACAATGCGTAAGCTGCATTTAAAAAATTAATTTAATTTTTATTCGTGTCTCTATATCGCCATTCAGGACTTTTATTCAATTTGCATGAAATGTTGATGTGTATGAAAAGTAGCCAGAATAGATTCAGCAGCACTGTTTTCTATCCCGTTGGTAAATATAATCAGCGATGCCACATGTTTTTGTGAAATGTCTGTAGAAGAATAATTAAAATGTCTGTAAAAGTCTGTAAATGGTTGTGTAAATCCCATTTACACTAGGTTGTTACTTTAAAAATAGCTTGAAATTAGTAAACTATTGTAAAGGAATTCGGGTCAAATTATTCTAGTGCAATTTTGTTAAACACTGTTACTCTTTTAAAAGTCTGTAGATTTCTGATTACGTCTGTAGGAGACCATCAAAAGTCTGTAAAATACAGACATGTCTGTAAATCTGGCATCGCTGAATATAATAAACGCTCATGATTGGCAAAACGACCAATCAGAAGGTGGTTCAATATTGTGGTTAGGACTGGATCAAATTGGCTACGCGATTGTCTTCTCTTCTCTTAGCTATCATAGAACAATGTTCAGTAAAAGGTGGCCACATTTTAAAGTGGTATGTATTTAACAGGAGTGGGTGAACGTCATATTTGGATGGAATAGTAACCAACATAATCACACAGTATTGCACATGATTGTTTATAGGTTAAATGCTATCGTAAAATTCCAGCCCCCTGTCAAGGATGGCGTCTCTGTACAGCCAGCATCACTGCCATGAAAATCAAAACAATAAATTTGGATGGAATCAGTGAAAGCTGAATTTGGTTATTAAGTGTCCATTTTCTGAATGATATGGTATATATATATATATATATATATATATATATATATATATATATATATATATATATATATATATATATATATATATATATATATATATATATATATATATATATATATATATATATATATATATATATATATATATATATATATATATATATATATATATATATATATATATATATATATATATATATATATATATATATATATATATATATATATATATATATATATATATATATATATATATATATATATATATATGTAGGTCGCTGTCACACACCATATGTTGGTATAGGGTTGCCAGGAGACTGTAAAATTCTATCCGGGCAGTTCACACCAAATCGAACTACACAGTATGAAAGTGTCATGAATCAAAAGTGCTACTCCTTTGACCTGACAGATTTTTGACACATAAAAGTGTCAAAAAACAGACTTCTTCTTACTTTTACTATCTGGAAGGTTAGCTTGGCTGTCAATCGCGCTTTTTATAATGTATTTGATCGAAAAAATCAATTTTTTGTCGATTGCGTATCATTACATATGGCAACCGTCAAAAAATTGTGATTGCGAAGTGCATCAAAAATCCACCTTTCTTAGCAATAAACAACATCGAAATGTATTACATCATAATTTTACAAAAATCAATAAAGACAACAATGACATTGTCACAGCTTACAGCATCATATGGGAAATATATAATAGAGACCTCATTGTTTCAGTGATATACATATATTTTTCGCCGACGAACCCACAAGACACTATTTTCAGATTTGGCAAGAGATTATTTGTTAGACGCAAAATTCTCATACTCGTGCTGTGAAACGGACATTTGCGCTTGACAGTACGAGTTACAGAATTTGGCGTAAACTCTCTAATAATCGTCGAAACTGTCATGAATTCACAAGTGTTGCCGATTTGTTGAACATTTATCAAATATCCAACTAGATTTTGTAAAATAGGCCGATATTTACCAACTTATCAGCGAATCTTATTAATTTAGAGCAATACACTGCATTCTTTGCGATCCGATCGTAAATCGCTTCATTATTTAGCGTTGGAAATGGGTTATAAATCAATGCGATAGTAAATTCAAAATTTATTTGAAAAATGTTATCTTTTGATTCAATTCGTTTTTCAAAGAGGGAACCGGAGCACAAAGTCGGTTAATACAAGAATACCTTCCACCTGAAACCGTAAAACAAGATGCTCTGCTCGTTTCAATACGAAAAACTTCTGCTCATTTGGATATATCAAATCCATCTTGTCTAGACTTTACTTTATACACTGAAAAAAATGTTGGTAAAAATAAAAGTTTTTCGCTCTTAGCAAAGAACAACCAACACATACTCTTAGTTTGAAAAGGAAACTTTTATTTTGATTACTATTCTTCAATAGCTAAAAGGAAAACTTTTATTTTGAATATTATTCTTGATTAATTTTCTTTCTATGTAACAATAGGCGTTGGTTCTCTTTTGTGAAAGCGCAACACTCTTTTACAAATATTTTTTTCTGTGTGTAGCACAGAGATGCCAGGTACTTTTTTCAAATGTCTGCAATAATAATTTTAAAAGTCTGGGAAGAACAAAAAATGTCAGGAAAGCTAGTGTAACCAAAAGCCTTTATATTCAAAAATCTGCAAATATCTGCAACAAAACTAAAAAATCTGCAAATATCTGCAACCAAACTAGAAAATCTGCAAATATCTGCGTCATCGAAAAAATCTGCAGCTTAAATTAAAAGTCTGCGAATTTGCAGACTTGTCTGCAAATCTGGCATCCCTGGTGTAGCATATTAGTGTTCTTTTACGACTGGCAGAGAAAATCTGAACAATGTGTATATAGATGGTACCACCACAGAGAACAGACATCCATGATCGAACAAAAATATTTAAAAAACGTGTGTAAACATTTGAATTAATATACGAAAAACACTAGCGCCGCCACACCAACCTATCCCAACTATCCGTCAAATCGATTCCGGAACCGGTTCGAAATCCTGGATGGATTCAGCATGGAATCTAGCTCAAAGAAAATAACCGATTCCGACTCTATCGGTTGACGCATTTGAGCTGGAATTCATGCTGGAAGTCCGAATCGGTTCCGGACAAGTTTGACTGGGTATAGGAATAACCGCTGTCAATTCTGTCGCACTCAGCCACAAAAAAACATGACGACAGTAGCGCACCTGGTTTAGATATCCAAACTACCTTCGAAACCGTTAGAGATTTTACACAAGTTGAATGCTGAAGTTGGACGTCTGTTCTCTGTGGTACCACTGTCCCAACGTTATTCAGTATAAATGTTTACCGTAATCCTTTCAGCTGACATGTTGGTTTGTCAGTGTGTCTATTCGACTCTTCAATTCTCATTTGATTTTGAATAAGGCTAATATTTCAACTGTCTTGAAGGCATCTTCCAGATGTACCGTTACTCGGCAACAGAATAGATAAAAGTCGCCATAATAAAAAAAACACATGAGAATTGTATCTGACCCATTAAACCTTAAATTGATATCTAATGAATTACCATTTGGGCATAGCGTTTTGGATTTCGCGTAAATGAAACGTAAACTCTAGTATATATTTTAATTGTTTTTTATTTATTTATACTTCCTAATACCATAATTATTCAACAACATACTGATGTACTTATGAAACTCACAACATTTTGGTTGGCTCAACTAAACCTAATTTCCCGTTATTTAATTTATGAACCGTTTGAGGAAAGTTGTCCATATCATTCAAGCAATATAAAAATGAAGGGTTTGATTCGTTTGCTTTTACAAAATAACACTGCATATTATAACAAAAACCTTCTACTATCATTTTTTTCACTATTGCATACATATTGTTTCTCATTATTATAATACTTTTTACGTTGCGTTGCGTTGCGTTGCGTTGTGACGATGATTTTGGCGGATTGCACACTGACTTCATCATGTTTGACTGCTGATTATCTAATAAGAGTTGCTTAGGAAGTGGTAAGTAGGAATTCATACCAATCCGACCCATATTAAAACCTCAACAGCATGATAGCCATCATTGCCGGCCGCCCCCATCTCCATCGTTCACGGGGAAGGATAAAGGATAAGGTAGACAGGAAGTGTTGATGCTCCACCTACTTAACGGAAGGACGACGATTCATCAGACTCTTCCATAGGTGTCGCGGAGTTGGTGGTTTGGAAGGGTATCAGGTCTAGGATTCGCTCCAAGCAAACGATGCGACCTGTAAAGCATATTTTATTAGGTAGTTGTTTAGTTAGTCTTCGAGTGCACGATCACTCGAAAAAGAGATGATCTTGTTTAGTTTTTGGTTATTTTTAAACTCTGGGCAGCCGGCTACCGAGAGTATACTATGTTCCCTAAACAAAAACAATTTGAACTCCACACAGCCGATCGTGGGAGTATTGCCTGGAAAAGCTAATCTTATCTGCGAAATTGGGCCGGATCACTATTTATTGCAACAGTATTTGGACAGAACTCGCTACTTCTTCTCTACGATATATTTATTGGCTTGAAAACTACCAAGTGACAGCATATTATACTGGCAAAAATAGCGCGAGATGTTATAAATCAAGGAAAGTATTTCTTATTTTCCATATCGGATTGTTTGTGGAATACAAGTATACGAGCGATAATACCGAACACTGAAGGGAAATATAAAGGATTGTTAATCTGATGCACGGGCTTGTTAGCAATAACGGAGCTTTAAATTAGGTTCATAAAAACAGACGCGGCGAATTTTCAATACGTATTGAGCCGTGTTCATAGATACTAGTCAGATTAGTCGTATTGGGGCTAATTTCCGATCAACTATTCATTTTTACGGCAATGTTTTCTCGACTAGATCTGTTCGCACCCTCTCATTCTGTTCGCACCCTCTCATTCTGCGGTCTAAGGACCAAATGTCATCAATAGACTTAGAATCGCGTGGAGGCATGAGATAGGAAACTTGTAAGAATTTTGCTATCCCACCGTTTGACTACCAGAATGGATGGGAGAACAGTAATACTAGCAAATACCGACTACCATAAGAGCGGTGCAAATTTGAACGAGTGACGTAGAGTACTGCACTGAAAAAAGGACCAGGAGTGCGATTTTACGAAGTTTTAGCTTCCGATGGCCCTACATTTTCTGACAAAGTGAAGTTCTTGAATGTTGAGATTTTTATTACTGTTTAGAAAAGCAAAAGTATCATTAAGCTAGTATCAGGCCTTCATGAGACCTCAAGAAGTCACTTTTGGAGGTATTCGTAAATGTAGATTTGTCGGTAGACGGTTCCAAATATAATAGAAAAATACCTAATTTAACACAACTACAGATCACTTGCAACATAAAAAGCTTTTTGTGAAATTCGACAGCTCCATCTTAGGCCAATTCAATAAATTTCCTGCATGAAAGTTTCCATTTTTTAAAAACGGTTTTTAAGCCAAAGCTTTGGAAGTTAAACCTTGGCGTGGAAGTGCCGGTATATTAATATATTCTGTTACTTAGTGTAGAATTAGATTTCGTCATTTACGGCTAATATACAACCGCCAGAAGAAACTTAAAACGTTGGTACACAATCAAGAAAGGCGAATCAGAAAAGGTATATGTCAGTGATTCACTAAATACAGACTGGAAAGAGGGTAATATGGAAAACCTTAAGGTCCGCCCAGATTAAGTCTTCGGTACGGAACAAAACCTCGGCCTAGGAACTCCTAGCATGTTGTTAGTCGCCTCTTACGACATGGGAGCAGTTCCCAGAGGTTCTATTCTTGGTTGAAATAGTGCAAAAAGATTTCAGCCCGCCGGACACCACACGGCTTCTCATTATTATAATACTTTTTACGTTGACAAAGTCTTCCTTAATTTTAAAACAGGTTTTATCTGATATTTTAATGTCATCATACCGACCAAACGTTGATTGTTGGCAAATTTCAGTTTCTTCTGATTGTACATCTGGTATTTGTAACTGATCTATGCATTTCGTACTAGGATTAATTAAATAGAAATCATGTTCTTTATAAACAATAAGTGAGTTATACCCAATTTTGTAAGCTTCTTTAATCATTATTGACTTACTAAGATTTTTCCTATTAAAATTCACTCTTGCATATTGTTTAACGTCTCTGTTTTTACTTTCACCTCTCATACCATCAGTTTGATGTAATGGTCCATTTCTAACAATAGCCGATGGATAATGCACTAGAAAGTGCATTTTAGGCTTAAAAGGTTCTTTGAAAATGTCACGAAACATAATATGGTGCTCTTTAATCATATACTTGAATTCATCAATATCTTCTTGTGAAAAACTTGGCCTAAATGAGAATTGAACGATTTGTCTGAGCTTGAGAAAATAGCTCCAAGTAACATCTCCATCGGGAATTTGTTCTCCGATCATTAATGGTAAAAAATCCACAAACGTAAATATTTCAGAAGAAGACATTTTCAAACACTTTTCGTTAAGGTTTGATTCTGTTATATCTTCAGAAATATTACCTATTTTGTACATGCCATAATCAAATAAACTTTTTCGTCTATTAATCGTTTCTAACGTAAATGTCTCTGAACCATTATCCTGAAGAAGTTTTGATATTACAAGTGAAACCACGTAAGGTAAAATTCCTTCGCCAAAGTCATGCATTGGATCAAAATTTAGAGCATGGATTACGTTAAAAGTAGGTATGCATACGAACGGACACAAAATTTTGATACCTGTCTCTCTCATGTTCTGCTTTTCGACATCGTTCAAATATTTCGAATGGGAGCGAAGAGTTGAAACATCTTCTTCAATCATACCTTGCATTTCATTACGATTTGAAGAACAGAAACGGCAATATCGATCTGATCTGAAACTTGTAGTAAAACCTCCAATATAGTTTAAAGAAAGGTTATCACCAGTAAACATACATAAAAGAGGATAAATTGTAGTAATCCCTGTTTTTGTTCTGATAGCAAGTCCAGAATTCTGTTTTTACCATTTTTTTGTTAACCATTTTTGTTAACGACCTATTGAGTTAATTTGTCAACAGTTTTTTCGGCATTTAATTAGCAAGGGACTGGAAGGTGAAGTATATTTTTCAATATTTAGAGCCATAGTACTCAAGGGAGAGCAAGGTGTTGAAAGGAGAAAGTTTTAGAAAAGCGTGGAAGGATCATATATGCAAGCTTAGAGCTCACCGGCGACTTAACCCTTTGTCTGCTACCGTAGTGGTCAAGGTCTTTTGGCATTAGAAATGCGAATCACCTGAGTCTACGGCATGTCCGAACAAGCGTAAAGTAACTTGTTACTTCATGCTGTCGGAACCGAGTCGGTAATGCCAAAAGACCTTGACCACTACGGTAGCAGACAAAGGGTTAAGTCGCCGGTGAGCTCTAAGCTTGCATATATGATCCTTCCACGCTTTTCTAAAACTTTCTCCTTTCAACACCTTGCTCTCCCTTGAGTACTATGGCTCTAAATATTGAAAAATATACTTCACCTTCCAGTCCCTTGCTAATTAAATCCAGAATTCTGAATTGAAACAAACTTTTGTATTAGCAGATCATATACACGATGGGGGTTTGTTTTCTTCAACTTTGAATTTATGAACATTGCTGGAATCAATCCACTAAGCTTGGCTTTGTAACGATTAGGAATGACTGGACTCGACAGGTAGAACGCGCATTGAGAGTTTTTTCCTTTGTGTGCTCCCAATGGGTTGTCGGGCTCAAAATCATCATTGTACAGAAATAATGGAATGTAGATTTTATCTGGATCAAGATTGCTGATTTTTTCCTTCCATGCTTGCCCTTGAATATAGTTACTAATTCTTCCACTGTTATCTTGTTGTAATTTGGACACATATTTTAGAGTTAACTCCAAAAGATTATCTCTCTCGAAGAATAATTTCAGAGATGTGCTAATACATGGTATTACTACAGTGCAAGGCTTCCGTCCAAGAACCCTTTCGCCCTGTTTTGTAATAGGAGCTAAAGTATTATCAACGATTGCAATTTCTGGATAGTCAAACAAATTTTTGCTTTTCAAAAATGTCTGGATTTGTGACTCGGTTTTGAAACAAAATCTGTCGACTTGCTTTTTTAAAACATTATTGTAACTTCCTATCTGATCCTCTTTTATAAAGCACCGTAATTCTTCACCTACATTTTTCAACAAATCCGATGTATACATACTTAGTTCCAATACAAACTCTAAAGCTTTCTTTCTGCTTAAAACAGAATCTGACATAAATTTAAGTAGCATTTTTACTATTATATGATCACTAGTTTGGGGCACACTTTCTTTGTCTAAGGATTCCGTTACACTATCATCACGCTGATCAAATTGTGTTGATTCCATTCTGCTACTAGATTCATCAATTGTGGATCCTGTACCAAAGTTCATTGATGCAGAACATGCGATGCTTTGAGTAATATTACTGTTTTCTCCCTCGCGGTATTGGTTCCGCGGTGACGGTGTTGAGCTACACTTTAAAAAGTGTCGTTTGAAACGGTTATATGAATCACATATCTTGGAGCACTTACAGACGAATTCACGCAATGTTATATGAACTTTCAAATGATCCAATAAATCAGTTTTATTAATGTACTGATCTTCACAACCTGGACAGCAAAACATTGTGCTAGGACTAGCTGACTTTACCGGGACGATTTCTACAGTTCAATGATTTGCTGGAGCTTCTTTCAGTGACTTTTATACTCATACACGAAAATAATTCTATTGCCAGAGTAAAGCTTGATAGGTAAAATAGTAAATCATACGACGTTATCGTCATTTTTGAGTGTGTTATAACACGTTATTAAAATATAAACGAAGACAGACTGTCAATCTACCTGAAATGTATACACAAATGTTATTTATTATTCCTATCAATAATTCAATATTAATTCGTCAAAAGGGCGAAACTGTTTTTTTGTAAACAAACTTGTTTCGCTCATTAGTCTGCTGTAGAGTGGAATTTCATGAAAAATATGTGTTAATGTAAATTTTTACCCTTCGTAGAAGTAAATTCAATTGTTTTCTGCTCTGAAATTATAGTAAATTAAGAGAAACCATCAAAATAAAACTTTGTTTACAAATCTTATTCGCCCTTTTGCAAATTTAATATGGAATTTACCTATTGTGACCTAACGTGTCATGTCTTGTGCCCATCAAATCGTCGATCTACATACAATACGAATCAAACGAGCGGCACATATTTGAGATTTCAGGGAAAAAATATTGTGGTATTAGGAAAATATTAGTTGTCGCGGCAACCAGCACCCATTTGAAAGTCTTATAAGAGTCGGTGCAACATTCGATCGATTCACCGGTTGCATAGTAAGCTGATTGTGCCAATGAAAACCGATCTACTCGCTGGGAATGGAATTATTACACAATACTCGAAATTCATTCAAGCAATGAAGTTATTCAGTTGCAAAGAAGAAATAAAAATACTCGAGGAAAAATGTTTAACTGGCAGGTCGCAATATGTAAATATTAGCATCACCAACCAATCGCTACAAGAACGGTCATCACGTGTTTTTGTTTTCTCTATTGCACACGCAACCGTAAAATAACCTACAGAATAAGTTCTTTTAACTCAAATTTTAGGAACTTTTGAGCTGTGCGTCGCTTTCGCACTTATTAGTGTTGTCAAAAACAAAACGAGATATTCGACTCAGTCGAGGTCTTCCGTGCAGTAAGGTACTTTTAAGATGTTTGGGGTATACTCAAAATTAGGTAAATTCAACTTAAATTTAAGTAAATTAAACTCAAGGTTGAGTTATTATGTTTGCCGTAGTTAAATGGAAACTACCTTCAACACGGTTTACCTAATTTTACCTTCCTGCACGATACCACGAGATTGAGTCAAAAGTACTGAATTTTAGGTAGTTTTTCGGTGGCGTGCATGTTCCTAGTCGTTCCAAAATTGAAATAAAACTCGCACATAAATAAATGTGTCTACCTTCTACATCACCCCGTGGGCAAAGACGATGTTTTAAATATAAAGACACGCGGGGAAAAAACAGTAAATTTGGCTACACGGTTTACCTAGAGTCTGTGGTAGTCCCGTACAATGTAGAGCACTCTAGTTAGAGTGTGGCCAAGAGGCCATGACGTTTCCAAACGAACATGAAATTTGACGTATTCACAATAGAAATATCTCGACAAACATGTGATTACGGCCTAAAAGCCAGCTGTCAAAATCCACTTTGAATGGAAATTCAAGATAAACCGTTACTAGTCGAACACAGTTCACAACAGTTTATGAAAGAGAAAACTTTTCTCTTTCGTTTGCTAGCAACATCTGTGATTGGCGTGTAACGGTTTGTCCGAAATTTCCATTCAAAGTGGATTTTGACAGTTGGCTTTTAGGCCGTAATCATATGTTTGTCGAGATATGTCGAATTTCATGTTCGTTTGGATACGTCATGGCCTCTTGGCCACACTCTAACTAGAGTGTTCTAATACAATGCAGTGCATAAAATGATGGCGACTTCTCTGTTCCTGGCACCCATTATTTTTGCTGTAACTTTGAGTGACTTCAACCGAATTACACAATAAATTCATGCGGAGTGAATTGAAAACTTACTATTTCTGTCTTCTTTGTCGATTGAAATATTTTGCCATACTATTATTTTTATCAACACTAATACTTTTCTTGCATGTTATCCAAAAGAAGAATGTTTGTTTATTTTGCACGATAGGTAGCCATCTAGCTGTTTAAACGTAAACAACACCTTTGGGTTTACCAAGTTATTTTGTATGCTGTTTTGGGAATCAAGAGTTTTGTGTACACGGTAAACTAGTTATACCTAGAAAATTGGTAGTGGCGTGGTACCCATAAAATGGGTACAAATCGCCTATTGATAGGTTCTAATCCCTATAATATTAATCTTTTTCTAGGTCAAATCTGCTGACATTTGATTAACAAGCTCTTAATTTTAGGTAGATTAAAGTTTCCTACTGTTGAGTATGTGCAGTTTTGTGGAATTTAGGTATATTCACTCTACCCAAGTTAGGTTATTACGAATCAATTGTTTCTAACTTGTACATGGAAAAGAATACATATTGTAGAGATTTCCACCTATTACTTGGTAGTGGTTAGTACATTCAAAATTAATATTTATGATGAATGTGACAATATTAGAAGAAAGCTAGTCGATAGGTTTATAATGTTCATGCTTCGTATCAACCAGCTATATAAAATGAGGACTAGAAATCTTGCTAGAAGTACACTAAATAACTTTAATAATGTAAATAAAATATAATGTAAATAAAATAAACACATTCAAAATTATGCTTGCATATAAAATAATACTCTTCGTGTGCAAACATAATTGAATACATTTCTTTTTATCTCAATCTCAATACTCCGCGTATATATATATATATATATATATATATATATATATATATATATATATATATATATATATATATATATATATATATATATATATATATATATATATATATATATATATATATATATATATATATATATATATATATATATATATATATATATATATATATATATATATATATATAATACACAGTAAAAATATCATGGTATTGAAAATGCGCATTTTCTACGCACTAATGGGTACTTCATTTTATCAGCGTATAGTATATAAGCATCTTCTCTGACTGTGGGTAGCCGCAAACAGAGATGATGCTTATCTACAAACGTGCGAAGACAGAAACCAAAAGTTCCATTTGGGTCAATGAGAAAAAACTCTTTTTTTATTACATACATCGATAAAGCTGATTTCCGTGATTACAAAAAAGCTTTTTCCAACACAGGAAACAAACATAAAATTTAAATTTAAAATAAAGAAATATGTTGACAGTCTGAATTTGACACTATCAGAAGTATTTGAAATATCCAATTTCACGACAAATGATGCCCTATCAGAAAAATGAATACATGTTTTCTCGTAGGGTTATTTGTATTTGACAAAATTACCATGCAATGTATATATATATATATATATATATATATATATATATATATATATATATATATATATATATATATATATATATATATATATATATATATATATATATATATATATATATATATATATATATATATATATATATATATATATATATATATATATATATATATATATATATATATATATATATATATATTTTCATTTTGCGTGTTGTCTTGATAGGCGGGATGTAAACAACCGCAGTTTTTCTATGTATGGTTGTCTATGTTTACATAAGATTTATTTTAAAAACAAAAAAATCGTTTTTACGCATTACGATTTTTTTTGAAATGAAGTTATATTACGTATATTGGACCTAAAATTTATCGAATGGAACGGAAAACTATATATAGCTTCATGACCCAATTAAACAACGGTTCAAATTGAGCATTGTAAACGAATACTTGGGAAGCAACGAATAGGGAGTATTGAAATAATTAATTATGTTTACAGAGCGAAATTTCATACACATACATTAAATAACTTCTATGATAAAAATAAAATACAAGTAATATTAAACGCTTTAAAAATTACGAAGCGATTTATTTACATTAAAAATTACAATTACAGCAAAAACTGTGGGTGCCAGAAACAAAGAAGTTGACATCATTTTATGCAGTGTTTCGCATTCCTCTGTACGGGACTGTATAATACCACAGACTCTAATAAGTATCATACACATGGTTGGAACTTATGTACATTTTTCGCGACCTGTCAAGCCACCCGCACATTAACGCTCTGCTGAAAATGTCTCCTGTTTTAAGCTGGTTAGCTTTCAAGCCTCGATGGTTGGTCTCGCGACCTGTCATGGAATCTAAATGCGCCATTGGTCTTGAGGCTGGTCATGAGGATAATTTACCTGTCGCACGCAAGCTGATACCAGTCACAAAGTTTACGAATCTGTACAAAGAAGAACATTTGGTCTTGGTTTGCTAGTTGAAAAGTTGAATTTTTTCGATCTTGACGCATTTACTTCCCAGTGTGCGTTTAAAATGTTTAAAACTATTGATTTTCAACACTTCGTAATTCGCAATAACAAACAATATTTATCTGTGAAAAGATGAAAATTTTTCGATTTTGACGCATTTACTTCCCATTGTGCGTTTAAAATGTCTGAAACTATTGATTTTCAACCTCTCGAACTCGCAATAACAAACAATATTTATCTGTGAAATGCTGAAAGAAATATATTTTCTATCTTTCTATATTTTCCAATTATCCGCCAAAGTACGGTATTTAATATTTTACCCATTTTCAATACCGGTTCTTTGTCGACATGTCACATAACAAGCAAAACTGTTTTTCTATTGTCACAGTTCAGTAAATGTACAGCTGCTTGACAAACCAGTTTTATTTTGAAACGTGTACAAATTTTATGACATGTCACGGGGAAAATGTATCGTGTCATAGTACACGCGCTTGTGTTACATGCCGCAAGAATCCGCAACTTGTACATGTCACGAGCAAACATGCGACCAGTCACCAGACTGGTCATAACCATGACATTTTCCACCAAATTTACTTTTTTCCTCTCCGCGTGTCTTTATGTTTAAAACATTGTCTTTGGTTGTAAAATCAATTTTGGTTCAACTCGCACATCTTTTTTATTGACTCTGTCTCAAATTTTAAATTAGAGAATTTACCCTTTCAGACACTTCTTCAAATTTGCGAGCGTTACGATTCCGGCAAGATGTTTTTGGCGATGTATGTGCAAAAAGATGGGACTAAGCTTTTTCAACCTGCATGTCGGAAGTTTATTAAAGTGACAGTTATTGAACATTTTTATCGATCTGGAAAAGGTCATATTTCTCATCAAAACTTCGTTGAAATGTTAAATTTGATCAAGCAAGAACTTCCTGAAGAACATGATCAAATTTGGTATTCTGCTGCCTCGATGGGCACTACTTCTGGAGGATTGTTGTATTCTCGGTATCGGTACCTGCAACAACACGATCTACGCTATAGGAAGGAGAAGAAACTTTTAATTTCGCACTCTACGACAGTAGCTGAGCAGTTCACGAAAGCGTGGGACACACTTTCAAGCGAGGATCAGAATCACTGCATTTGTAAGTACATATTTACTTTACATTAATTAACCTTTCGACGATAAAGACATTGAGATATAGTAGGAATATATTTTTAAAAAGAACAAACACGGTTACAATTAAAGTTATTTTAGAACAGAATTTTATCTGACGCTGTCTTGTCTGGATGAAAAGTAATATTCTTTGAATTTATGATTTTAGCTGCCAAACTGAGACTGAAGGACATCGGATACAATAACACTGCCGAAATCGTATCAGCATGGAAAACAAGTTTTCCATTACGGCGATATGAAGCTGTATCTGGAAAATTGAAATTTTTAGATTGGGATGTACTGTACCATTTTGGAGAAACACTCGATTTGGTAACTATGATGCAAAATAATTATAACAAATAATTAAATAATATATTAATTGTCACATTTATTATTTCAGGTGTCTTACGACTTCGCTACAATACATGCGGATAATCACAACTCCATTCATGCGAAGATACCACAATTCATTGGAAAATTTAAGGATGTATATACATCACATAAAGTTCTGGTTGACGAAGATAAACTATTGACAGCAGCCATATTGTCAACATTCGTTGATGGTTTTGAAATTTCAGGTATTTTCATATCGATCATTCAATTATTATTTTTATGCAAACTTTTCCATTTGTTCTGCAGAAAAGTGCATATTCATTGCATTTCTGACACTGCCATTAATACTGCGCCAGAATTTTATAATCAAAGGCAAGAAGAGGAGCAAGCCCACGTTGTATCAAAGTCGATTAACGTTCATAACAGTGATTGAGGTAATTATAATTATAGATTATGCCTTACAGTGTACACATTTTAAGTAATACTAAAAAAATGCTTGTTTTCTTGATATTCCAGACTGAAGCAAAAATCACTGAGACTATCGGGCACCGCAGGAAGGAAGCCGCTGATCATCAAATAACTGTACAACCATTCATCATAGCTGTTGGTTCGATCGAACATATTAGTAGTTATTTTGTTGTGTTAGATAATATGATGTTTAAATGTAAATCAACAATAGCAGCAGTTGACTTGCTATTTAAGTTGCACACCGTATTCCACTTGGAATATGCAAAAGAATGCGAAAGTGTGCTCAGTTTTATTCAGCTTTTTTTCTACAATTTAACCTATCAGGGGCAGCGCTTTGATCCCAACGTTGTTGCGTTGGTAACTGATTTAAATAAGAATTGAAATTCTACCGAATAGCCTAGCAAGAAATTTGAACTGGCTTTTATGAAAATGCTTTGAAATGTGCAATAAAATGAAATAAAACAAACATTACATTCCATTCTTATTGACTTTCATCTTGATCATTGAGAATTGATCCCGTAAGCATGTGTGAGTATTATGAAAACTAACCTCACTCATACAGTCATACACGCGAATGCACTGGTGTGAGTGACTGCGCTCTCTCTATGTATTGGTTCTGGTTTCATTTCAGCACGAATACATTTACAATGTTGAATCCACCAATACATTATCAATAATAGGGTGGTATGTGTTTCTTCCGAGGACTAGTTGTATCATGCATTTTTGTCCCGGGGCAATGACGCTTTTTATGCATTATACCAGTTATAATGCAGTATTTGCATTCGAATCATGCGTATTAGTATGTGAATCATACGGGTCGCGTTTTGGGTGTAGATAAATTAGATTATCCCTTCTCATTTAGTTGGTATGCTAACAGCTACCTGGAAATCTGGTCCCAAAAGTGTTCACAGCGTGTTCTTCTGCGAACTCCGTTCAGGAGAACTATGGTTGCAAGAGCGCTCTTATCGGACTTCAGCGTATTTTAACAGTATGGTGACGGCTTTTGACTTCAACTTAACAAAATATTTAATAAAAGCTAAAATAGTGACTGTTCTGCTCAGGCATTGTAATTCTCTCTCACTCACGCGAGAAGAAGCGTATCCGATGTCCCTCTTTTCCGAGATAAGATGAGTCGCAAAATTCTGTCTTCACAAATAGCGTGAGAATAATTTTCCGGATAAAATTCATTTGGTTTTTTCCTTCTCACCGGAGAAGGTGATAATATTTTAATTTCGTGGAAATCAATAAAAGTGTCAAAATATATACTTAATTTCAAAGAAAAGCTGCAAAGAAGTACGATAGACTTGTTTTTTTTTCGTGTTGTGGAATAACAACAGTAAGGCAGCGAGCACGAAAAGGATACCGTGATAAACTTATTCGCTCATTCTCCGGAGGTTTTATTTATCCGGAGAAATAACACGTTGTATTTACCCGGAGAAGTTGTGTGAGTGCCAATAACTTTTCGTATGAAAATTTGAGTTTTTATTGTCGCAGTAGCAACTTATCTGGACGCATTTACTCATATGAGCGATAAATGGAATGCCTGGCTGCTATGAAATTAATTTAAAAAACCACCACTAGGGCCAAGGAACCTGTTGGTGAAGGTAAACATAAACATAAACTATACAGTTCGAAACAGTAATGATATCTTGTCCTCTGCTTTATGCGCATTTCTAAATCTGCTGAATGTTTCCCTATCAACTTTACCCCTCGCGATAGTAAGATATTTATTATTCATAAAGCAAAGCCACATAAAAATATTTATTCTAGAAAAGTGAAGAAGATATAATGTGTCTGAAGTGCCGTGTCTCATATTCTTCACCGTTATATGTCCGACGTGGTATCCGGGCACCTTTTTAGGTTTCAAACAATGCAATTCTCATATTGTATCCATAACTGGAAATTGAAACTTTGTGACATCTTAGAACTTCACTAAGTCAAGCTTTTGGGTTAATAATATTGATGATAGAGTAAGGAGGGAGTGAGGAGGGGCTCCTGATTTTTTTACTACGTAACAGGCTGACGTAGGTACCCGGGTACTGTTACTGGCTGACAGATGACCAGCCTTTGAAAAGCCCCTAGTCCCTGGTCAAACCACGGGCACCGCCGGGGTGAACCTGGTCTCTTCTCTGGCTAACTCGATCGTGAAAGCACGAAGGCTTTCAGGGCTGGCTCCGGGGTCTACTTTGGGATCCAGAGTTCGGATAGTAGTAATTCCTCACTTTAATCTTATGTATTACTCACATTTGGTGTGCGTATGTGTGTGTGCATGTGTGTGTGTGGGTGTGTGTATCGGGATGCACCCGTCTACACGTGGTCGGCCAACCCGCTGCTTGGAATGTGCGCTGTACTGCTCATTGCTACTGTAAGTGACTGCTTTTGCGTTGAGAACTTCGGAGGGTCTCCCGCCCTTGACTGCATACGACTCCGAAAGCGGAATAAAGGGCCGCGAGTGCGGTTATACGCGTGATCCAATTAGCGAGTAGGGATCAGCTCTTGGTCCTTCTGGGAGATATTGTGTTGCCGCGTGTTTACTCCAGAGGCGTAGCTTGGAAAGAGCTCCAGCCCGTCGCAGCTTCGAATTTGAATGCGTCGAAAGCTGGAGAGCGTCCGCGGGTGTGGTTATATCTAATTAGTCGGTCAAAGCCCGAAGCTTTGTTTTGCGTAGTCCGAAATCAATCGGAAATTTAATGGGTCCTAGCGTGGTTTTGGAGAAGCATGGGGTTAGGTCACAACATTTTTCGCTTGTTGCAGTTATATTTTTATCTTCATTTACCTGACTGCTATGGTTGTAGCACGTCTAATATACTTTGGTCTGATCTACCGGCTAGCTAATTTTCACTTTTGAAATAAAGCTTTCCAATAACGATTTTAAGCGACTGTTCACGTTGGTTGTCAAAATGATAAGACCTTGGCTTCAATAATTTACTCAGCTTCTCCCCACAAATGTTCCCAAAATGGCATCATGTTAAAAAAGTCATCGGGCTCACTTCTTAAATGAAAGGTTAGAGTATTAGGAGCAGTTTCTTCTTCGGAGTGGATTTGCTAAAACGCTTCCTACTGGTGGCGAATTTAGATTTTTTGAAAAATGGGCCGATTTTTTATAAAGTTTCAAATTTATGCCTGTTGAAGTGGTCCTGCACTGTCATAGATTTTTTCAGCATTTTTTTATTTTTCTGGAGATCGAAATGGAGAAGTTTGGTTAGTTAGTTTGTACAATTTTTGAATTATAAGAGTGGCAGAGCCAATAAAACTTAGCATAAAGTGAAATTTTTGGTGTTTTTCAGTATTTTTTCTTCAAAACTGGGAATCTGCAAAATTTTAAAAGTATAGAAAACACTTTATATAGTTGAGCCAAATACAGGGGCGCATTTTTGCCGAAGAAAGTGTATAGCTACGGCTTATGGGGTATGAGTTATTTAAGTTTTTGTTCGACAACCTTTGACATTTTTAGCAATTCATAAAAAATAATACTGTTCCAAAATGTAAATCAATTCAAATGTGCTTTGACCACACATTGCTTTTCGGAAAATAGAAGAAAAATGATGAATAATGACGTTTTCTATACGTCTTTAGTATGTCAGAACTAGGTTTAATGAGCATCTTATGATTTTTTTGTAACTTAAATTATAAAAAATAATGGTAACTTTGCCAATGATGCCAAGTCTCTAATTAGTTTTCTCCATAATTACTTCTAGGAGGAATCAAAATAATTGCGTCAGAAGATGCGCTGTATTCTGTTGTAAAACTTTTTCGAGGATATTTGCCCCAAATTTGACTATTTCGGAGTTATGTGATCTAAACAGTAAATATCAGTTTTTCAACACTCACCTCACTCTTCTGCATTTTTCTTTACTTTAAAGTTCCTAACATGGAAATATGACCTTATATATAAAAAAAATCGTCAAATGCTCATAAAAACCGATTCTGATGTACTAGAGACAAGCGAAAAACGCCATTTTTCATTCTATTTTCCTAAAAATAATATGCGGACTAAGCACACTTAAGTTGATTTATTTTGTAGAACAGTGTTATTTTTGATGAATATCATAAAATGTCAAAAGGTTATTTAACAAAAACTTAAATAACTCATAGCCCATTGGCCGTAGCTATACACTTTCTTCAGCAAAAATACGCCCCTTTATTCGACTCAACTATATAAAGTGTTTTCTATACTTTTAAAATTTTGTAAATACCCAGTTTTGAAGAAAAACTACTGAAAAACACCGAAAATTTCACTTTTTACTAAGTTTTAATGGCTCTGCCACTCTTATAATTCAAAATTTGTACAAACTAACTAACCAAACTTCTCCATTAGGGCCTTCAGAAAATAAAAAATGCTGAAAAAAAACTATGACAGTGCAGGAGCACTTCTAGAGGCATGCATTTGAAATTTTACCCAAAATCGGCCCATTTTTCAAAAGTATTTTAGCAAATTCACTCCGAAGAAGAAAGTGCTCCTAATACCCTAACTTTTCATTTAAGATGTGAGCCCAATATTATATATATTACTTCGGAGTTTTTAATTTTAGGTTATGTTATTCCTAATTTTAACTCTTTTTACTTCTCTGGCGATTTTTTAACCTAATAGACTATAATTACTATCGAAAACAATGTGATAATATAGACGACATCAATAATCATAACCGCATGCCCAACCTAACACGTATATACATGAAAATCATCATGAACGCTAGCATGATTGTTTTTGTTTGCTTCTCCTATAAGGGCTTCATAGGGTGTACGATTCGAAACGGTAACAGTACCCACAAATCCCAATAACTATGGTAATTTCCAACCGATTTTGATACTTTTGGGTGTTTTGGATTCAGAAACTCATTCACTTTTAGACTTGGTAAAAACAAATCGGGCTAATTCATTCGGTTCTCGGAAATCCGGATTTCCGGAAGAATGTTGCAGTGCTGGGACACCATTTGTGAATTTCAATGGAATCTTAGCAATATGGGTATCAAAATTCTTGGAACTGTATCAGTATCTTGTGGTTTTGGAACCATTTGGTGATTTGACCCCGGATCGGACAGTCCGGAGCTGATTCCCCATTCCATTTTTCAAACTACCATAGGGTCCCATAGCAATAAATAACAGACTTCCAAAACAATTTGAAGAGTTTTGATACTTATACTGCTAGGACATTATTAAAATTTACAAATCATACCCTATTACTGGAACATTACTCCGGAAAATCCGGATTACCAAGAATCAGATCCATTCATCCGGCTCAATTTTACAGAATCAAAAAATGGACGAGTTCCTGAATCCAAAATATCTAAAAGTGTTCAAATCAGTTAAAGCAATGTTTTTCAACCGGGGGTGAATTCACCCCCAGGGGTACGTCAGATTATGAATTATTCCAGGTAAATTTCAACTTATCCTATTATTTCAATCGAATTATTGACTCAATAATATAGAGACAATATTTCGATGGAAATATTAGGATAATAAGTCGAAATTTACCCGGAATAATGCATAATGTTATATATCCCTGGGGGTGAATTCACCCCCGGCTGAAAAACACTGGGTTAAAAGAAGCCTGTTAAAGGTGTTTTTTTGTTGGACACATAACGGTTAATTACACACCATTTGTTAGATAACGATGCATTCTTATGATTAGGCAGAAACCGTGTCGGGGTTACATACCAGCAAACCCACAATTAACAACCACACCTCAAAATGCGCTGGTTCAACGTGGTCAGCTTTTTCGAGTCGCTGCGTCCGGTGTATCTGACCGCGAAAATTTTTCTACTGCTCTTCGAAACGGTCGATTTCGAGCGGCGTACATTCCGCCGGACACTTTCCGATCAAATCCGGTACGTTCTCACCTTAATCATGGATTTGTACCTGACGCTGGTTGGCATCCGAAGCAGTGCCGCTTTCCTGAAACTTTCCGATTCGATCCTACTGAACGTGGGATACTATGGATCATTTCTGTTGACTTTCATCCTGGCGCTGGTTCTGCCAACGTGGCATGGTTTGAAAGCGCGGAATATTTGTGCACTGCTTGAAAGTGTAGCGTGTTTCGATGATGAGATAAAACTGCTCGGGTTCCGAATAAATCATCAGAAGCATCATTTTATCAGTACGATTGTCGTAAACTGTTCGATGTTCATCGCGTATTTTATGATAGGAATAACGACCTACGCGTACTGCAACGAAAACTGGTTAAATTTAACGAATATATTCCCGGAGTACTGGATGGTTCTTCCGTTCGTCAGGACATCCATTGTAGAGGGATTATTTATTTGCTACTTTTGTTTGATGCTACTGTCCCTGCGCCATCGTTTCGCCGTTCTGAACCGAGTCATAATGTAATAAATTGAGCTTTTCTGTTACGAGCTAATAACTACCACAGGTGTCCTGTTCCGCATAGGAAATTCTTGCAGACTACTCCCGAAAAGGATTTCCAGATACTCTTCGACACGGAAACATGCTGCAGAATGATTAGAAAATTTGCCACCCTGCACGATCAGCTGTGCGATGCGATCAAACTGTTCAATTGCTGTTTTTCCACCCAGGCCATGTTTGTCCTGGCAACGGCTTTCGGATTTACGATATTCTCGATATTCGGATTGATCCATGCGTACGCGACAACCGTGGATGACAATATTCATCACTTGGCTTGGTCCACTATGTTCTACGACGGATTCTACATATCGTTCATTATCCAGCTGGTGGTGTTTTCTGGCTTGATTCACGTAGAGGTAAGGAGTTGGTAATATTTGAAACAATTGGTTGAATCGTTTAACGATTGCAGTGCAAGCGGACAGCGCTTCTAATTCACAAGGTCATCTGCTACGGATCGTATGACAGGAAGGTTCGCAAAGAGTTGCGGATTTTCTCCCAGCAACTGTGTCACCACTCACCGAAGGTTTCCTGTAACCTGTTCGATTTTGACTGGACTCTGTTCTATACGGTAAATGAAGCCCCGTAGCCGGACTTGCTGGAGCTGAAATATTAATGTATTATTCATCTTGCAGATAGCCGGATCCCTGTCCACGTATCTTATCATATTGATGCAGTTTGATCTGATCAACTTCGATTATGCAGAGTTGACTGATAAGAAAAAATCAACGCGTCAGTGAAGATTGTACTTTCTTTATGGCTACTGCTGCACCAAAATCCGTATACTTGACTTTATGCAACGAGTTCTTATCAAAGCTGGTACAAATCATTATCACTGGAGCTACAAATATAGTTTGAATAATTCTAGATGGCTATTTTCATCGGCATAGTTATATTATACGACGAATTTACTGAATGAATGATTGCAAAGGTTTATTTCTTAGCGTAAGATTTTTACCACCAAACGAGAAGTGTTGCTACAAACCGTAAGCTCCCAGTACCGAATGATTCCTGTCTCAATCCAAAACTTATTATTTTGGTTGACATCAAGTTTTTGATTCATACCTCCTATCCACTTCAATTCTGGTGATTACTATGCACCGAGGAGAGCACTTCACACCAATTCCTCTCTTAAAAAAACCACCGAGCGCCGAGTCGGATTGTGGCCTAGGACACTACCTCTGTAACTGAGACCGACACGACGCGATGGCAGGTGAAAAGCAGGAAGGAAATTCTTCCGCTGCACTTGATTGTTATTCACCTGGCGTGCGGTCGGAAACTCTTCTCGCTCATTATGAGCTTGTACAAACTGTTAATGGGCCATCTCTGCAGATGTGATGGAGACTCCCCTGCCTGGTATAACTACTCTCGGGGAAGGGGTGAGTAAAATTATACCACACACACACACGTCCCGGTTGCTTTGCAAAGTTTGTCCACAGCTTGCCGGGGGATTGCTAAGAAAACCCCAACCGGGAAAGTTATAACGAAATTTCACACCGAAATATTCTTTTGTACACAACTTCGGTGATGTGTTCAGCTTAACCTGTCGACTGTTGCTAATGACAATCATGTCGAGAGGAACAAAGAGTTGGCATCATGATTCTCACTTTCGCAGGGGATGTTTTTCTGTTGATACAAGCTGAACTAGTTTGATAATGAGATTATTTGCTTTGCTTTGCTACAGGAAGCAGTATTATTTATCAAACTAATTAATGGGATTCGCCCCTATTTCGCTGGAGCAGTAATCGGGGCAACAGACAGACCTTAACCAGAACCTTATCAGAAATATTCCACATACCGACAATAATACCAATATCTTGACTTGAACTGTTGATGGGATGTGAACCTGTTCATTTTTAGATTGTTTTGATCAAACTAGAAAGCAAGCAGTGAAATAAACAGAACAGATTTTGCCTTGAGCACGGAACTAAACCGCTATATGGTAGGCACACGGATTCCCGAACTCTAGTCGATGCAGTGGTTACGACTCAATGACGATGCTGTATCGTTAGACCGAAAACAGGCAGGCGGTTTGCTCCGACCGGCCGGGACAGCAACGGTCGAGTTCTCCCTATTTACGTTGGCTGCTTCGGCAGCGGTCCTTAACAATTAGCTAGGGAACTAGGCTCTTTTGTTGGAACCTCCCTAGCGACGTTGGTGGAGAATCACCGGATTCTTTGCTCCCCGCAAAGAATCCCGGAAGACACCGCAGTGTTCTTCCCAGGGGGAGCCGTTGTCCACCCTGCTTCACCCTTCTTGGCTTGGCTGGGAAAGAGAGCAAAGCTCGTTCGGCTTATCCTTCCCAGCGAGGGCGGATTGGTGCGTCTGGATCCTTTGCGGTTAGCCGGGGAAGCGAAAATTCCTTGATGATTAGCTTTCCCCGACGGCGATCCAGCACCACAAAATAAACAAGCGCACAAACCACGGGCCGGCACTTTACGACACTATCTAAAAAACTCGATGGCCGCCTTCCTCATTCGACCCAAAACAAACACCAAAACCAGCGCCAAAAAAACCGTATCGCCGCATAGCTGTCATCGCTCTGTGCAGCATATCCAGCATACTTATTGCAGCAAGAGGAGAGCGGTGGCCTATCTAAGCCCTATGTTTCTTATATACAAACATAAAACAAAAATTACTACCCCTATCTGATTACACAAAACTGTTCACAAACGCGAAACTATATAAAAATTTACAAACTAAATGTGAACGGTATCGAACAGCGGTGAGCATAACTTTAACGTAAACAATACACTCTACGGAGTGTATACGCAAAAAAGGGTATATTTCCACCCAGTGCTAAATTGTTACCCTGACGGGTTACAAGGGTAAGTAAAAATGGGTGGGTTTAATTTATTTAAAACACGAAACCGAGAAATGGAATCCCGAAAAATCCAAACCCGACCCGAATCTGAGAATTTCAAAACTGAAAACCTCCGACCCAACCTGTGTCTGATAATAAAATGTTTGAAGAACCCAAACCCGACCCGATCCAGGCACATCGGAAAACAACTCGGAATCGTGCAGTCAACGATCATGTGATTAAGGGGAGGGTAAATGTTTCAGAGCGGAAAAATAAATACTTTTTTTTGCGAAATTTTTTAGAACTTTGCGTTAGTAAATTTATCAAAACTTTTGTACATTTAGTGCCTCATTTCAATAACACACTGTAATTTTTCTATGCAAAAGTATCGTCAAACGACTCGGTGACGAAGCTTTTTGTAGAAAGTCTCTGGAAAAAACCTGATTTGCGGTGTTACCTGCCATTCAAAAACTACTTAACCGATTTCTTTCAAACTTTGCATACCCATTCTATGTTAAAAATACCTAACCCCTACGTTAAGTTTTTGGAATAATTTTTCATTTAAGGGGGTGTTTACTCATAAAAAGGCGGAATTTTTCGTGAAAAATGCTAACTTTTATTTAAAATAAGTAAAAAAAAACCCTAATTGAAAATTTATCTCAAAAACTCAACGTAGGGGTTAGGTATTTTGTACATATTGTACACATTTGTGTATGCAATGTTTGAAAGAAATCGATTAAGTAGTTTTGGAATGGCAGGTAACACCGCAAACCATGTTTTTCTGGATACCTTCTACAAAAAGCATCGTCACCGAGTCGTTTGTCGATATTTTTGCATAGAAAAATTACAGCATGTTATTTAAAGGCATTTAAATTCTTACTATAATGTACAAAAGTTTGGATTAATTCGCTTCACGCAAAGTTTTAAAAAAATCGCATAAAAAGCTTTTTTTTCACGCCGAAACTCTTACCCCCTCTTAAACGTCACTACCAAACTCTGAGTATCGAATGGAAGGAAAAATGCGATCAGAATGTTTTATTGAAAGTTGAATCTGCACAAGCCTTACGTTCAGAGCCAAGGACCAGAAGGAACTGCATAAGTACAAAGAGCAGAAGGCTCCAAATCGTGACGAACGGTTGGAAGGTCACGTGTCACGAAACTTTAAACCCAGATACTGACGAACCCTCATTATCACATCATGGATGATGAGTATTACGTCAAGGCGGACTTCCGGTAGCTTCCGGGGCCACTGTTCTTCACCGCCCAATATAAGTTTGATGTTCCGGAGGAAGCAAGGAAGCAGAAACTTACGAATTTTGCCAAAAACTACATGATTTGGCAAGCGATCTGCTCATGTGGCAAACGAAGTGCGCCGTTCATGACTACCGGAACTGTAGAAGGGAATGTACACCTTAAGGAGTGTCTGCAGAAGCGTATGCTTCACCTGTTGAAGCAACACGAGGGCACTACGTTCTTCTGGCCGGATCTAGCTTCGTTCCACTATTCAAATATTGTCCTGAATTTAACTCTCTACTGCCCAACTCCATCTTTTGGCGGATTCTAGCAGAATCGCTGTAAAGTGTACAATACACGATTTTGTGTTATCAACCCCACTAAAACCTCTTCAAAACATTTCTACCTATCACACAAATACATTATCTGCTTGTTGAAATCATGACAAAATTAAAATTTGAGTTGGAAGTTGGAAATTTGAAGGAAACGAGAAAAAACTATATTTTTAAATTTGCGTCTTCGAAGCACTTACCACTTTGACATTTAGGTCTTTATTTGGTTCTAGTTTTCTCAATTTTCAACCGACTTCAACGAAACTACTTGCAAATAGTCGAGAAATTATTCAAGATTTTATCTATACTTGTTGATCGGGTCTCAAAACTGGTTCAGGCTTAACAATCTACAACTCATATACTCATACAACTTCTAGCTCGAAGTGCGCTTTAGCTTAACCTGAGGATAAATAAAAATCTTGAATGTCAACCTTCTCAATTAATTTGAAGACATATTAGTTAGTTTTGGGCACCCTAGAAATGATCCCCACTTTGACGGTTCGGAACTTATCCAGGAAAGATTTGTAGTGATCAGTAGTATCGTAGCACTAGCACTGTAAATTGCCAAGAAGACATTAAGAATCGGCTGCGAAGTCTGGTGAAACAAAAAGTCAAGTGCCAAAGCTTTGTTTTGCTTTTGAATACGGTTCCAGGAGATATTGTAAATGACATCCACACAATACCGAGCGCGATGTCAAACTTCACAGCTCTCTGTATAGATTACGTGAGGGAACTGTAGCATTCTCTAGATTCCATTTCAGATTTCATTCGTGAATTTTCGGGATATCCTTCCGACCGATTCTATAGAACATTATGGAGAAAACATATCCGAAAAACCAACTTCATATAGAACATTTGCGCCAAAATATAACTGTAAAGTCATATTAAATTACAGCAAATCGATAATCAATAAATAAAAAGCATTTTCAAGTATCTGAACCCTTGCGGAAACTTTCCAACGGGAAGTGTGGAAACGGATTCTCCAGACTACCTGCATGTGTGAATATTACTATCACGCGCCATTGGAAATAAAATGAACGCAACGATCAATGAACAATGTAGTTACATTTGTAGTCATCTACGTTTGTTGTGGACACACTAAGGGCCGATTTCTTCACACTCGCTTAGCGCTTAAGCCAGATTTAAACGTACTGGTGAACCTGGTTTAAAAGTTAAGCGAGGTTGAAGAAATCGACCCTAAGACTAATTGCGGGAATTCTAGAATCCGGTTAATCGAACCAACAATTGTTTTTTTTTAATATTCCTGACTGATCATTATTTATATATTTTATATTTCGATGCGAGCATGCCTGTCGCTTCAAAGACCAGATAAGATGAACTTGACGTCTGCCTCATTCCAATAGGATCACCTGGAAAATATGCTGGAAAGCGCATACAAAGATCACAGACATCCATAGGTATTAGACCTCTCCACATTTTGAAAAAGTTTTGAAATATGCATTGGTCAGCTCAAATTCTTGATCTAGGTGTGAATTTAAGAACTTTCGCCAAAAATGGCTTAATTTGGACATGATTTAGAGGTGTCTCTAATCAAAAATCGTGGTTTTGATATGTTTCTATAGAAAGATCACTTACATTCTGATTTAATAGGCCATACATCCCCACATATCATCAAAAGTTTGTTCCTTAGACATATCTTAACATGTTTTAACAGGTGAGCATAGCTCTAATCGCACTAGAAAATTTGTTAACTGGATTTTCATATAGGAAAGTATATCAAAACCAAGGAAAATTAGTAGTATTTTTTCTTGGTTTTGGTATTCTTTTCTATATAAAAATCCAATTAACAAATTTTCTATTGCGATTAGAGCTATGTTCACCTGTTAAAACATGTTAAGATATGTCTAAGGAACAACCTTTGACGACATGTGGGCTTGTAAGGCCTATTAAATCAGAGTGTCAGTGGTCTTCCTATGGAAAAATATCAAAAACACGATTTTTGATTGGAGACACCTCTAAATCATGTCCAAATTAAGCCATTTTTGGCGAAAGTTCTTAAATTCACACCTAGAACAAGAATTTGAGCTGACCGATGTGTATTTCAAAACTTTTTCAAAATGTGGAAAGGTCTAATAGGTATGTGTGCACGCAAACTAGGCATGTTTCCGCAATGTTCATCCCAGAAAAAAACCATCTACAAAACTTTAGCGAGAAATTTTTTTTTAATTTTTTTTTTGGCCCAGCTGCCCAACCCCGCCTTTTGGCGTGTTACATGTTTTGAGGTTTAACTGAAAAACCGTAAATCGGCAATATGTTATTCGAGTTTCTCATCATAAAAACACACTATTTAAGTTTTTTTAAGTGACTCAAAAAATTGGGCAGTAGCGAGTTAAGGTCAAGATCAGATCATTCATAAACCATCAATGTTGGACATTCAGTATTTTCGAAGCATTTTACACCGTAAAACATCACATTTTCTGATAAATTAATTCTGACGATAAATATGAAATATCCACACTCCCAAAAAATTAAGTTCAAGACTTAATTTCTTCTAGAAAGTTTTCGAGAATCCTATTACAAACAACTTTGTTGATGACAAGAATACTCCTTGTGTTTAGAGTATCGGAATATATGAGACTATTTGTGAAAGAAAGAATTTGAAATAAGTTCTTCTAATATTACTGTATATGATAAATCTCTTCTGCAGTTATTAAACTATAAAATACATATTTTGTCCAAGGTATAAGTTTCTGAAATAGTTATTTTGAAGAATACTGGATTTAGCAAAATTTCGAGAATACCGTTTATTGCTCGATATGCTCCGTACGTGTAGCATTCATACCTTTAACAACGTTGCTTTAAATGACACTCTCAAAAACTGCTAAAGACACGAAGTCGCTTAATATTTGCGAAGAGTTAATTCTGAATGAGCACCTCTAGGAGGATGCATTACTAAAATTATTACTTCACATCATGCGCTGTATTATGCTGGAAAACTTCTACGAAGTTTTTCTACCTGCAAAGATAACGGTTTCGGAATTATGTCATTTTGACTGTAAGAAAAGTTTTCAAACATTTATTTCACTTTAAAAGCACTTATTTTTTTTAATTTTTTGACATATTATAAACGAAATTTTTCTATGAAGTTTTGTTCTATATATTAGACTGGTTCAATTTTTAACTTTTCGCTCCAGCAGGCTCTACTGATTCCTTTTCTAGCCCTTAGTAATCGTGCAAATTGGTTGTTTCAAACCGGGTTGCTATGATTAATAATAAAATCCACTTGTTCTGAAGTAATGCTGCTTCTTTAGTAATTAACTTTTCTCAGCGAATTTTCATAAACATACAATGTTCCCCTAATGTGTTCAGCAGAAAAATGCTTTTAGGAATAAATAGTGCTCTGATTAATTGATTGATGAGGTGGTTTTTAAGAAATTAGTTTCAATGTTAACCGATTTTCCATACAAATTTCCATATAAACTTTGAAATTTTTTGGAGGGCCCGTAGACACAACCGATCGGTACCAGAATTTGCACAATTACTAAGGGCCATAAAAGGAATCAATAGAGCCTGGTGGAACTAAAAGTCAAAAATTGAGCCAGTCTAACATATATTCTTCTTGTTTGTAGACCCAATATTTAATCAAAGTTACATCAAATTCTAACATTTTCAAAAAATCGCCGATTTTTATCAAAAACTCCACCAAACCGAATTTCTGGCTACGCTACTGGAACTTAGACTGCGGGACTTGGAATAGTTACATTGTTTCGTTGTTCTCAAACTCTTGATGTTTCTGATATAATATGTCTGTGTATATGTATGTGTGTGTCAAATAAAGTCACTCAATTTTCTCAGAGATGGCTGAACTGATTTGCACAAACTTAGTTTCATCTGAAATGTGTAATGCTCCCATAAGACGCTATTGAATTTTTAGTTGATCGGACTTCCGGTTCCGGAGTTACAGGTTAAAGAGTGCGGTAACACAGCAATTTCCCATACAAACTGGTAACCCTATGATGTCCGAATGATGTTATACCTATTCAAATACGTTCAACATTACTTGGATTTGCGGGTCTAGATCACTAATGACCAATCAAATCGATTTATACAAACTTGAGTTCAAATGAAAGGTATAATACTCCTATTGACTGCTATTGAATTTCATTCGGTTCTGACTTTTGGTTTCGGAGTTACAGGTTGGTTGTTGCGGTCACATTGGAATTTCTCTTAAAAACTGGTGCAATCGAAGTCCCGGTTTCCGGACATATTCCAGAATTAAAGCCACTCCGATGATAACTGAACCAAGGTATAATATACAGTTGGGTGTTTGACCCCCCCCCCCCATCTACCCCTCCCCCTTCTTCCTCTCCCCCTCCTCTCAGACTAACCTGCCACCTGCATTCCCTTCATCCACCCCGTATACCAAAATAAGTTTAAGTGGTTCCCGGCGCATCCTCTTCCTCCAACTAATCATGCCCCTTCCCTTCCCCACCACCTCACATTTCAAAATATATTAACATAAACACATCATTGTACTCATGCTGATTAAGCTAATAAAATATTATATGTTTGCTTGTTTCAAGTGTGTCTGCGTCGACATGTTCGTCAGATTCGCGATAGTCATGCATTTATATATAATTATCAAGTGTAATAAGAATGTAATAAACATTTCCACAGTGTTATATTGAACGTAACCAGGCCTTAAATCATAATTGAATAAATGAGAAAGGCACCATTGCACCACTAGGTGGATTAAAACAGGTTTTTTTTTCTTTCAATCAATATTGCACTTCGCTAACATAAAGCATAGCATATGCGATTGCACAAATCGTGGGTGGTTGAACAATGATAAGCTGATGTTGATACGAGAAAACACTATAGAGTCACGCAAAAAAAGAAAAGAACATTTGGGATTAACGCTTTTTCTTAATAGCGGAACAAGCATCACAGTACACACCTGGCCACGTCCTTACAATCGCTGGGGAAGGGAAGGAATGTTAGTTCAACATCTACTAGTGAAAGTGCAGGGAACCCATACGACCTTCATAAACGTTTCCGGACTAGGAGTTTGTGTTAGTAGGGTAGGCTTGTAACAACATATATACATATACATATACATACTTATATACGTATAATCAGTAAGGGTATCTTTAACTCTCATTTTCTCTCATACATCATTCAGGGCCGATAACGATTAAAAAGAAATAACATTCCAGTAACATTCCAATTTATTTTATTGTTCAGAGTCGGTTGATTCCGCGGTATTGTAAATTTCATCAATTTTAGTGGTATCTTCTCCCTGTCTATAGCCAATTCTTCCCATACCTCCAAACTCAAATCTCCAAACCTATCAACATTTTGTTGGATAACGTCAAGCCAAGTAAACGACGGTCTTCCCCTTTTTCTATATTGTTTCCTATACTTCGCAGCTAATGAAAGTAAGTGATTATCTTCCATCCTTACAATATGACTACAATATCTCATTTGTAGTGCTCGGACTCTCTTGGTGACAGTTTTCTCTCGTAGGATCTGAGCACCAGTTGGTCTCTCATCGCTCCTGTGCAACAGCTCTTCTACCATCTGTTTTTCATTTATCCGCATGGATGTACGAGTATGCTTAGTAATGACCGAAACTTGTGATCCAAACGTCATTGTTGGTTGGATAATGGAGTTATATAAAAAACTTTTTATATAACATATACAATTTCTATACTTGGTTTATTTTCCTTATCGAAAGCGATGACGGTTTTAGACGACTTTATAGCCTTCTCGCAGCGTGACTTCGTCGGTTTGCGGTAGCAGAGACGATCTGTGATGGTTACTAACAAGTGATCCAGCTCCTTGGATACTTCGTAGGTATGTTCATCAATCATCAATGTTGCCGGAACTTCCCCTGCAGGTGTCCTTGGTTTTGGCGTCGTTCAACGTCAAAAGCTTCCTCTAGATATTTTTTCAGGACCAACACTAATCGATCTAGTTGTTCCTTGTTGCAGGCGATGATTCACATGTCATCGGCATATACTAATGTGATAGGATATCGGAAATTATTTGTTTGGTTTAAAACAAAGAAGCCTTTAAGTTCAGTCTCCTTATTCCGCAGAACATCCTCAACTAAGCAATCAATGGTAATGACCAAGTCGAACAAATATGGTGAAAGTGGGCAGCCTTGCTTTATTCTCATTCGACGTTTCTCCACTGATGACTTTTGCCCGTTCCAGAGCGTTTGGTAGGACGCTTCTTTGACGCATCCCACAACCTTACTGATGAGCCCTTCCGAATCATTTTTTTGCCCTAATATATTCGGGAGATTTTTCAAAGAGATTTTGTCGAAAGCTTTACTGATATCGAGAGACACTAGTATTAGACCATCTCCAGCGTTCCACTTCTACTCTAGGATCCGCTTAGTGACGAAAAAGTGGTCCATTGTGGATCGCTTACAGATGGCCGCATATTGCAACTTTTGAAATCAATCGATATATTGCTGAATATTAGCGTGCAAGTTGCGTTGAGATTTGTTCATTTTCGATATTTCCATCCTGAAGGAATAAAACTGAAGAATATTTGAAAGAATGTCTCTTTTTGCACGAATTGTTTGGGGGTAGATTTTTATTTTAAATTCCGAAAGATGTTTTAAGCATTCGCTTACTGCGACTGGTTCGGGGAAGCGTCTGCCTATTTAACAAATTGGTGTTTCGAAGACGGCACCGGTTATTAAATGACAGGTATAGGGTATTAGGGTGGGGCATTGTTATATGGAAAAACGTAATCAAAGCCACATCAACCGAGCACAGCACTTTTTTGGTTCCTTTTGGGGTCCCAAACAACTGTGCAAAATTTGGGGTCGATTGGTGTTGACTCGGCGTAGCGCATTGCGTTTGAAATTTGTATGGAGATTAGTATGGGAAAACCTACATTTTTGCATTTTTAATTCTACAGACTACAATTATTCCTGTAATGTACCAACAAATAGATAGAAGTATAGTCCAGGATATGCTGAACAACTTTGCCGAAGGATTTATGGTGTTAGAATGCCTCTAAGCCAAGTTATAGCTGTTCAAAGTTCGATACATCGAATTAAATGCCAAAAATCATTTTTATTGCCAACACTGCGGGTGTACCAATGGTATTTCATATAGCATTCCAAAATAACATTATATATTTTAGTTTTACCACATTGGTATGTTTGGATGAATTATTCAAAAGCCTTAGCTCAATTTCATGAGCGTAGGTAGTTGAGCAATAGGGTGAGGGGGGATGGGTACGGGAATTTAATATGTAGAAATTATGAACTGAAATGTTGTCGAGTTGGAATGTTCAGATGAATTATTTCAAAACAATTACCCAATGTCCTACGCATAATAGTAACGATGAAATAAAACATACTGTCTCTCTTTGCCTTGACTTTTATCAATAGAAGTTACGTTACAGACTGAATCAACTGATGTCGAGTTGATATGTCAGAGAATTGCATTGATTATATTTCAGTTTAATAGGCACTATGATTTAATGGGATGCTCATTTCGATGCTGTTCGATCACCTGAAGCAAAAATTGTTGTAGGGATCTGGTGGATTTCATGTTCAAATCCAGAAATTAACTTCACGCCTCGTGATCGAACAGCATAGAAATGAGCATGCTATCAAATCATAATGCGTATTAAACCGAAATATAATCCTCTGACATATCAACTCGACATCAGTTGATTCAGTCTGTAACGTAACTTCTATTGATAAAAGTCAAGGCAAAGAGAGACAGTATGTTTTATTTCATCGTTACTATTATGCGTAGGACATTGGGTAATTGTTTTGAAATAATTCATCTGAACATTCCAACTCGACAACATTTCAGTTCATAATTTCTACATATTAAATTCCCGTACCCATCCCCCCTCACCCCTCACTACGCCCTATTGCTCAACTACCTACGCTCATGAAATTGAGCTAAGGCTTTTGAATAATTCATCCAAAAATACCAATGTGGTAAAACTGAAATATATAATGTTATTTTGGAATGCTATATGAAATACCATTGGTACACCCGCAGTGTTGGCAATAAAAATGATTTTTGGCATTTAATTCGATGTATCGAACTTTGAACAGCTATAACTTGGCTTAGAGACATTCTAACACCATACATCCTTCGGCAAAGTTGTTCAGCATATCCTGGACTATACTTCTATCTATTTGTTGGCACATTACAGGAATAATTGTAGTCTGTAGAATTAAAAATGCAAAAATGTAGGTTTTCCCATACTAATCTCCATACAAATTTCAAACGCAATGCGCTACGTCGGGTCAACACCAATCGACCCCAAATTTTGCACAGTTGTTTGGGACCCCGAAAGGAACCAAAAAAGTGCTGTGCTGAAAAAACGATCATTTTGCCCCACCCTAATAGGGTATGGTGAAGCCGTCTCTCTGGTGTCGTTGATAAACATTCAGTGTAAAAAGGAGCCGACTGGAAAAAAATTAATAACAGCAAAAAGTAAAATAGAATGGTATCGAATAGATATGGAGGTACAATAGGTATAGGGCATTATATTTGCTATGTTATCTTGTGTGAATTAGATACACGGTAGAGAACATCATTGATGACTGCCATTTCGACTAATACCGTGAATCAGCTGTACTAGTTATGGTTTCTATTATTTATTTTTTATTTTTCCCGTATTGTTCCGCGAAAACGCATTGTATTTCGTCCTTAGTCCAGAACATTTAATTTTTTTCTTATGTAAAAATTAATGGTAAACACGATTGTTGTAATGGTTTTTCAATATTTTTGTTTTTGAATAAAATACGGGCATCAACATGAAAGAAACGTTTGGGGGCACGATAGGTGATACTATAGATCACTACTGATCGGCTCACAGCTAAGCAATCACTTGAGCCGGAATGAACAACTTCAATTCCACATTCTGACGACGACGAGGACACCAAAAAAAATCATACGCAAGTACAAAACCAAACGCACCTGCTGGAAAAACATGTTTTTTCAACATTTCCTTTCATGATGATTTTTCACATCATTTGCAACTTCTCATTTTCTTACCTGAATGACGTCAATTTAATTTTTAAATAATCTGCAGTATAAATGCAGTTTGAAAAATATTTAGGCAGGCATAAAACCATTATTGTCAAAACGTTGCCAGATATATAACCTTTTCAACGAGTGCTTGTTTATCAAAATCAAAAATGCTATCGCACAAGCTCGCCAAAGAAAACTAACCTACTTGATCCCATTCTACTCTACCATTTCCACCATTCGAAAGTACAAATGTTCAACATCTTAATTGTTACGTAAAGTTTGTTCAAGAATGCTTTGAGAACTGCCAAACGAATTTACTGGAACTGATTAATATGAGCGGTAACATTCATTTCAAAGCCAATCTTGTAAAACAATCGGAATAGTGAACATATAACATATTAAAATCATTTCATTTCGACAGCACAACAGCGTTCTGCTTGTGTGTGTTATCATAAAAATATTTTTCGTGACAAAAATATTAGGACTAATCGAATAAAATGTACACACAATATAGGTCACAAAATATCTCAGATTCTTCAAAAATTCTTAAAGGTAAGCACATTTTCCTTGACCCCTTTAATCATATTTAGAGTAAAGGTAGGGTCGATGTTTGTACAATTTCAATAACGCACTTACAAAGTCATCCTAAAGCTTTTTTGGGATATTACGAATGTTTGCCTTCACGACGGCCAAAACTTTTTCTAAAAGGGCGGAGTGTAGTACAAAAATAACATTATTACCGCTGTACCCATCTAAGGTGGCATAGTAAAAGATGCCAAATCCTGCTGAGAAAGTATTGAGCCTTCGTTAGACCTCAAGAAGTGCAGAGGTCACTCTTGGAGGTTTCGATGTAGGTTTGTCCGTTGATGGTCCTAGATCTGATAGATAACTGAATATTAGCCACATCCGCGGTTCGCTTGCCCAACAAGGATTTTTGTCGAATTTCGACATCTGCTCCATCCACTTTCTATACAGCTTTCTTTCACACGTTTTGTCACCGTGTCCTGGTCGTCGATCTTGTCCAGTGCCTTGAAAACTTTATATACGTGTTGCACAAAACATTTAATTGTTTTGCTGAAAATAAATTGAAACTTGAATCGAAATGTTGGATTGACGATTGAATTGGTTCAATACCATCCTGGCCATTCATTGCCTCATTTCCTACCACTACTATCACTCCGCTCGGTTGTCTCATGCTCTTCAAACGTCTTGATCCTATAAGATACGATGCAATATGTGATTCCGAAAGTTATAAATGATTGAGTGCGGAATTTATTTTTTGGAATAACACTAAGAATCATTTTATATTCATCCTAACCTTGGAGCCCCCAAAATCCCAGGCCCATTGCCAAAGCTCAGTGTGTCCATGCGAAAAGACGGTACTGACATATTGATTGGCTTTGGCTCAATAGTTTGTTTGAAAGAAATTAAGTATGTATATCATTAGAGCCGTGTTTGGTTGTAAAATCTTAGTTTCAATAGATAGGCTTCACTATTTCCACTATTTTGGAATAAACGGTTCTACAATCGGGAAAACCAAGCCCTCATATGCTACTGGGCTCAGTAATATGATCTGACTGCTGCGAAGAAGTGTTCAGATATTCTAGCAACTTCATTTGTATATCTGTTAAGTTTGTCGCTCCAGAAGCAACTATTTAAAACTGTTAGGAAATGCTTGGTGATGTTTCTTGTTTACAAGAAATGTGATAAGTGCAATATAGAGAACTACTTTGGAATCACTTCACTTGGAGTTTGAGTCAAAAATGTTTGAGTTACTCATTAACGAGGCGCTGTGGTATTATTTTCTAAAAATGCTAGATAATTTCTGGTTTGATGAAATATTTTCTGAAAGCCAATGCTTACTTCCGCCAATTGTTAAATTAACTCAACTGGGGTCACTATACTCTATACAATCACAAAACTCGCTATTTATCTTCCACATCCAGATCACGTTGCATCATCTGCGGACTAATTTTCCATCGGAACGCTAACCAAGGCGCAAAGATAGAGAGAATTTATCACCACAAGGTTGGTAATTTATTCACAGCTTTATGACAACTCGGTCCGGTTTGTCGACCGCAGACATTGCTCTTAAATTCAACTATGCCAACCAACCAGCAACCAACCAGTCAGCAACAGTGGAGGCGTGGTTGAAATCTCTGCAGCTCATCTCCTGCGGAAGATGGAAAGCGTGCCAACCAACTGTGATAACTCGTGAAATTATCTCCTCTGTCAACCTCCAGCCACCGACATTTACACTGATTGTTGCTTCTTTGCCGGGGTCTGACTAGCCCCGCACCCATCGGCACACCAACGTCCTGCTGGAGCTGAGTTAATCCTTTGCTGATTAATTGTATTCGGCAGTCGGGCGCAGAGTCATTGATGTTCCAATTCAAGGGGAAAATGAATTCCTCCGAGAGTCACGTCACGTTCTGTCGGCGCGGTTTCGTTGGGAACCTTAGCACAGTTTATGAGGGTTCCTGAGTGTACACTGGCTTCGTAGATCACGCGCCAACTGGCAAGTTTATCAATTCAGTGCAAATTAATTGGAAAACTTTTGGCCATAAATTAACATTCCCCAGTACAAACAGGGACACAGGGGTGCTGCCGTTGATTGTCACGCTTCAGCCCTTAAATGAATGGCAAATCTATTCGTACGCCATTATCGAACCATTTCCGAGACGGCCATTATTGGGTAATCAAATTCGTTTTTCGGCGCTGCTGATGCTGGTGTGCCGGTGACCGTTCGGAATAGGAAAATTGTTTAGAATGACAGCAGCAAGCCCCTATGAAAATCACAGTTTATGAAAATGCGATCCAAGGCTTTATGGGAACTACCAGGTATATATTTCATCGTGAATTGCTTGGTAACAATTTATTTTAGCATCGATTTTAGCTACCTGTTTATAGGCTGCCCACTATGTTCTTGAAGTTATAAATCATTACGTTTCGGACTCATGCAAACCGTTTGTAAACTTCTTATGTCAGCTTCGACTACATGATAAAGAACACAACCAAAACCAAACATAGATTCTCCGTGTATTCTATTTCTATCAAACGAAAGCAGCTGTGAGATTCCAATTCCCCAAAGGATACACCCAATAACATCAGCAACCAACAGTTCATGAGTGCACTTTATTGACCCAGAATATATATGGGCCATTAATGTACCAGAGGAGACCACCAGTCACACACACACACTTCCTTCCTGTCGAGTCCGATTCCCAACTAGACCAGAAGGAAGAGCCAGGAAGAAGCTTTTGCCGAGGACGATTACAAAAGATAATCACAATAATTTCTCATTCACGACCTTCCTTTTCTTATGCCGGAAGGACACACGGACCTTTAGGTTGCAAGGAAGGAACAGATCACTAACCGGCACTGCACTGGTTTGTCGACCGGCCGAGGACGAGGCTCTTCCCGGAAAGCGTTATATATTGAACAGCAATTAGTAGGGTGTTTGTTCACAAGTGGGATTAAGGTAATGAAACTCTGGATTTTATCCTTTCGGAAATCATGAAAGTCAGCAAAGGCTTTCAGGATTCGATTGTTGGCTAGAAGAGGATCAGCTCGAAAGAAGGAAGAACACAAACAGCATTGGAAGCATATAGTTAGGAGTGCATACATACACTACACATCCTCACGTGACACGATAGAGGCATGGGCTCTCTGTTGGATTTAGCCGTCGGCAGCTGCACGTTGGTTGGTTCAGCAATGCTGATAATAGCCGTGTACGGAGGAAAACTTTTTTCAAGCGTCCTTTTTTCTCAAATAGTCGAGTAGAACAAGTAAACAGGCAGAGACAGTCGATCGGCGTGCAAACAATGCAATTAATTTGTTTCCTCCATTAGGCTTAGTTTTTCCTCATGTTCTTAGCTATTGGCTTGGTTTTATCCCCTATGTGCTCCCGGAATTGCTCTGAGGAAATTTTATCTTCAACGTGATTCTGAAAAAAATGAAACAGCATGTATTTTTATTGCTTTTTGAGTACGTCGACAAAAAAGATTAAACTTTAATGGATGATCCGAATGTGATGACTAGTAGCAGGATATAAGGTTTCTGCAGAAGTTTTTTTGAAAATTTCCAATTTTTTCGACTACACCAGCTCAAATGAGTTAGAAATACAGAACAACAACCGTATTCACATTTTTACGCTTTTTCGACAGCTTCACAGAAAAGTTTATTCCATTTGATTAAACTTTTACAAAGCAGATTTACCCATGTTTTAACATTTCACTAAATTCGTTAACGTCATTATACGGCCGAGAATTTATGTCAAAATTTCATGCCCTGCATGCTAAATTAAAGCCATGGGTTTTGATAGCCCCTGACGAAGATTCATGACCTCTACATCAAAAGCCCCGAACCATTCCGGGATAAAGCTGCATAATTTGCTGCGTCGCAAAATCAACCGCAAACTTTTACGATCGTAATTAATGCAACATTATTGGGTGTCATTTTCCAATGTTAAATATTCATAAACCTCAAGCTAAACAATGTATACGAGCCGGTCCGTACCTTAAGGCTTTAGCCTTTCGCCTTCCCGACTCTGACTTTTGTAACATGAAGCATCTCCGCCAGTAGCCAGGGAAAACAGGGGAAAATCTGTCATATCATCATTGTTATCATCAGTCGGCGAAGGGAATTAATATTTCATGAGCTGCAGTCAACTCAGGATCCTTTTTGTACTTTCCGCCTTCCGATCGGAGCTGGGTCGGAACCCGGATGGACGTTTAATTAAACAAAGACAACAGCAACAACAGTTCCGATTCAGTGACGACGTCCAAATGTACCTCTTACCGCTTACCTTGGCATACTGCTTTGGATATCTGATTGACGTCTTGTTCCGCAACCGTTTCGGTGCCAGATGAAATCAATCGCAGAGATTCGTTCGGGGTAGTGACGTCTGCCAAACCAACGTACCTGGATACCAAACGAACCACGTGCAAGTACTGCCCGAGTGAGTAGGTGACAGACGTATTCCCCAAAACACATCACCCTCGAAGGGGTTTTTTGTGTGTCTGTCTATTCGTTTGAGTCAATCACCTTTCCATCAATGTGATTGAGGAAAAATTGGAAAAAGAATGACTTGAGCAAATGTTTTCCGGGGCTTTGAGAATGCCGCTTCCTCCGATTGTCTTCATCCTTTTTTCTAGATTATTTATTCGCAACGGCTGCAGCTGTTTTGAGGAGCTGGTTCCTAAGTTTGTATACATACTAACATTCAATAAAAGCAGAAGAATCTTCAATTATAACATTTAATTCTTCCCACGCGTCTTCTCTGTTCTCGCGGAGATTATATAGCGAGTGTGAAAGTCAAATTCATCTACTTGCAGCAGAGAATTATCTTGTTCACTTATTCTGCAATTCTTAGCGTTATTGCTATTCGAAATTAGAATTTAGCATGTTTTTTGACACTTTCAAATAACTGTACCAACTACGTCCGTTCATTTCGCTTATATCTTTGGATGAGAAGAATAAAACGCAGATGTGTCATGTATAAAATAGTTTATAGTAGGACATTGGTAAGCTTAACATTATTCGAAAATGCGTAAATATATAATTTACCCAATTGTTTTGGTTATACTATATACGTAACAGAATCAAAAATGCTGCTTTTCATTCTGGAAGTGTGAACATATTGCACATACATACAACAGTCACTGAGTCGTTGGATGTACAATAGAGCTATCACCTTTCATCTCCAGGGCCAAAAATGTGTACATCTGTGCATAAAATAAATATATAAACAGTTTCCCGAGCCGAGCAGTTTCTACATGAACAAAACGCTTCCGGCCAGTGAAGGATGATTGTACAATGTATTTACATATTTAGCTTTAATACATACATATTTAGCTCAACAGTACGTTCAAAAGAACTGTAGTACATAATACGAGTTATGTTTTGGTTAGAAGACTTTAGTTCCACATGTGACCGCATAGAGGGCGCTAACACTAACTTTGGCAACTGAGAGAGATAGAAATTAGTTGTCTTCTACAAAGTTGTAGAATTATTATTTATTTTGTAATAATTCTTCCGTACATCTTGATATTCTATCTCTCTTCTATAAAAGGTTAGTGTTAGCGCCCTCTGTGCGGTCACATGTGGAACTAAAATTTTCTGATCAAAATATAACTCGCATTATGTACTACAATTCTTTTGAACATACTATTAGGCTAACCATTATTTCACAACTATGTATAATTCGTGGAAATCAAGTACTGGTACACAACCATGTGCTGCTAGGCCCATGCAAAACTAACTCACACATCACTTCTCTAAAAGTTTTTTTTCTCCATATAATGGCTAATGGGTTTTCTCCATATAAATTGTCGAAAAATCCCATATAAACTTCAGGCACGTTGGTCCAGTAGCTAGAATTGTCCGATTTGCTTCAAATTTGGCGCAAGTACTCCTGGTGGAACTAGGAATCGACTAAGGGCTAGGCCGATTGAGTTTTCAAAATTCATTATTTTTCTAGGCAATCTAGTGTACATTTTCTCGAGAACAAAGGAAGCGTCGCTTTTATTCTTACCGTCTTGAGTAAAGTTAATAAAAAGCGCTGCTCCGGCCCAATACGTCGGTATTGGTTTGCTATTCGACTAACTATTCGCGAGGTGGAAACTCATGCCGGAACTGAATGAAGTCTTTTTCAGCAAGTTCCACCATCTAAGACTTTGAGTAGGGAAAATTTGGGTAAAATGAATAGGTAGCCAAATCAAGTCAATATTTGTTAAACAAATCAACCAAGCTTCACAGAAACTTGATCTACCAAGTATTTAAAGGATATTGAAACCATTTCTTTTGATAAAAACTTGCCAATATGATATAAATATGATAAAAACCAAAATCGGCATTCATGTCTATTGCTGATGTTAAATTCGGTCTTTTGAGGTAAAATTTTAATAACAGAAAACAGACGTAACAGCTAGAAGAAAATGCGTGAAAAATCATCGCCCATGATGTACTAGCGACATCTGTTGAACACATTGCACAAAATGTGATTCTGACAACCATGGCAAATATTTTTTTTTTTCAACCGAAGGATTGGTAACAATAACCACATCGCGTGTCAAATGCAAGATGATAAATGAAAGGTGAGAGCATTGTTATAGTTGTTAAATTTGAAGCGCGAAATAGAGCAATCTGGACAAATACATGATTAGAGGTCAAAAGCCAACTGTCAAAATTCACTTCGAGGGGAAATTCTGGACAAACCGTAAATCGCCTAGCGCAGCCGTTGATAGCAAACAAGAGACCAGTTTTATTTTTTGTTGACTGCTATGCACCGTGCTTGGGCAATAACGGTATCTCCAGAATCCTAATCACATGTTTGTCGCGAAGTATAAAACTAATACACTTAAAAGTGACGAATGTTCCCACCTTTCTTTCTCGGGTGCGTGCGGAACACTCAGAATTTTATTTATGCATCGATACAGGGCCGCCGAGATGGGGCTGGGGACGGGGTGTTTCCCCCCGGGCCCGGAATTTTGAAGGGAGCCCGGATTTTTAACGGAAACAAAAAATTTTGGTCAACACTTTCAAAAAAAATTCAATATCTTGTGTATGATTCTAAAAACTACAGCATATTGGATATCAAATATATGTATTTGTACCCAATTAGAAAAGCAGACCAGGGCGGGCATAGCGTAGTTGGTACATCGACTGCCATGTACGCAGCTCATCTGGGTTCGATTCCTAACCTCGCACATAGGAATGGAGAATTTTTTAAGGAAAATTTTCTAACTTGAATGAAGAAGTGAATGGCCCTAACATTAAAATTTTCTATCATCGAAAAAAAATTAGATCGGGCTTGCTAGGGTTAAAAAATTAATGATTTGATTAGAAGTCATGAGGTTGTTTTCAAATTTCGTCAATATGAAATCGATTTTTTTGATTTATTGTCATGTCTTCGCAACTGCTGGGTAATTAACAAATGTAATTAGAAAGAAAAAGAAAACTTCTCAACCTTCTATTTAGGGTTGCCACACCGGTTTTTTGAGGAAAATTCCGGGTCTTTGTTCATGAAATTCGGATTTCGCCAGGATTAATCTAGTGGATTATTTTGCATTTTTTTCTTCATCAGGAACTCTCAGCATCATTTTATAAATCGTCTAGCACACAGTCATCATAAACACCATTCTCGGGTTGCAGACCCTAATCGATAAGTAGGGCCCCTCTCGGTGTTGGCCAATAGGCTCACCACCATTTGGGTTCAGATTCACTTTACCCCACAGGACCTTCACTTCAATTGATCAACGGATTATATGCTCCTCACAAAGATTATTGAAAGACACTGAAGTGAGATTTTACGCTCCGCGTTTGTTTACTGTAGAGCAGAGCACAGTTCGCTTGAGTTATCCTTCACAGCGAGAGTGGCTGGTGCTTTTTGATTTTTTGCAGATGTTCAAGGATGGGAAGTACTGCCCCCACTAAATCAACAAAACTCTTCACAAATGCGAAAAAATACACCTAAATGTTCTACCACAATATTACACTCTGCGGTGAATGTGAAGAATATATGATATATTTTGTGCTACGAACTACATAAGAAATAAAGCAGAGCCTATTCATCTTGCATGAATGTTTTCGAAACCAGCATGGCGTAAAATCCAACCACAACCCTTATTTGTAATTTGATCCATGTTTCGCTATTTTCCCCATTTTTCCATGGATTTTTTTAAATTTTGTTAAATTTTCATTGATCAATTTTTCAGCACTTTAAAAAGCACTGTTTTTGAGCGACTTAGTGTAATGTTATATTAAACACTTTTCTTTTTTGATGTCTTTCGCATATTGATACAAATACTGATGAAGGCTGCAAGTCGCGGTATATCTGCAATTTCAACATTCTACTTTTTTATCTATTTCCATAATTACCATATTTTTATTTTATCCTGCTTTTCACGCTGTTTATTTTTGCATTTTATCCATACCACACACCTTCATTTATAGTAATTGCCGTGTTTTTCCATTTTATTTGTAATTTTTTCATTCTATTTTATTTTTTCTGTTGTTTCATATTTTAATACCCTGCTTTTTCATTTGTTTCTTTTGTCATTCCATTCCAACTTTAAAAATTACTCTATTAGTTCCATTCATTCTTATCATTCCCTTTTTCTATTTTCTTTTTTCTCTATATATTTTTGCATTTTTTCTTTTTTTACATTCATTCCAAAATGTCTCAATGTCCCTTTATCTACATTTCTCGTATTTTGGTACATGTTTTCTAGTTTTTAGCTTTCGGTTTTCCGTAGTTTTATTTTTTCTAATTGCTTATAATTTTTTTAATTTTTTACACATGTTCCTTAATCTTTCATTTTGTTCATTTTTATTATTCTTCATTTTTCCATATAACCTATTTTGAAAGTGCTTTTTTCTGTTGGCCGTACCATTTGGTATACCATTTTAGTTTTATACTATTTTTGTTTTCCATTTTTTCCGCTTTCGTACAATTCTTTTTTTTAATTTCTTCATGTTTATTTTATTTTTGTCTTTTATATCTATTTCTCTACTTTTATGCATTCTTAACGCTTTATTCACTTTTTCTATTGCTTTTAATATATCTTGTTTTTAATGTTGAATATATTTTATATTTTTCGGGCTTTTCAGATTTATGCATTTTTATTTTATATCAATGTTCGTATATTTTTTAGTTGTTTTTTTTCATTTTCATTGATTCTCAAAAATTTTCAACATCTGCCGATTTTTTTTATAATTTTCACCATTTGTTCAACAATGTTCGACTTCTTTAATCCTTGCAATTCGATTGTCTATTTTCCTGTTTTCTTTCATCGATTCTTACAGGTTTTGTTTTGGTTTTTGTTTTCGATTATACACTTTTTGACAATTGACTTTAATTTGTTTATGTGGTTGATTTTGCGATTTTTAGTTTTTCTGTACACACTTTCAATATAAAGTTTTCCCTTTATTTTGTTTTTTGTACAATTGAACAAAGGAAATTTTCGATTTTTTTTTTGTTTAGATAAAGTTTATAATTTTTGCAATTATGTACTACATTTTTAATCTTTCCATTTCTTTACTTTTACTAATACTATTGACGGAAAATTCCTCTCAAAAGTCACCAAAACGTACGAAGACGTATTCAAAATACTATAGAGTATTAACAGTCCTCCATTTTTACCATCATTGGCACTGCAAACAACTAGAGCAAAAACTGGTACATAACAATATAATTTCAGTGTAATATAGGTACATAATATTAGTAAGTACAATGGATTTCAAATTTTATCTTTTTGATGCACGGGCAATATACAGTGGTGGGGGCTCGTACGTTGAACCCCCGGGCCCGTATTTTCTATCTACGGCCCTGCATCGATAGCATACTTTTCTATTTGCCTCTCGTTTCTTCTGCTGTAAATTTTATGCATTGGACATATTCGGTCTATCCACTCATTGATTGCTTACTAGAAGTATATGCATGAAAATGCATAAAAATCACAGCAGAAGAAAAGATACGGGAATAGAAAGTATGCTAACTATGCATATTTTTGTTTCTCAGTGAAACGAAGTGACCCATTATGGCTATGTGTCAAAATCGATTCACTAGCGCCACGATCGGTGAGATGGCGTATTTTTCATAATTTAAATCGACCTTTTGACATTGAAAGTGTCTTTCTGCACTATCTGGGGCGGGGTGTCATTCTAAAATCTAAAATCAAACGATATCACGTTTTTGCGTCACTATTTTGAACGCTAAAAACTTTGTTATTTATGAACGGATTTCCGTCTGGTTATCAACAAACAATTAGGAATTAACTGAACTAATAATTCAATTTTTTGTCTTTTGACTTAAGCGCCAATACCTTATTTAGGACTGGTGGTATCCAACGGGGAAAAACGATCGGAAATGGTGAGTGAAGCTAAGCAATCATGTGAAAAAAATTCCCCCCAGAGGCGAGACTCGAACTCGCAACCTTTGAGACTCCGGCCCAATGCACTAACCCTTATGCTATCCCTGGGTATGGCGACATCCCAGAAAGAACATATGATTATTGCACTGGCGACGGTGATCGTACCCTGCCTGCAAAGCGAGAATCACACACAACGGCAGCTGATCACCCCAACACATTTGATCTATTTAATTTCCCCGCTAGATACCAAGGCCCGGGTTTTTATTATCGTCTGATGTCTAATTTTTAGTTCATTCCCCATCGTACTTCGGTGGGTGACAGAGCTAATGAAGACTTTAGTGAAAAGACAAAAAATTGAATTATTAGTTTAATTCGAACGGGCGGGTTCGCTCCCGTCATACCTCTGTTCACTGGGCAAGGGGCCAGAAATCGACAGTCTTCATTAGCTCTGTCACCCACCGAAGTACGATGGGTAATGAAATAAAAATTAGACATCAGACGATAATAAAAACCCGGGCCTTGGTATCTAGCGGGGAAATTAAATAGATCAAATGTGTTGGGGTGATCAGCTGCCGTTGTGTGTGATTCTCGCTTTGCAGGCAGGGTACGATCACCGTCGCCAGTGGGATAATCATATGTTCTTTCTGGGATGTCGCCATACCCAGGGATAGCATAAGGGTTAGTGCATTGGGCCAGAGTCTCAAAGGTTGCGAGTTCGAGTCTCGCCTCTGGGGGGAATTTTTTCACATGATTGCTTAGCTTCACTCACCATTTCCGATCGTTTTTCCCCGTTGAATACCACCAGTCCTAATTAACTGAAATTATGTTTGATTGATATAGTGTTTTTGTATTTCATTAGCACACTATTGAAAAACAAACAAAAATGAGTAGATCTAGGAAAACGTGAAAACTACCATACATCAGTCAATCTATCCCCGGCAGAGCCGTCAATAGGGAGCACCTTAGTGACTCAAACGAACACGAAAAATAATAAATAAATGTGCCGCCTGCCTGTTTGAATCAGTTGTTGCTCTTTTGCCATACAAGACCAATAGCGTCTCGTACGACAGATTTAAGCACCCAGCTAACTACGCTTCTATAAATGACGTCATCCTCGACTTTTCCAAGAATATCATTCCTCGCGCGAGTTCATTCTCCCTTCGAACGTCGAGCCATAAAGAATAGCAGCAGCAATCAGGCATGTTGACAATGCGCTGTGATGAGTGCTGCATTTGATCACTGCTACTGCTGGGGGTTGGGACGACGACAGGTCTAGGCATCCAGCGACCAAGCGCTCGTGATGTCTCCTTTCCATGGCTCTGATTGGCTGTATTGATTTTGCCGATGACGTCATCCTCGGATATATAACTTTCAGCATTGCTCGGCAGAGTTCCCATATTCACAGATTTTTCTGTAATGTGACAGATTTTTTCAATAATTTTGGATCACAGATATTCACTGTTGTGCTATCTTATGACAAGCGCCATTTAGCACATTTCGAGAAAAACGATTTTTAAAGTTTGAGATTGAATATCTTGAAACTTATAAATGGTGTAAACAATTCAAAGAAGACAATTGATGCTTCCATCTATTCTGCATTAATCTCTCAAATATTGAGAAGATCGGTTGACTACGTTACGAGTTTTTACTAGAAATGTAAACAAAAGTCGCACTCACACGTGTCATGTCATGATGACACAATTTGCATGGCGTAGCATAATCGTGCGTGGAAAATTTTCCATAGAAAAAAATCAGCAATTATTAACTTTTATTCATATCTTTGGTTTAATTTGGTCTGTGAACAATCGGTGAGATGCATTCTGAAGGAAATGAGTTAGGAAATCTAGAAAAATAGCTATTTTTGGTTACAGTGTGCCAAATACTTCCATTTTTTTCTGTTATAATATTCGCAGTTGATAGATTAAACTACTGTGAAAGATTTGTATTTCTGGGAGTTTATTAGATGTGAGATACATAATTTTACTGGTTTGCTTAGTCTTCCGCATACCGAAATTGCCAACAAAACCCTAAAACGACTTTACATGAAATCTCAAAATGCAAACCTCAAAACATTGGTATTCGTTTCTTGAAACCTATTCGGAATCGTAAATCACATTTATCGTATTCTCCGTAAGATAATGTACGTGAAATATCCGCTCAATGTTCCAATATCGCATCGACATTATTTCTAGAAATCGTGTAATCTATTTTTAGACCTGCATCCGTGGGAGAACCTAACACAATTTGTTATAATGCTGATAGAAGCCTATCAAAGGTTGTTACATTTTTGATTATACTAGATGAATTTCTATTATATTTTCTGTTATTTTACCAACTAACGAGACCAGAGTTATAACACAAATTGTTGTCATAACAAAGTAACACAGTCTGTAATAATTTTGTTATTTCTTTCAGATCGGGAATTGGCCGCCCTTTCACCCAGTGTCATTTGGGCAGATATAGGGTGATGAGCCTATTTGCGCCATGTTTCTATTATCACCCTACCCATTTGAAGCCGTTGATTAGAGCAGTGTCTGCCATCTTTGTTCAACGCATTGAGTGAAATGGTAGCGCAACAATAGGGGCACTCGATTCGAGTTTTCATTGTGCTCAAACACGAGAATTTTACTGTTTTCAACGCATTTGTGTTCTTATATTGGATCTTAACAACGAAGCAAAGCGGTTGATGTCAATTTTTACGCATTCTATTGATTGTAAGGCAAGAAATTATCGAATTAGTGCGGCACCTTGCTTAGTATGGTGAAAATAGGCTCATCACCCTAGGATAAATTGCAATAACTTTAGTTCCACGGATAATACTTATAAATTTCAGTGTTCAAATGAGTTGTTCTAGTCCCAATAATTATTTTATAAGCAAATCATGCTTTAGCCAAAGCTTAGTTATTGATAATTGTTATTGTTTCTAAACAAAATGAACATGATGAATTATGTTTCTCTGAACGTTTAACTAGAGAGTTCAAAAAGGTTGGCCGTCAGAAAATGGCGGTAAAAGAAAGTGACATAAATCGACCGCAGAAAAACCAGCAGACAAAGCACAGTACAGCGGGTAGGACACTTCGATTTCCGAACAAGAGGGATACACACGTTTAAATAGCAATTAACTTGCAAAAATCTCTTTACTTTGAACAGAAATTTATTTTGCCCAATTACTTTGACTTAAGGAATTAATTCATTGATCACAATCACTTTGGAGTGATAAATTATTTATTCCTGCACGCACGCAGAGTCTAGATTCTAGACAGTCTGATGATCCTGACAGATCGGTGAAATGCTCGTTAACCGGGTTGCCAGAAAGGATAGAGAAACAGGCATAATTTTAGGATCGTTGCCACCATTTCAGTACGGTACAACAAGTTGTAATGCATTGATTTAGAATTTTTAAGTTAATTTAATTCGCAATTTTTTTTATTTTCAGGTAATTTTAAATTTAATTAATCTTTCATTTATATCTGATACTTTTATTTTATGTTTAGAGTAATTGAAACTTATATCTGATCCTTTTATTTTATGTTTAGAGTAATTGAAACTTATATCTTATATTTTATAGAGAGTACCCGCAACAGCAAACCCAATGAAAAAGGGCCTTACCTTGATTTAACAATAAATTTTTAGTCACAAATTATTACCAGAGTTAAAGGCCATGACCGCAGGGCGAAAACATATTATATAATTTTATTTCCTGATTGTACATCATATTATCATGATTGAATCTGTTCCACAATATTTCGCCACGTCACTCGGTCAGTTGCTGCTTGTCTCCAACATCTCAGGTGCCCGATACTCGCCAGGTTCTGCTCCACTTGGTCCAGCCACCGGGAACGCTGCGCTCCTCTCCATCTTGTACCTGCCGGGTTGGAGGGACCTTACCCTTCCAGCTTCAGCTACTTTCCGGATACTTGGCTCACCATAGAGTCGCGTAAGTTCGTGGTTCATCCTTCTCCTCCACACGCCATCCTCCTGCACACCACCGAAGATCGTTCTCAGCACCTTTCTTTCGAAGACTTCGAGTGCTTGCAGGTCCTCCTCGAGCATTGTCCACGTTTCGTACCCGTAGAGAACCACCGGTCTAATCAGTGTAGTGTACATGGCGCATTTCGTGCGGTGGTGAAGCTTCCTGGATCTCAAAGTTTTGTGGAGCCCAATAGTAAGCACGACTTCCAGAGATAATACGCCTTCTAATCTCCCGGCTGGTGGTATTGTCCGCAGTCACCAATGAGCCTAGATAGATGAACTCGTCAACCACCTCGAACTCGTCACCGTCGATCGTAATACTACTGTCCAAGCATTCCCTATCGCGATCGGTTCCTCCAGCCAGCATGTACTTCGTCTTAGACACATTTAACTTCAGTCCTACTCGTGCTGCTTCGCGCTTCAGTCGGGTATACAGATCTGCTACCGTGTCCTTGTTTCTACCGATTATGTCCACGTCGTCAGCGAAGCACACGAACTGTCCGGACCTCGTGAAAATCGTGCCCCGCATGTTGAACCCCGCTCTTCGCATTACATCTTCCAGCGCAATATTGAACAGCAGGCAGGACAGCCCATCGCCTTGTCTTAGTCCCCTGCATGTTTCAAACAGACCCGAGAGGCCGCCCGAAATTTTAACACAACACCTTGCACCATCCATCGTAGCCTTAATCAGTCTTGTCAGATTCCCAGGGAAGACGTTCTCGTCCATCGAAGTTGGACGGAGCGAAGATGTGAACGAAATTAATGCGCAACACTGTCGGCTGGTCATGCATTTACTCAGTAACTTCCAAATTTTATTTAGTTAATTCCAAATTGATAGAAATGACAAAGAAAACACCGCCCTTTCAATTCGGCCCGTGGGGTCTGGTTGGATAATTTTTTCTTACCTTACCTTACCTCACCTTACCTTCGTCAAGATGCTTCAATTCAAGATAAATTTAATTGAAGCATTTCAGGTAAGTTTAACAGATTTTCATCTAAATGCGTTTGTGAGATGGACCTATTGGCCGAAAATATGTATACAATGCTGCAAATTTAGTTTTACAATAATCATGCAGACAAAAATGGTGAAACCTTTGCATGAAGCGAATGATACATTTTTTAAATTTAATAATATATAATCAAGTATAAGATTTTTAACGAATATTATTGACAAAATATTGATAATCAAATTTAAATTTTTCTTAAGCAAACATTTTCTAATACTTTTATCATAATTGATTCATATAAATAGGTGGTAAATAAACGAACCCTTTTGAGAATTCATTATAAAAGGGCGGCATTGGGTCCGAGCGGCAAAAATCCTCGCGCCGCACAGTGGCTGGAGGCTGGCCAAAACCTCAAAAATTTATTTTTGGAATATTGATATTTTATATTTTTCCTAAATTGCTCATGTATTGAATGATGTTTATTCAAAATTGTATGATCATTGGATAAGAACACGATTTTTAACATGAGTTTAAACGTAGCAAAGTCCGGACTTTTTAATGATTTTCATTTCCGAAACCACCATTGCTCTGTTCACTTCAAATGCATGTTGCTCTTTTGATTTTGGTCCGATTTTAGCACAACTAGTTTCATTGTGTAGAAGAACGAAAGAACTTGGTTAGTGAATAAAATACATTTGGTAAATTTGCTTGGAACTATGACTTTTTATTTTAAATATGTTTGAGGTGGTCAGATCAAAAATACTTTTTTCACTAATGTATTCTGTACGAATTTCGGAATCATTTCGGAACGGTCACATAGTATACATTCTATGGGAAATAACATCTACTTTTCGAATATTATTGTCTCGTTCTGCGCCTAGGTGCGCAAATTTTTTTAAGGAGATTTTGAAGCTTTGTTGCTGATATGGAGGCGCAGGGTGTTTTGTGTAAAAGAGTTAGACTATCTACAGTAAACCAACACGTTATACAATGGATTTAAAGCAGTGTTCTTCATTTTTTATGATATTGCTGACATTGGTGAACAGTAACAGAAAATCTATCATGAAAACGGGATCATAGTTATAAGAAAGGTTCAATGACACTGTATGGAAAAATGCATTTAATATTTTACGACTTTTGACATCAAAAATGAGCTCAGTACCTCAAAATTAGCTTAAATTATGATTTTCAGCCAAATTAGGTAACATTTGAGGTTTTGTCCGACTTTTGTTTGAAGACCCGCCACTGTGCGCCGCCACTGCCTGCTGGTATAGTTTAATTTTTAATATATTTTTAAAAAAAATTCTCAAGCAAAATTTAGCTTTAAACTTAAATCAGATCCAGGCGATATCGTCCAATTTTGCTTATAAAATCAACAGCCATATATCCAATTTCGTATATCGGTGATCGAATTGTATCTTTCACGTCAACGGTTCCCCCACAATTATTCCCTGTTTAAAAAAATTATCCACACCTTCAAACACACTCCGCAATAGGTCAAATTCTCATAGTTCAGTTAGCGAGGCCAACAGTCCTGCTGATAGAAACACGTGGAGCCGGATGTTAAATGATGAACAGTCGTCATGTCCCGTGTCCTGGTTCAATGCCAGTAGGTAATCATGTTCCGCTACAATGACTCGTCCGTCAGCTAGTTGGTTTGATACAATTAAAACGACCGCGCGGTCATGTCCGGTCGGATGTACGAGAGTAGCTTCACTTGGATAGTCGTTGAATTGTAAACGTGTCCCACCCCCCAGCCGATCACGAACTTGTCGAGCTGCATACCAATTGAGCCGATGGCCGTTAGCGATACCAATTACCAACCCTACAGATATGTTAACGAAGATAGAATCATCATTTCTATGGACGTATGTTGAAATTATAGTAATTCAGTTCAAATTCAGCCGCTCAGATAGAAAATGTATCAGTATTCCTTAATTCAAGTCAACTTTGTGGTGACTAATAGTTTCAACCCTTTTAGCTGGTATCCATTAGAGGCTTCTAGAAAATGAACATCCCTTTCTGAAAGAAAAAAATCATCGACATCATTCAACCGTTCTCGACTTATCCTACACTCATTTTCCCCCTACTGGTATCGGACAGGTGCTACTCCCGAAAAACTTTTAATACACATTTACCAACCAGTTTAATCTTTTCATTTTCACTTGCTTAGCTCCACCGTTGAACCAAGCAAGTCTATTCGAGCAGGAAACGGCATAGGAGAAGGGCGTCTGTACCTACAGAAACCGGCACAGACCCAGACGTCAGAAGGTACTCCGAGCACAGATCCACAGCTGCGCTGACTGGTGTAGCTTGCCGCATTATTGGGCTTATGTTTCGGGTTGGAACACCGATGAAATTGCTATTAATTGAAAACTTTTGATGTTAGAAATTAAATTAATTTTTGCGTTTCTAGCTCGAAGCAGGTGAGCCCCGGGGCAAGTGGTGACCCGTTTCAGCAGGTGGCTTTGGTTGGGCTAAGTGACCTCAAATGGGATAAATTTAGTGAGTGGATAAAAATTTTGTTTACTGAATAAGGGATTCAAAATAGACATTACACTCAAGTTTTTTTTTACGCGGTTTTTTTTTTTTGCGCGGTATTTTTTACGCGGTTTTTTTTTACGCGGATTTTGAAATTTACGCGGTTTTCATTTACGCGGATTTTGAAATTTACGCGGTTTTCATTTACGCGGATTTTGAAATTTACGCGGTTTTCATTTACGCGGTTTTTGAAATTTACGCGGTTTTCATTTACGCGGATTTTGGAATTTACGCGGTATCCATCAATGAGGTTCCCTTTATCGCGGATTCTTAAATTTAAGTGGTCTTCATTTACGCGGATTTTGAAATTTACGCGGTTTTCATTTACGCGGATTTTGAAATTTACGCGGTTTTCATTTACGCGGTTTTCATTTACGCGGCTCGTATCCCCCGCGTAAAAAAAAACCTGAGTGTATATGTACACTTGTAAACGAATACTACGACTAGTTAAAAATAAGGGAGCTTTCTGACACCGTCTTTAACCGCCATAAAATACAAAATGAGGCTTGCATGCAAGTTGTATTGTGTACAAGCGTTAGCGCGAACGCTGCGAATTATGCAACTTGTTGATGACGATGACAACACAGAGAACAGACGTCCATCTCGAACGAAAAAGTTTTGTAAGAACAGTCTATTCCAGGTAATTGGAATAGCACCACCAGGTGCGCCACTTAGTTTGTCTAAATTGGCTACAAAGATTTCCAAATGGTCAATATACTTATAATTGGCATAGGCTGGAATGGTGGCGCTAGTGTTTAACGGGTGTTTGTTGAAATGTTTACACAAGTTTTTTGAACTTAATTATTACGTGACGATAATGACGAATCATCAAATGCTATTTTTGGAAATACTTATGAATTAATTATTTCGGTTTAATATGTTTTAAAACACAATTAAACAACTGAACCGAAATAAAATTTGTTCGCAATACGCAACCCTTAACTTTGACGCGAGACAGAAAACAACAACATCCTGAATAATACATATTATTACCGGATCCCTTCCTCTCGGATACCAAAGTCACTGATCCTCGTTAATCAATTTACACAGCAATGAGCACAAGCTTCCCTTGTCTCTGTTCCATCTAAGCTTCAACGAAGCGTAAAAAAATTCAGAAAGAAACGACACGCCAACCCAGTTCGATCCTTTTCCAATTTACAGTGCGTGGTGAGGGGGAGGAGGGGTAGCAGCAGCAAAGTACATCAGTTAATTAAACTGATTTGGTACGCGATTTGTACGTCTTTATCCTTACAGGTTCCTGGCGGGCGCGAACTTTCGCATTCTCAGTTCTTTGTTCACCTACTCGTGGTGTCCATCGATGCGAAAACGACCGACGACGACGACGATGAAGGCGTCGACGAAGGACCGACAAGCAACATGTTAATGGAATTATGCTGGTCTCGGACAGTGAGCTATCGCGAAGCTGAGGCTCACATTAGCCGGGAGCTTCGACTTTGGAATTAAGTATCTAATTCAATTATCGGTTCATTGGGATTATAATTAGAACCGGGCGAGAGTGTTTGGATCAATAACAGACTACTGAACGCTAAAGATCCAGTCCGTAAATAGTTTAAATATTCTATTGTGAGATTAGTCCGATTTGGATGATTTACTTTAGCACTGTTTTCATCATCAAAGGAATAAATTCTTCATGGGCTCTTGAACGTCAAGAAATATTCCTTTTTTATTTAAAATGTGTTTCGTTCCCTTTTAATTATTCCAGTGAATCAGTACAGAACATATTACAAACCATAAATCAGATGCCAACCACACAAGCACTCTAAAACTTATCCCGACAGCTGTAATGAATGTCTCCGGCAAAACTCGAAACTTGCACAAGTATAGCAAACCAAACTACAAACGACTTATTCAGCATATGGAAGCTGGAGGTTCGGGCAAAGCCGGCTCGATTGTGTATCGCAAAGCCAAAACCATGTCGTCTGTGAAAACAAAAGTAATTTCATACACCACTGAAGACATTATCGTCAAGCTTGGCAGAATACTGCGCCTGGTCGTCCCGGAGCCAGAGCGAATATTTTTCCTATTCCCATGGTAGTTCCCCATTACTGGGAAACCCGGATCCCATGCGAGGATTAGTAGCCGACACGCTGACTGTGTGTATCGGATTTTGCAAGCGCGTGGTACAAACTTTGCGTGCGTTATTCCGCTACGAACAGGGATCCTTTGGTCGTTCAGGCATGGCCTTTAGTAAATTACCAGCATCATCCCGATCAGGGATTCAGTACCGGGATAGTTTACTTCGTTCTGCTTGCTAGAATCAATATTGGACATAGAATTCATAATTTTGTTATCGAAAGGGTTGGATCAAACATGCTATGAAGAGGGTATATTTTTGATAAGATATCTAAAATATGAAGGACATTCAAGTTTAGTGCTTTTCTAGTGGCCAGAACACATCCACATTGCCAAGGACTGGTGCAAAACTGTGGCTCACCCGAGCAAGGATCCATCACCTTAAGGAAACATCCAATACTGGCAGTATTTTGAAAAGTAGGGACAAGTTCGATATTTTGTGACGAAAGGAGCTGAGCAACGCAAAAATATTTCCGTTCTGATTTCAATTAATAAGGCGAAAACAAAATAGTTTTACGGTATCGAAATGATTGAAGGATCGGCGGACAATGAATCGAATGCAGAAATACGACTCAAAATATCATATTTGGTAGGCAATCTACACATGTGGATGGGACAATAATTTTTTCACGCATTAACAGTACACTGAATGGGGTCACTAGATCCATATTGTATGATATTCATATAACTTTGCGTTATTGGAATTAGAGATGGTCGGGTTTCGATTTTTACGAACACGAACCCGAGAGCTTGAAATTGAAAAACCCGAACGCGACCCGAGCCCGGAATTTTAAAATGCGAAAAACCCGAACCCGGCCCGAGGCCGAACATTTTAAAATTTCAAACCCCGAACCCGATATTAAATATTTTGTAAAACCAGAGCCCGACCCGAACCCGATAATTTCAAAATTTAAAAACCCGAACCCGATCCGAACCATAAAATTTATAATTTGAGAAATCGAATCTAAACCGGGCTTTTTAATACGGAGAACCGACCAAAGATTCCGAGGTTTTTTTAATTTTAGGAACCCGAGCTAGATGCAAGGCTTATCCAAACGAATTATAGAATCATTCGAACCTAAAGTAGCACCATACACGTCCTATTATATCTACCTATAACAAAACGAGAGGAATTGGCATTTATATTTACTATTATTGAACGTAGAAGTTGTAATCTCCATCCGGATCCAGGGGGAGGGTCCTGGTGGTCCGCCCCCATCCGAAAATTTTTAACTTCTTGATAAATTTCAAAATAGTTTCTATTTTAAATTCGTTCTAAATTCAAAATCATTTCAAACCAGATTCAACCACCGAAACTGATTTTAATTAAATGAGGATATTACATATTACGTATTGTACAACGAACATTTCAAATTTTGTCAATTGGCTCTTCCTATTCGACAGTTTACATGACGTCACCCGCGTTACTGGTTGATACAGTCAAACTTGTGTCGAAGGGTGTCAACCAAGATTCTCTGACACATTCTTGATGTCACATCATTGACTAGTACGGATGCTTCGACATCTCCAATAAAGTTCTCGGAACGACTCCAGATTTTTACAAATCCGCTCATGGCTTGAACAGAACACACAATATTTTTACGATCAATTCATTAAAATCGTGAAAATCGTGACAATAATGTATTTTCATCAAAGAATCCGGATCATACAACGGACCAGCCCTGGGACAATCTGACAGAAAGTGCTTGTTTCATATATGAACCACTGATTTCATAGTGGCGCTAGTATACCATTACCATATGAGTACTACAGACACTTTATACAGAGACTAGCGAATTGTCAAAAAGTGCAGCCAAACGGACTATCAAAAGATGCAGCCAAACGAGCATGAGGGTATTGAGAGGGGAAGTAAATGACCATGCAAAGTTAATGGCATCATCCATGATGCCAGGAAATGTCGCTGTTGCTGCTTGCTAGTTTTACTGTTTTTGTCTCCGGAAGTCTGCGTATAAAGTATCTATAATGAGTACCATCGTTGATAGATTGTCTAGAATAACGCTTGAACCAATATTTTCCGACAAATTTACTTTAACTTGATTTATTGATGATTATCATAAAAATTAAATCGCTTAGAGATTTTAGACGCGAAACACTTATTGTTGAATGCTATCTCATTAAATAAAATAAAATAATTCGAGCTGTTTGCGAATCTGAAAAGAAGAAATTTTTTATATAAATAAAAGTACAATATTCGAGCATCAGAAAATTTGACGAATTCTTGCGGTAAAAAAAATAGTACAATTTTCTGTGTCATCCATTCGTATACGAAGTAAAGTCAAATACTACAAAAGGAGACTGGGTGTTGTGGATAGACGTAAACAGCATCAAAAAATGGTTGGGTGTGATCTGTTCAAAACCCGAATCCGACCCGAATCCGAAAATTCAAAATTCGAAAAGCCCGAGCCCAAGCCCGACCCGAAAGTTTAAAATTTCAAAAACCGGGCCCGTCCCGAACCCGAGAAATTCAAATTTGAAAACCCGAAACCAAGTTCCAATTATTATTATATTACACTTTCAATGGAAAATCAAACTTATATGGATATCAAATAGAATATTGCATTCCTCTTAAATTCGTTAAAATTGAAAACTGATAACATGAAGATTTCAAAATGGTCACCAAGTTATACACCCATGTGGGATCTGCTACAATGAAGGCGCTAATTTTTGACGGATATTCGTTCAAATGTTCACACAAGTAGAGAAGACCGGGGCAAGTCGATACAAAATTTGTCCCTTAGACTATAAGGAATTCGACGAACGGCTTTGGGGATGTTTAGTTCATTCACTTTGAAGGGAATTGAGAACTACAGTTCTTTTCAATAAAACTTTTGTTCATTAATTCACTTCTTAGAGCTAGTTCATTTTAACCATTCGAGAACGAATGGCCCATCGTTACTCTCTATATTCGTCCATTCAAAAACGAGCAAAAATATTGTGTTTATGCTTGTGTGACCACCCCTGGTTACTACTCCGTTATTGATCGTGACTAGCCAGTCCCGAACGTAGATTGAAGCAGAAAAGGGAGTGTTAGTCCGACACTAGTTTTTGCGAGAGGCTGTACATACTGCTGCGCACTCTACAAGTCCCACGGGAGAGGAGAGATTGATAGTAGAGATTGGGGTTCGTTTCAAAACTATGCTGAAGTTCGCGCGCGCTTCAAGATTTTAGGAGACTCATTAGAAATTCAATAGCAGCCTATGGGAACGTTGCACCTTTTATTTGGGACTAAGTTTGTGGAAATCGGTTCAGCCATCTCTGAGAAAAGTGAGTGAGATTGTGTACGCGTCAGTGGTGCAATTTTTCATTTTCAAATGCCAACTTTCAGTTCAATCAAACCCAACCATGATTCAAATTCAAAGCCTCCCTCAATCATTCACTTTCAAGTTGGCGGGATTTTCATAACTGAATCGTACGTCTTCATTTCAAATTGATGCTTTTTCATTCACCAACCAAAGCTGTCATCTGCTCTGTAGAGGCCAGTTTAGGTTAAATGTCGTCATGTTTTGCGTTTTCAAGCTTACATGGACAGTAAGAACTATGTTCAGAGTAGTTTTGCTTGAAAAACCTAGTCAATACCCCAGTAAAGAGATATTCACAGAGTCAATGAAATTGAAAATGAATGGAAAATGATTGAGCAGGCCGGCTGTTTGAATGAATAATGGAAACGAACAACTGCGAATTGAACATAGTAGGGCATGATTTGAGAATTTTTCCTCCTTCAAGTTCAAAACAAACTGTTGAAAATTTGCAGCTCTGGTACGCGTCCACACACATACGCACAAACACACACACATACACACACATACATACATACATACACAGACGTTTGCCGGAACTCCGCTAGTGAATGACGGATCTTAATAGTAGCATGTCTGTAATAACATACGTACCTGGAACTATTGAAAACCAGAGCTACAGGTTCAAAGCCCTGGTAAAGGAGGATGGGGGTGATGGTCTGGGCCGCGGTCATCACATAAAGCAAAATAGGTCATAACCCCAACTCCAAGGCGTGAAGCGACCCGTGCCGAGGGATGAGTGATCGAGGGGGTGAAAAAGATGCTCGATCGTGAACGGAGCCTGTGGGGTACCTGGGCAACCCTCACAGTAAGCGTCCATTACCACGTTACTGCGGAGCTCTGGCGTGGCGGACTTTTCCTTCTCGCACAACTCGTGGGTATCAACATGGAAGTGAACAAAAATAAAAAACAACAAACAAACGGAGGTGCCGAACCCCTTTGCTAGAGGTGGTTTGGCGAGGTGGGGAGAGTAGTGGAGCGACGAGTGCTGTATCCGACAGCACCAGTGACCCCCAGCAGTGGTAGAAAATAGCCCTACAAACGCGCTGGACGGGTCACTATCCGCGATGCGTAAAGTGCTGGGGCAGCTCAATGCAATAATCGAGTTCACTAGCGCAAAACAAAATACAAGCAAGGAGCTGAAACAGAGCCTGCTGTTCGTGTCGAAAGCTGTTCGTGTCGCAAGATAGGAACAGCAGGCTTGCGCCAAGAGGGTGGAATGTCGGGAGAAGTCCAACAGAGAAACCCAGACAGTGGCCTCCAAGAGGGAGGAAAAAGAGAAGGCCGACGTTAGTACCCAGTCCCCTTTCCCTTCTATGGAGCAGCCATGTCGCTCGAAGCGGCGGCTGAGTTCCCCTCGCAGGGCAAAGGCAAGCGCAAGACGGCGTCGAACGCGAAGCGCTCTAGGAGGTCCCCAGGTGAGGGTGAAAAAACCAACACCACACGGCGTGTAACCGTCACGGCCAAACGCCGTTTGGTCGAGGGAAACCGGGGCAAGAATGACCCCGCTGGGCAAAGAGAAGGTACCAGCAACTCGGTGCAACCGGGGCAGGGGGGCGTAAACCCCCTGGACGCTGGTTACCAAGAAGAAGCAGGCACCGACACTGCATGTACCGCGGCTCGCGAAGAAGGCCAGGGACAGAGGCGAGGCCTTGTGGTTAAAAACCGACAAGGACAAATACGCCGACGTCCTAAAGTCGATGAGAGCGGCCGAAAGCCTCTCGACCCTCGGGCAAGACGTGCGCAGCGTGAGACGCACCAACACAGGCGAAATGCTTCTGGTGCTGAAGCGAGGCGCACAATCTAGTGCGTTGTATAAGGCCTTGGCCCAAGAGGTCCTGGGTGAAGGCGTCCAGGTCAGATCGTCAGGGGCGGAAATGACTCTCCAGTGCAAGCATCTGGACGAGTTCACACCCGCAGACGATGTCGTCGCAGCCGTCAAGGAGCAATGCGACGTGACAATCGAGCGGGCCTCTGTGCGTTTTAGAGGGGGACCCTCCAGCACCCAAGTAGCCTACCTCAGGCTACTGAAGACGGATGCCAAAAAGGTAACCGTGAAAGGTAAACTGAAGATCGGCTGGTCGGTATGTCCAATTAGCATACCCCAGCCGCCTTCAGTGGATAGGTGCTATCGGTGTCTTGAGTCCGGCCATAAATCTTACGAGTGTAAGGCCACAGACAGGAGCAAACTATGTCATCGCTGCGGCGAGGAGGGGCATAAGAAGCGGGGTTGCACTAAGGCACACAGGCCTTATCTGCACCGCTAAGAAACAAGCCCGTAATCATGCTATGGGCGGACCTTCGTGTCTCTTCGGTGAGGCAAATAAGAAGAAGCCGTGAACGTTACACAGCTAAATCTTAACCATTGTGCAGCAGCTCAACAGCTGCTGTGGCAGTTGGTCTCGGAGTCGAGGACAGATGTCGCCCTCCTATCAGACCCGTACAACATCCCTCCTGGCAACGGCAATTGGGTGTCGGACGGGTCTGGAATGGTGGCAATCTGTACAACGGGACGGTTCTTGGTTCAAGAGGTAATACACTCCTCCGCCGAGGGTGTTGCGATTGCCAAGATCAATGGTGTGTTCTATTGCAGCTGCTACGCTCCACCAAGGTGGCCCATAGAACAGTTCAGCCAGATGATCGACGGGCTCTCGTCAGACCTAGTGGGCCGGAAACAGTGGAGGGAGGCAGCCGCTGTACAAATAGCAGGGGCCAAGCGCTAATGGAGGCGCTTGCGAAACTCGATACTGTGCTAGCTAACAATGGCTCCGCTAGTACATTCCGTAGAAACGGGATGGAGGCGTGGATTGACGTAACATTTGCCAGCCCGAGTCTGGTTCCAGGCATGGAATGGAGGGTAGACGAAGGCTACACCCATAGCGATCATTTAGCAATCCGCTTTAGGATCAACTATGGTGTACAGTATCCGAGGGCGGGAGATCCCTGTCAGGTATGCGGGTGGAAGTCCAATCACTTCGACAGCGAAGCTTTCACCGCGGCCCTGGGACTGGAGGCCAACACCGACAGTCTAAGCGGGGATGCGCTGGTAGCTGTTCTACCACGCGCGTGCGACGCCACTATGCCGAGAAAAACGCTGCCAAGAAACGGCAGATGCCCGGTATACTGATGGAGTGGCGAGATTGCAGCTCTACGATCAGCCTACCTCAGAGCTAGACGTTGCAAGATGCAAGATGCAAGAGGATGCAAGAGAGAACCGCCGTGAAGTGTTTCGAGCTGCGAAATTGGCCCTTAACAAGGCCATTAGAAGCAGCAAGAGAGCGTGTTTCGACAACCTGTGTGAGAGTGCGAACGCGAATCCGTGGGGTGACGCCTAGAGGATCATGATGGCCAAGACGAAAGGGGGCTCTTCACCCCCAGAACGGTCTCCGGACCGGTTGGCGACGATTATCGAAGTACTCTTCCCGTCTCGAGCCACAAGCCCCTAGCCACCTGCACTACGAGACAGTGCGGGCACGGCCGAAATGATGGCTCCGGTGACGAATGAAGAACTACTCACAGTGGCTAAATCCCTAGCAATGAACAAAGCTCCAGGGCCGGACGGAGTTCTAAACCGCGCTCTCAAGGCAGCGATCATAGCGAACCCGAACATGATCAGGCTAGCTATGCAGAGATGCCTTGACGAGTGTCGTTTCCCCGATAGATCTAAAATGCAGAAATTGGTGCTGCTGCCGAAGCCCGGGAAGCCGCCAGGCGACCCATCGGCGTACAGACCAATCTGTCTGATCGACACGACTGGCAAACAGCTTGAGAGGATCATCCTTAACAGGCCAACCCCGTACGCAGAAGGTACACACGGCCTGTCAAGCAACCAGTTTGGCTTTCGGAAGGGTAAGTCCACAGTGGACGCTCTCAACTCAGTGATAAAGACTGCGGAAATAGCAATCCAACGAAAAAAGCGAGGCATTCGATACTGTGCGTTAGTGACAATGGACGTGAAGAACGCATTCAACAGCGCAAGCTGGGATGCCATCGCGCTCTCGTTACACCGGCTTAGCCTACCGGTGGGTCTGTACCGGATCTTGGAAAGTTACTTCCAGAACCGCGTACTGCTATACGAGACCGCTGCCGGTCAGAAAATGGTTCCGATCACCGCCGAAGTTCCGCAGGGCTCGATCCTAGGCCCGGTGCTATGGAACCTCATGTATGACGGGGTTCTGAGACTGAAGTTCCCTCCTGGGGTCAAGATCGTCGGCTTTGCTGACGACGTAACCTTGGAGGTCTACGGGGAGTCAATCCCTGAGGTAGAACTAACCGCAGAACACGCGATCAACACGGTGGAGGAATGGATGAGCGCGAGAGACCTGGAGCTCGCTCATCATAAGACGGAGGTAGTTATCGTCAACAACCGCAAGTCGGCACAACATGCAGTTATCCATGTGGGAGAAGTCGCGATCACTTCACAGCGAAGTCTGAAGTCTCTCGGAGTCATTATAGACGACAAGCTGACCTTCGGCAGCCATGTCGACTGTACATGCAAGAGAGCGTCGACTGCTGTTGCGGCACTATCGAGGATAGGTAACCAGTTACCTACAGAAACTGGAGAGCACCTACCGCGTGATGTGCCTCAGAGTGATATCTGCCTACCGCACGGTATCACACGATGCATCCTGCGTGATAGCGAGCATGATGCCAGTCAAACTGGTCATTCGGGAAGATGAGGAGTGTTTCGAGCTACGTGGAAATAGAGGAGCCCGCGAGCACACCAGGGTGACCTCGGTCGCCAGATGGCAGCGTGAGTGGGATAACTCCTCGAAAGGTGGTGGACCCACCGACTGATACCTAACATATCGAGCTGGGTGGGAAGACCCCATGGGGAAGTTCACTTCCACCTGACACAATTCCTGTCAGGCCATGGCTGCTTCCGACAGTATCTGCACAGGTTCGGGCACGTGGAGGTCCCAGCCTGCCCGTACTGCCCAGGTGTAGACGAAACTGCCGAACACATACTGTTCGTATGTCCTCGGTTCGACGTCGAAAGAAGAGCAATGCTTGACGTCTGTGGCTGGGACACAACCCCTGATACCCTTATTCAGCGGATGTGTCAATCGGTGGAGAAGTGGAACGCAGTCTCGGCTGCTACCACCCAGATTGGCTGTAGGCTACAGGTAATCTGGCGAACCGAGCAACAGACGACGGGCACGGCTAACTAGTGATTGGTTAGTGGGAGCGAAAAAGGCCGAGCGCAAAAAAGGGAGTGAATGGTCTGTTCATGCTGAGACAGGTTTGGCGCAGCGACTGGCAATCGCGTAAGGGGTAAACCCAGCCACCCCGAAGCAAGGCAGATGAGCGAGTTTATAGGCGTATAAGTGGACTGCCTCATGCCAAGATGGGAGGGTCGTAGCGTAGTATGTTGGGACTTAGTAATCGATGCCTCGTGGCGTGGCAGAGGAGTGAAAGGGTGAGCATCCAAGTCAGTCTCACACGGCATGTTAAGGGTGAGCACAAAAGTCAGCATCACATGGCATGGTAGAGGCGAGCACAAAAGTATGCCTAGCAAGGAATGAAAAAGGCGAGCACAAAACTCAGCCTCATGTGGAGTGTTAGAGAGTGAATCAAGGTGCGATAGAGAGAGCACCCAAGTAAGCCTCATACAGGACGTATGAACGCATGAGCGAGAGTGAATGAGTACATCAAGTACAGCCATCCCCCAGAAGTAATACCGAGAGGTAGTTCCTGGGGAGAACGATGGCGGAGCCCAATGGAGTTTAGTCGGTATTAACGGCAGCGTCACCATTCGAGCCCGACTCGCCCCCAGTACACCCCGTGTGGTAGCTTAGACACCTACCAATAGCACGTGTACTGGGTTAGTACGTAAACAGTCTTCTCAATTGTAAAAAAAAGACATTTGCCGAACTCGACGATCTGAATCGAATGGTATATGTCACCCGTTAAAAAGTCGGTTTTCAGAGCAATTGCAATACTTTTCTATTGAGAAAGGCAAAAACTTCAAATTTCAAAAAGTCCTAGTTATTATCCCATATTTTCGAGAATTGTAAAGCAAAGAAATTTGTATCTAAATAAAAATATGAAATTGTTGTACATCGAGAATTGCAGACGCATGCATTTAGTGCGCGAGACACATACATACATGGTTAATCTCAAGTTTTGTTTTGTTCCAAACTTTCGAGTGGGTAATTCCTGCCTGGGTAATTGTCGAGTGGGTAGTACTACCCATACTACCCACGTGTTCCGCCGGCCCTAATCTGAAGCATTCTTAAACAACGACGTAGGGCGTAGCCGTACTTTAGTAATTTCGAATCAATTACCGAAAGTCTTCTCCCCACTTCAATAACACTTCTACACAAATAAATCGTATGCAATTCATCAAACTAGATCTTGATAGGGGTATCATCTTTCACGAATGAATTATTCATTCGGTAAACTTATACCGTATAAAAGCATCCAAATCCAAATTATTCTCATTCGAAAAGTGCACCAACGCGATGGCCACCAACCTGAAAATGATCCCAATCATCTGGAAGTTCCCCAAAACCAACATCTTCGAGTGCATGGTGTTGCACTACTTTTTCCTGAAAATCAACGGCTACGCTTGCTTCACCATCGTCGGAGCAATCGAAACGGGCAAAACCCGCACGACCCTGTTCGACCGGGTGCTGTTTCTATTCTTCTTCCTGCTGACCCTGCTCCTGCTCGTCGGCAGTGTCTGCTTCGTCAAGGATGAAGCCAACATTTCACCGCTGATGGTCGTCGGAAGCAAAATGATGTGGTTTACGTGCTACTGCTCGACGCTGTTCGGAATCGTGTGGAACTTTGTCAATCGGGGTAAAGTTTGGTCGCTCTACACCCGGGTGTACAACGTGGATCAACTGGTAAACTGGTGTGGGTGTGTGTGTGTGGGGGGGAGGATTGTATCTTGAAAACGGTTAGTAATGGTTGTTTCTCTCACAGCTGCTGTCACTTGGAGCCAAAATGCATTACACCGGAACGTATCTAGCTATGATAGCGTTCTCCGTGTTAGCGTTAACTTTTCTGTCTGTGCTAATTGTTGGACACTTCTGGGGAACAGAGTTGAAATTGTTGACCTTTCTTACGTTCGGCTATTCGAACATAAGCCTAACGATGTTGATGACAATTTACTGCATCGCTGGTAGTTTGATTACATTCCGGTTGACGGTATTGAACAAATTGTTGGAGTAATGCCAGTCATAATTGTAAAATACTTTAAAAATATTAATATATGAAACATTTCAGAAATAACATGATTCAATCGGATGGGAAGAAAATTGTGCAAGTCGCTGAGAAAGACCCCATCAGAACAGTTCAAAAATACATGCAAATCTATGACCAGTTGTGCGATTTAACGGAAATCGTCAACTTTTGCTACAGCGGTCAGGTTAGCCATATCGATATGTTACAAAAAATAGTGCTAATAGAAGCTTTACCAATCTCGTAGGTGATGATTGCAATAGCCGGTTCTTTTGTATACTTGTTGTTCTTTTCATTCGGCGTTGTGTTGTACATCAAACGAAACAACCCACTGCTCGATTTTCCATCTTCTACGGTATTATGGTGTGTGTTTTATTTGTGCATTATACTCTCCATAGTGTTCAACGGAAGCTTTTTGAGCAAAGAGGTAAGCCTATTTCTAATCTGTCAAATTTGGGGAATAATTCAACCTCGTGATAATTGCAGATAGGGTAATGAGCCTATTTTCGCAGCGTTTCTATTATCACCCAACCCATTTAAAATCGTTGCAGTGATGAGCAGGGATGTCGCATGGAAATATGTGCTTCGGTTAAAAATATCTTTTTACCATCTGTGATAACTGGAACCGGAAAAAATCAGTGGAACTTTGTGATAAATTTCAGCAAAATCTTTGAAAAATCACAATATTTCCAAAAATCAAAACAAATTTTCATCAAAATGCCAAAAATCTGCCATCTGTGAAAAAGAATCTGTGATCAAAAATTGTGAAAAACATCTGTGACATTACAGAAAAATCTGTTAAGTAGAATGTAAATTTAGCAGGAATTTAAACTTTTTGCTACAACTAAATAACTTAGCCTTACAATATGTTCGAGGAAGTTGTTGTGCTTTGCAAGGCCCTTCTTTTCTTATAAACAGAAACTAGAGTGGTTCTAATTTTAACAAACTTTAAAATTGAACTTTTTAATGGTTGGAGATAGAGCTTGACTGTTTTCGATGAAGCTGTAAAATAACATGTTTTAGAAAAATTTGCTGAAGACATACAAGCTCTATCTTTCACATTTTCAATTGCACGATAAATCTAGCTGAAAGCTTTAGGGTGTTCCTTAAGGAGCTAGAGGTTCAGTGTATTAAGTCAAACTTCAAAATATCTGAAAGAACCCTATTTTTTCTGTAAGTTTCTTTTAAAATGAAAAGTACAAAACATAGAGTTCCAGTATCTTCGACAAAGTTTTTTAAAATTTGATTTTTATAAATTTAGAATCACCCTACCCACTAGTTAAAATAACAGAAAAGTTTTTAAAAGCGCAAAATTTTATCGTGAAAACTAAGGAGGAATTCTACGAAGATCCGTCGGAAAATCTTTAAAATCGTGACCGACCATCTTGAATTCCGATGATACTTTACACGTGTCACCGGCATGAAAGAAACAACATTGCCCTGAGTCAATAAGATTATTTTGACTCAAGAGCAAGAGCCTAAAAGTTTCTGCATGTAGTATTTTCGAAAAAAAAAATTGTTCGGGTACCGTATTTTATACAACGAAACTATCTGAGAACGATTTACAGGGAATGAATGCGTCTGTACGAAAAAATCTACCCTGAAAAAAAATGTCATTTTTCACAAAAATGCAAAATTATCTTAAAAAATTATATTGCAAAAAAAAACTTTTTCTTTTTATTTTATATATTTTGTTAACAAAAATCTAAAGAGAAAGGAAGCATTTTAAATGTGATTGCACGATGGAGAACTTATTGGTAAATTTTTTTTTTGTAACGATAACTTTATACATGTTATAAATTTCATACTTTTATTTTTTTATTTCGATTATAGAGGTTTTAACCGGTCATTCGCCTCTTCGGGTTAGAAAAATCTCTTATGAAAAATTTCTAACCCTATGTGCGAGGTCGGGATTCGAACCCAGGTGCGCTGCGTGCAAGGCAATCGATCTACCAACTACGCTAAGCCACCCCTTAAATTTCACACTAATTGACATACAAAATTGTAATTTTATTACAGAATATGATTATAAATATCAGTTTAAATCAAAATTCATTTAACAAACATTTTCCAAAATGCGATAGTTGTGGAGACGTTTGTAATTTTGCTCCAACAAAAATATTAGTTCATGTAATTATGCCCTTTTTAAAAGTTATTCACGCTTCCCCATCATAATGTGTCGAAAAACTAATGTTTTAAAGACGTAAAATAAACTGTTTCAGTGTACTTGGATCTTGGAGAAGCTTTCAATAACAAATTTTTCCTAAAAACAACTTTTGACATTTTTTTATAATTCATATTATTTGCAGTCAAAAATAATATTTTCTCCTTGAATATGATTCGAAACGCCATTTTAAATCAATGTTCTCATCACTAAACTTTTCTAAAATGTAGTAGTTCTCAAAATGTTTCAAGTTTTATTTTAACAACACAAATATTTTGTTTTATTACGACCTTTTCATAAGTTATTCGCTTTTCTACATCAACAACTATAGTTTTTTTTCCAAAAGTCCCATAAAATTTCCTGGAGCTTTCTTTTTGACATCAAGGCCATATTGTAAACCATTTGAAAGTTCAAATAAAACAATCAAACCTTAGGGTCTGATGATTAAACTATACAGTTGAATAATATTTTGGTTGTTTTCATCGAACTTTGAAATGGTTTACAATATCACTTTGATGTCAAAAGGAAAGTTCCAGGAAATTTCATGGGACTCTTGAAAAAACTATAGTTGTTGATGGAGAAACGCGAGTAACTTAGAAAACCAAATATTTGTGCTGTTAAAACAAAATTAAAAAATGTCGAAAACTACCATATTTCTGAAATTTTTTGTTATAAGCATTTTGATTTGAAATAACGTTTAGAAATATATTCAAAAAGAAAATTATACAGGGCATTTGGATCATGGTTAAGAACCTCTTGACGGGTGATTGACTGTCACATTTGGAGAAAAAAAATCGTTCTAGCCATACCATAAAATCTCAACCGTTACTAAGTTAATGACGTGTTTGTGTTAAAAACTTAGTTGTCTTAAAATACATCTAATTTTTGTGTATACTTTGTAATTTCAAATCTTTTCACCTATCCATTGGATAGGTGAGAAAATTTTCCATTGATTGATGTCCTCACGTGTTTCAGCTAATGAGGCTTAGTAACCTTTTCAAAGTAATTTATTTAAAATTTAACAATTTTAATCGATTTTTCGTTCATTTCTTGAAAATCTTAATAGTTAACATCATCATTTTAATAATTCAGATTGTTAGTCTTGAAAAGCTGCTGTTCTTTGACATGATACACTAATCTTTTCCTGTTTTCATGTGTTTGGGTTATTGAGCTAGAATATTTTTATCTCATTTTCACTATTATTAGCGCTTATCTTTTTTTTCTTGTCATTCGATAGTCAGGAAAATTTTACAGAGAAAAATTTAATAATACCTTTTAGTTAAGTGAATTTAGTATTCTTTTAGAAGTAAATTAGTTTAAAGTTAGTGTTATTATTATCATTTTCGTTAATTTTCTTAAATTAGTTAATAATAAGCATCACCATGATTATAATGAATTTATTGCACCTAAGCAAGATCTACAATTATTTATTTGACTCCATTCAATTATCTCTTTTTGTTTCCACGCAAAATTATTTTTATCACTTCGTTTCACATGCAAAAACAACGATTTCGAACTCACTCTATTTGTGGTGAGGTTATGCTGTATTAACTATTAAATAGCAGCGAAATGAAAAGCGATAGGGATAAAGTGTCAAATAAAAAGTTACAGAGAATGTTAAGAGGCATCAATTAAGCAATGTTAACCATAAATTTTGTTGATCAATAATTAGAATAACTACAAAACTCTACAAAAAACCCTAATTTTGAGTTATTTCACTAGTAAAAAGTCATTTAGTACTAAAGTAACTAAAAGATATTTGTACATAAATCGATGGGAAATTTCCTCAGCTTTCCAATAATACCAAGAAAATAACGACATAAAGCATATTTTTTAGATTAGTGTCTTTAAGCACATGCAAGTCGATTACAGGAAAAGTTTAGTCATGAAATTACGAAGAAAAGAGAAGAGATAGGAATATGATGTTGAAGAATAAATTATGAATCGTCCTAAAAACCAACTTTTGGATAAGGGACCATTCATAAATTACGTAACGCTTTTAGGGGGGAGGGGGTTCGACATACATATTGTGACATAGGGGGGAGGGGGCGTAAGCTAGATCGTTACATAACATGTTTTCACCGAAGAAATTTTTTTTCAAGGAATTTGTTACGTAACAGAAGAGGGGGATAAAGAAATTTGTGACAATTTGTTAGGTGGGGAAGGGGGGTGTCAATTTTGGGCAATTTTTGCGTTACATAATTTATGAATGGTCCCTAATCATAACTCATTGTTCTGAGAAAATTAACAAAAACCTCATCAAAAACACTAACTTTTAAATACTTTACAACTAAAAGGTGATTAAAACTAATTAACTGAAAGTTATGAGAACACCATTCAGTAGGAAATTTTCTCACCTTGCCAACGGAACTGAAACATTTAAAATACAAAGTATATTTTTCGAGTAAAAAGTATTTTAAGATAAGTAAGTTTTTTTACACGAAAAGTTAAATAACTCTGTAACGGTTGTGATTTGATGGTATGTGTAGAATAATTTTTTCTCCAAATATGACAGTCAATCATCCCTCTAGAGGTTCTTAACCGTTATGTGTCCGCCCGGGTACCTTTATGGGTATCAATTAATGAAATTGCTATGTTTTATCCATAGCTGGAAATTGAAACTTTGTGACATCTTAGAACATCACTAAGTCAAGCTTTTGGGTTAATAATATTGTTGATATAGTAAGGGGGGAGATAGGAGGAGCTCCTGATTTTTTTTACTACGTAACAGGCCGACGTGGGTACCCGGGTACCCACAAAACTGAAATGCCAATAACTAATGTAATTTCCAACCGATTTTGATGCTTTTGGGTGTTTTGGATTCAGGAACTCATCCGCTTTTGGACTTGGTAAAAATGAATCGGGTTACTTCATTCGGTTCCCGGGAATCCGGATTTCCGGAAGCAGGTTCCAGTACTGGGATATTATTTGTGAACTTCAATGGAATACTAGCAATATGGGTATCAAAATTCTTGGAATTGCATCAGTAGGCTGTATCTCGTGGTTTTGGAACCATTTGGTGATTTGACCCCGGAACGGACATTCCGGAGCAGGTTCCGGTGAGACCGTGATTGGCCATTCCATTCCAATTCCATTTTTTAAATTGCCATAGGGTCCCACAACAATAAATAACTGACTTCCGAGACAATTTGAAGAGTTTTGATACTCATATTGCTAGGACATTATTAAAATTTACAAATCATACCCTAGTACAGGAACATTACCCCGGAAAATCTGGATTACCAAGCACCAAAAATGAAGCCATAGTTATGAGCATTTCAATTTGTGGGTACCTGGGTACCCACGTTGGCCTGTTAAATGTGTTTTTTTGTTGGACACATAACAGTTAATCATGAACCAAACACCCTGTATTTTTGGCAGCAAATGGTATGAATTAAAAATATGTCAAAAGTTGTTTTTTACGGGAAACTTTTTTATTCAAACGATAAACATTGGATTGTTGACATGTTATGATGGTGAAATGCATACAACTTTTTAAAAGGACATAATTATACGAATTAATCGTTTTTTGTTGCAGCAACATTGCAAATATCTCTACAATTATCGCATTTTGGAAGATTTTTGTTAAATGCATTTTGATTTAAAATAATATTCAGAATCAGAAAATAACAGTTTTGTATGTCAGTTAGTATGAACTTTAAAAACATGTATTTTTTCAGAGTATATTTTTTGTACGAAAGTATTCATTCCCTGTAACTCGTTCTCAGATAGTTTTGCTGTTTAAAATACGGTTATCGAACAATTTGTTTTTGGAGGCGATGCACGCAGAAACATCTACGCCGTTTTGAAAAATTGCTTTTGTATCGAAACATTAGAATTTTTTAGATGTCAGAGCTTTTGCAGACGAAATACTTTATTCTAATACATCAAAACTCTAGCTTCTATTACTCAAAAGATATAATACCAAAAAATTATTCTTTGAAATCAATTTTATGATATTTAAAAAAATACCGTTCTCGTCATTTTTCGCTCAATTATACCTCGAATCATGACCTTGTATGTAGTTGAAAAGGAATTATCTTTTATTTGCCCCAATGAGTGATATTGATATTAAAAAGAATTTCATTTTTGACGAATGGCGAATCGTAAAGTTGTCTGAAAACTACTTCAATTTTAAATGGATATCTCGAAAGTTATTTCAATTTAAATTTATTGTAAAATGAAAAGTATGATAGATAGATAGAGCAAACATGTTTTCAGCAAACTTTTCTAAATGATATCGTTCTACATATTCACTGAAGATCCTATGGTTCCATATAGATTGATTACAAAGTTATTTTTTTAATTTTGGTAAAATTAGAACCACCCTAACTGTTGTTTTAACAGAAGGGGTTTACAAATTTCAACAACTTTTCCAAAGACATAATAAGTGGTTTAGTATTAAAAAAATTTAAAAATTTCTGCAAAATTTTCATTCTGGACCACTGTGCGTTGGTAGAAGCAGCATCAGCCATCTCTGTTGAAGGCATTGGCTCAAATGGTAGGATGATTACCGGACACTCGATTCGAGTTTTCGTCATGCTCAATCACGAGCACGTTTTCTGGTTTTTTTTTTGTTATTATATTTGTTCGTAAGAACGAAGCAAGATATTGATGCCATTTTAACGCATTTCTTTCATTGCTGTCTCAACAATTAATAAATCACTGCGGCGTTCGGCCCAATAGGGCCCAAATAGGCTCATTACTCATTATTTACTATCACAATCATGCTTTGTAGATGCTCAAATCACCTAAATTGATTCGTAAAAACCAAATTTATTCACATAAAAACGCCTGCCTTCAAAAACATCATTATATTTTCCCGCTCACGAAATACGCTAACAAATTGTCATCCATTTTCCAGGGCAAGTACACATCAAATTTGATCGACCAGGCAATCATTTCGACGAATAATTCCGAAGTAACCGAAATGGTAACTATTCAACCGTACCGTCGTCAGCGAAATAATAATAATAATAAGAATAATAGTAATAGTAGTAGCCGTCATGGCAACTTTTGTGCACTCACTCGTATTCAGCACTGCCCACTCACGCGTCAACCGTTTTTCACTAGTTCTACCAAAACCTACACGAAATGGATGGATTGGTTACTGGGCACAATTTTCCGCCGGCTGTTGACAAAAACGTGCGAATGTGTCCTGACACGTTGAATGTTTGATTCGTTGCCAACCACTTATTCGGGTGGAAATTTACACGGACAACGTTTTTGTTGCAATTTTTATCGATTCCGTTGAATAACATATTCTCCAGTTTTTTTTTCTTAGTTCACTCCAGATCAATTTGTAACAAAATTCAATAGTTTAGAAGATATTTTTTGTTGTATTCTAATGGAGACGCGTGATACATTTCTAATTTACGAAATACCGTGCACCGACATCAATTAAATGCGTCGTGTAAACTTATCCTTCTACATATTCTGCACAAAAAGTAACAATTTTTCGCTTACTTCACACACGATCAGTGCATCCCATCACTCACTATATCACAAACGGTACCCCCTCGCGCTCGAAATCCACGTACGATCGGTTCTAACGAGGAATCACGCATTGCTCTATCGCCTCCGACATCAGCTGTCCTGCCAGAGCCTGTGCTAGTGTTCTCCGCTGCACATAAATCAATTACTTTGGTAACCGTTACGAATCAATTTAGCTTTAACTGCTGCTTTTTTTATTGTTTTTTCGTTTTTTGGTTCATGCGTGGTTTTTTTTTTGGTTTCACATCCGGTTTTGGCATGTGGATGGATGGACAACGGATCACTCTCGCGCTCTTTGTCGCTCGTTTCGGCATACAGCTGCGCCTGTTTCTGATGCAACTGGGTCACAGATTACCGACGTTAACGTGCGGATTATTTCCGTTCGATTGGACTCTCGTTTATTCGGTTAGTTACATCGCTATGTTTCTGTGCAAGCATGTATGCATGTAGTTAGTAGATGTGTAAGTGTGTTCGTCTCCAACAACAAAAAAGTGTGTTCGGGTATTGTTATTCTGAAAAAATACATGTCAATTGAAACAAGACCGTTGCCATACATACTGCATTGTAATGTTTTCAAAAATAACTAAATGCAAATCAACTCGCGATAGGTATCACAAACTGTCCACTGGTTGACAGACATATGATATGTAATTTTTACTGATGGAAGTAATAGGAAATCTTTTTTTATTTTTCATTCAATCAGATCTTATTTGGATTTGATTATGTGCAATGACACTAAGTAATCAAAAACGTACCTTTTACAAATTAATGGATAGCTTTCGGCAGGGGCTAACTAACACAGGAAACTGAGAAAATTTCCATATTTTCGAACTCACAAACTTTTTGTGTAAACACACGGAAGTGCTCGACATTCATCGGAGACAAACCCTCAATTCTTTCATACTTTCAGTTTTCTTCTAATGCTACAATATTCATGTGGTATTTTGTACTGTTTACTTTATGGGATTACACCATAGGAGAATGTATTTCGGTAATTCTTCTTGACACAATGAAGAAATAAAGCGAGATCCTGTCAAAGGAAATTTATAGTACAGCAATATATGTATTATGGAGACTTGTATTTTAGCGTAATATAACAATGAATGAAATTCAAAAACAAATCAATATTACTTTCAACAATAAGTGAAGAAGTTAAAATTAGTCAAAAACCGATTTAATCCACCTATCAGTGTGATGAGACATTTCTTACACATATCACTGTTGCATTATTTATTAGTTTGCCGAACACACGCAAAGTTGGCAAGCAACTAGATGTCAGATAAGCACAGTTTCGAGTCCTGCACGAATAGCACTTCGAATAAACTGAATAAATTAAAGAAAAATAATAAAACAAATAAAAATTTAAAATAAATGGATAGAATGATTAATATCAATCAAATTAGTAAAACAAATCAAATTGGCTCAAATGAAAATTAGACAATATTAAAAAAAGTTATGAAATTAAGAGAGTAAATTAAATTGTTTCAAGCTAACAAACTGTCATCCAATAATAAAAAGAACTGACTAAACCAAATTAATAAAATGAAGAAACTGAATAAAATATATGATCTGGGAAAAATTAATAATTTAATAAAATGATTGAAATAAATTAAATAAATAATATGAATAATACCAAAAAATGTGGAATTAATAAGATAAATAATACGAATAATATGGATAAAATTAACCCTTTCATACCCAATATTTTACTAGCACATATAAAGTTCTAAATCCGTTTTTCTTAAAAGTGTAAAGAAATACGAAAAACCTGTTTTGATCAAGCTAGATGCTTATCTAGCAGTGTGAGAAGCTGCTCAATTTTTACATTCCGATTCTTAATACACATCTCCTGCCAAGTTTTCAACAATATTTGAAGACAGCGATGATATATCAAAATATATTTTTTCACCGATAACTGAAAATGTCTCTAGCAACACTGCTCCAGTGGAATCCAATCAGAACAATGGCAATAACTTCAGTTCTACGGATATTTCTTGTAACTGTTAGCGCTCAAATAAACGATGATAGTCACAATTTGTTTGAAAACGTGGTTGTTCATAAATAACAGGGTATGCAGAAGGTTAATAAAATCAATAAAATATACAAAATGAAGAAAGTGATAAAATGAATTAAAAGGTTTTTTTCCATATATTTTATCATTTTTTCATTTTGTTTGCTTTTAAACAATAAAACGATTGAAATGACAAGAAATCAGCGATATTAAAAAGTAATAGAATTAAAAGAATAAATTTAATTGTGTTTATTTAATGTTCTAGATGAAATGAATAAAATTAATGACTGAACAAAATTAGTCAATTTATTAAAATGAATAAAATGTGTAAACCCGAAAAATAATATAAAATTGCATAACACGAAAAAGGTTAATAAAATAAATTGAATGAATGATACGAATAAGATGTATGAGATAATAAACTAATCGGAATGCATAGAAAGAATGAAATTAATACTATAGATAAAATGAGGTCAAATAAACAAAATGAATCAAAAGAATGCTAAATGAAAAAAAATCATTAAAATGAAATGATCATATATTTAAAATAAGTCAAATAAAATGAAAATAAAATGAAAAAAAAAAACAAAACGAATATAATCCATGAAATGAATGTTGTTAAAATGAAAAGAAGAAGAAGCGTACTGAGTCATTGCAGCTATCATCTTTACGCGGATGACTTTCAACTATACCTCTCTGGTGATAAAAAACGCTATGGAACGAGACATTTGGCGAAGAAAAACTATTTTACTGCAAGAAAATATCGGAATGCAAAACAATTCACCATGTTGTATAATTTACTCATTTTTTTTAACTTGAATTTGCTGTTTCTTGACATTGACGTGTAACGCAGATCAGAACGCAGCCATATAAATGACAGCATCGTTTGATTAAAGCTTTCCAAATATTTTAGGCCGGTTTAAAAGTTAGTCCGGTTTAAAAAGTGTTGGTACGACTTTGTGCTTACGGCTATAAATTAGCTAGAAATTACTAAGCAGGAAAAGTTTTAAAAAAATAGTTATGAAAGGATTTGGAATATACAGATAGGAAAACTGTCGGCTCTCATGGTAAAGAAGGACGACTCCGCTGTTGCCGTGAAACATGGTAGATTTAAGGAATTCGTAGTAACTCTGCCTAAGCACGACTCCTACCAGCAGAAGATAAAAAATAGTCCGGAAGCTTCTAAGCCTGCTCCTACCCAAGTAATAATTGAAGTTTTACAGCACGCTACAAGGGCAAGCTTAGTTTAATAGTGAATATTGAAAATTGAAAAAGTAATTTTAGGTGAAAATCTAGGTCAGAATTCACATACTGAAAAAATTGATTTCATGAAATGAAGTTAACAAAGTTTTAAAGTAAAATAAAAATTATTTTTTAAACTTAAAAACCTATGGCAAAAAAAATCAGTGGGCCATAATCCATTACCAAATCCTGACGAGATAGACAGAGAAACAATATATTTCGTATATATTTTGATCTGATTACTCAAATTCAATTTTTGTTTTTATATATTTTTTATATCTTGTAATGAATTTTTTATGGATTTTACCACCTCTCGAGCTCAGTTCATAGTACTTTTTTATTGATTTTATTTATGTTTTGCTTTTTTCAGTTGTAAAAATTTTCAATGAAACATTCTTGAGTTTTGGATGTTCAAGAAAAATTTAATTGGTATTAAAACAAGGAAGCATTATAGCAGGGAGCCTATTAAAATTGAAATAGCTCGTATGTTGAGATCCACTCTGATTTTTTAACAAAATTTTCCCAAAATAATTCTTAAAATTTAGAAAAAAAATCCAAATTAGAAACATTTGAAGCTACGAATGTAGAATCGTTATGAGTCTTCTTTTCCGGTATAGTGCTCTTTGTGACCGGTTCTGTAAATTTTTGACTGCAATTTGCTTGCAATGAAATGCAAAAATTTTGAAAAAAGCTAATGTTTTCATAAATTGTTACACGATGGAAAATAGCGAATTAATTCTGCGCAAAAGAAATGAAAACCCGAGTTTGATGATCACAATGGCCAAACCTTTATATGTGCAGTACAAACAGATTCCATGTAATTTTTATCTGCTGTCCTGAAGGTGCCATTGTGTTGTCGAAGCGATGTCATCGTTTTCGTATAGGGCTATCAAGCGATCGAGCTGTACCGTAAAGCAAAACATTATGGCCAAAATCGCGGGTCTGAAAGATGTATGGTCAGGATCTGAACAAATTCAGTAAATGCATCGGAAATGGTAATGAAAATTTGATTTTAACCCATTCATGGCCATGTTGTTTGTGGACAACAACGTTTTTAAACAGCTATAACTTCACCCAAAACAATTTCCAAATGCAAAAAAGGCATTACATCCTTTCGTGCATATTCTGAATTAGAATCATGCCTTCTTTGCATTGTAGACCAAACATAGCTACAGCATTATATCAACACAACTTGATTCACGATAAAATAAATTGATTAAGAATACACGCTATCATATGATCTGTCCGCATGTAAAAGTATTGGTTGGTTTTGCTTGCTGAGTCTGCCAAAAAGATGGTGTATTCTATACATGAATACCTCTGTGGTGTTTGTAAAAACTTCTGTCTTCATACAGAGTTACGCTTTTTTGTCTGCGAATAGCTCAATTCCAACCACACCAAACGCATCAACAGTTTACGTTCACGAGAGTGTGTGATATACGCGTTGTTATTTTCCCATAGCGAATGGCAAACCAGTAAAATCATCGCTATCTCATTCCATGCTTCAGAGAAGAGTGGAAGAAAATGATTTGTGCTCAGATTGATTTGCGATGATCATTGACCAGGGTGATTTCGTCGGCGGTATATAATTGGGTGTCGCATCCGTAGACGCCCATGTTAAACCCCCATAAGATTCGGTGCAACAATCGACCGATTAATTGGTGACATAGTCGGCCGATTGTGCCGACGCAAACCGATTTAGTCGATGGGAAAATCGGGAGGATTTTCTATGGGGGAGTAACTGCCACTGCTGCGCAAAAGTGCAAAACCACGTCATCAATTATCCCTTATAGTTTATGATACTTTAAACTTAGATACTATTACGGCGAAATTATGATATGATATCACCTGAATCTACTGTTAACCCTTTCATGCCCAACTTTTTTCTAGTGCATGTAGGGTTTCAAAATTATTTTTTCTTGAAAACGGTGGGTTCAAGAAACTCGAAAAAACTTTTTCATAAAGGTAGGTGCTTCTCTTGCAGTACTAGAAGTTGCGAAATTTTTACTTTCCAATGCTCACTACAATTCTAGAATATTTACAATAGTCCAATTGCTTGGAAAACGTAGCCAAAAATAGTCTAAATTCATAAGTTTTATCAGTTTTCACTAATATTGCATCATAACGAAGTTATATGAAAAATTAATTTTCCGTCGTCAACATAAACTGTCCCTGGCAGCACTGCTCCATCGGAATTCAATCGGACTAATTGCAAAACTTCAGCTCTAGATCTGATCCTTATAACTGTTAATACTCAAATGAAAGCTAATAGTCACATTTATTAGCCTTACTTATTTTTGTGAGCAAATCTTGCCTCAATCAAAAGTTATAGCTGTTTGAAAACGTTGTTGTCCACAAACAACATGGGCTTGAAAGGGTTAATATGAGGAATGCCCGAAATGATTGGCGGACGGCTTCTATAGGACAAATGTTGAATTAACTTCTTAGCCCAATGTTCCCATATAGGTAGCTTTTTCCTGTGTATAGTGCGCTTAAATAATCATTATTAACATTTATAGTCTAGCCACAAGATGCTAGAACTCGCATATCGCTGCTAAATTTAGGGTTGAAAGAACCTAATATCAACACATAATCATCACCCACACCCCACCAATTTGATGATGCTATAAACAGTTATTCTCGTATATGCAGCATATAATCAGTAGAAAGGCGAAATGGAAACAGGTTCTTGAGCGTGTATTATATTTTCAGAGTACACATGTATCCGAGCGGAAACAACCTTTACATGTGTATTAGTGCGGAGTCATTTTAATACTAATACTCCGATATCGTTAAATTCACTAATACATTCCCAACTGTGGGTTTGTGTAAGTTTCTGTGGTGTAATCGCCATTTAATGCATTTTTGTCCCGGACCAATATCGCTTTATATGCGTTATACCAGTTACAATGCAAAATTCTCATTAGAATCATGCTTATTAGCATGTAAATCATACGGTTCGCGTTTTAAGTGTTTTGATTAAAGCAAAATTTGCTCACAAAAACAAGTAAGGCTAATAAATGTGACTATTGCCTTTCATTTGAGTATTAATAGTTTCAAGGACGAGCTCTAAAACTGAAGTTATTGCAATTAGTCTGATTGGATTCCGATCGAGCAGTGCTGCCAGGAACAGTTTACGTTGACGACGGAAAATGAATTTTTCATATATCTTCGTTATATTGCAATATTATTGAAAATTGATAAAACTTATCAATTTAGACTACCTTTGGCTACATTTTCCACGCAATTGGACTATTGTAAATATTTTAGGAGAATTGTATTGAGCGTTAGATGACAAAAATTGAGCAGCTTCTAGAACTGCGAGGGAAGCACCTATCTTTATGAAAAAAGACTTTTAGTGTTTCTTGACCCCACCGTTTTCAAGGAAAAATTGTTTTGAAACCCTACATGCACTAGAAAAAAGTTGGGCATGAAAGGGTTAAATAGCTTCCGGGACAGAAGCATTATGTTGCCAAAGATCACAAATTTCCAAGAAGTATAAAATTGTTGATGCAGACAAGTTTGCCGGAAAAGTGTATGACCTGGTAGTAAATTTGCAGTTGTGGCCGTAAGACTCCGATTTTCATCACAACCTACAATATGAACCGAGTTATAGGGTAAAGTGCCTATTTTCACCATGCTAAGCAGAGTGCCTCACTAATTCATTAATTTCTCAACCCACAATCAATGGAATGCATAAAAATTGACATCAACAGCTTTGCTTCGTTGTTAAGAACAAATATAATAACACAAATGCGCTTAAAAAAGTGAAATTCTCGTGTTTGAGCGCAACGAAAACTCGAATCGAGTGCCCCTATTGTTGCGCTACAATTTGACTCAATGCGTTGAACAAAGATGGCAGATACTGCTCTAACCAACGGTTTCAAATGGGTGGGGTGGTAATAGAAACATGGCGAAAATGGGCTCATCACCCTACATCTACGATAGTCTTAAAAACATCTAGTGATTAATTAGATCCCTCCCAAGTTTTTGCCATATTTGGCGAGTAGCTACTACAGTAAGAATGAGCAATAGCAGTTCCGGGATAATGACATCAACGTCCTTGAGAATAGGATGAACTCCCCAAACTGCCCGGAATTTCAACCAATCCAAATCTATACACTATATAAATATACAAAATTGAAACATGGCTAAGGATGATAATTCAATGACCAGATACTGGAAAAAAGCAGCAAGAGGTGTTGGCCAGCAGCTTGTGCAGAAATTAAATGCAGGTATCAAGCCCAAAGCTAAAATTTTCATTCGAGACGAATAAAAACCGCAAAATGCACAGTGGTTCCATTCCTTAAGAGGGGGGGGTCATAAATCTGTGCAATGCAAATATCGCTACTAAACTATATTTCTTTAGTAAATCTAGGGTCGAATTTCACATTAAAAAATTTATTGTATCCACCTAACAGTATACTATGGTCTTTCTTATTACACTAATCATTCATATTAACTTAACATTATTTTTTTGCTCTAACATTTTTAGAGTATCAAATAGTACATTTTTTGCTTGCAAAAAACATGATTTTTTATTGAAAATTCTTGAAGCTGCAGCTTTTGTGCTTGAACTCCAATATTTTGATATCGTTTCCAGTGAACATGATATCTCGTGAACCAAATCACAGACCAATCTTCAATTTTGGAATGTTGTTCGTGATTATAATAGCAAGCTCACCACAAAATTTCAAATTAATTGTGAATGCTTTCCCAAAAATTTTTAAGAATACAACGTGTTTCATCCGCCGTAAAAATAAAGCTTTTTGCACAAATAAAAAATATCCTCATTACGGTACCAATAATTTATTTGTGAATTGGAATTACGGATATGGTATGAATCGCAATGGACTTTCTCAAAAAATCCGCATTCGAGAACATCGTTGTGGTACGAAGTAGAGTGAGCCGTACATCGAATATTCCATTCTAACACGTGTTTCAAAAAGTAGCGTCCAATAAATTAACGTAACTCAAGTTGTAATGATCCGATTGAAATTTTTTTTTTGTGAAAATAATAATTATATATAATAATAATTATATATAATAATAATTATATATAACTTATTTCAAGATCTAAAGTATTACTAAATAATATAGTTTTAAAATGTGAAATAAATGTTTTCGTCTTGTACTAACTCGTCAAACATATACAATATCTTAGATTCTCCAGGCATTCTGGGAGCAGACATGCGCAGCTGAAGCCTAGTTTAAAAGGAACTGAATAGTTTGAAGATCAATTTAAAGAAAAATTCGCGAGGGATATCGAAGGAAAAAGTTAAAGCCAAATTCCAAATTTTTATTTAAATTCTTCGAATACATATGCAAACATACTCATCTTTCTGCACTCCATATCCACCTAAACCCGATAATTATCGTTCAATACACAGCTATTAGTAACGTTGTCTGATAAAAATACTAATTTAATAACTACAGTTCGACAAAAAAATTTCTGACGAGCAATCAATTATCAATGTTTTTTTTAACTTATCGGTATATAGCGAGCCACCCTAAGAATTCATCTATATACTTAAAAATCAGTTCATTATTTTCAAAATCAAGTTTGAAACAATAAAACATATATCCATAACCATATAATCACGAGATAAAAAACACGCTCTTGCCGATATATATTTTTTACATTATTGGACTATGGGTGGACCACTGTGCAATGTATGTTTAAACTACAATAAATACGCATCATTTTCTTCTAATAACGCTTTATGCTAAAGCATACTTCCAATTAAAAGCATCAAATTGGCTTTGCTTATTGCAGGATACATAAAGCAAATGTTAAAAAAATCCAGTCAACTCATACGAAATCACAACTTTAAATATTCTTAAAAAATTCCATGCACCAATAGTTTACGAGTTATGTGGGTCTGAAAAATGGTCAATTTTACTAACTTCAAAAAAATCATATTGCAAAAAACGTGAGAAATGTTTTGCGTCAAAGACCACGAGAAATTTTTTTCGAGGAAGTTGAAAATGTTTCATGTTAATTTTAAGCCTACTTAAAGTGGGATGATAATTAGAAACAACTTCAATTTCAATAACAAAATAAAAAAAAACTGTTTTACAATCGAACCACTACCAGAAATCTACCTGATAATGAAGGTTTAACATAACTGAATGTTTTTAAGCCGTTAGCCCACCTTAATGGAAAAGGCTGCGCACGCCTATGGCCGCTCGTTGACGTATTTTGACAATCTATAGCTTGCTTGAAAGGTATTTTTACAAGCTTTCTAATTATGTGCACACAGCACGACTACGTTGTTCGAAAGTTATTTGCTTAAAACCCTTTGTGCTTTGACAAAATCATCCATATTTCAGAAAATAAACAACATATCGAAAAACAAAAATAATAGTGTCAAATGGCAACGTTAGGCCTTTCATTTGGAACTAATTTCATTACGATCGGTTCAACGGTTGCTGAGATAATTACATGACATTAGTGCACATACATACCCACACACACACATATACAGACATTGTCCCAATCTGTCGAGCTGAGTCGATTGGTATATGAGACTCGGCCCTCCGGGCCTCGGAAGAAGTTTTCAAAGTTTGAGCGAATTCTATACATTTATTTTGTAAGAAATGTAATAAACTAGGGTAATGAACCAAATTTTTGCCAAATTTCCATCAACATCATTCCAATTTGAAACAACTAGTTAGTGCACCATCTAACATCTTTGATCTATGTATTGGCTCAGATGGTAGGATGGAAATTGCAGCACCAGATTCTTGTGTTTGTGGCACTCAATTATAAAAATGGTTCTTAGGAACGAAGCAAAGATATTCACGTTAATTTAAACTCATTTCAGCGATTGTAGGCCGAGTGATTAACAAATTAGCGTGGCACCCATCGTGGGCTGCTATTCGGCTCGATGCAAGTTCCTCCTCCAAACACTGTCAACTCATTCAGTGTCAAAAGAAAGGATATGCCAAACGCACAATTGCTTCCTTTTCCACTCACAACCCCGTTTTGTTAGTAGGGTGGGTGCTCCTATAGTTGAGGTGTACCAATAGTTGCAGTAGTGGGTTATACGCCTAACTAAGGTACCAACCATCAACAAATATTTTTTTATCGATTCATCACACTAAAATTATGCGACAATAAAACTGTTATCCTTGAAATTTGCTCAAATAACTATTGAAAAAAATGATTTTCTTAGAATTTTGAGCTCCCTTGCACCTATAGTTGATGTAGTGTACCTATAGTTGCAAGTCCCATAAGAAAGCAATGGGATTTGCAACAATAGGAACCGAAATTAGCGATTGCACCACTATTGGTCCATGTGTTCCTATAGTGGTACAAGCGGTTTTGAATACATAAATTGGTTATTAAGCCATCTTTATATTTTTCCCTTGAAGTAGGGACTGAAAGCTTTCGTTTAATGTATTAACATTGCCCATACGTCTATTAACCGATTTTTTTATCAAAAGTTTTCCTTAAGCATGCAACTATTGGTACATCCACCCTAAGGTTCATCCCTTCAACCAAGCAGGCGGTGAAAAGTTGCAGCACTACATTGTACACGTTCATTTGAATCGGAACCAATTGGAGTGAACTCGATTGCGATTGATTGATCCATTGTTTTGATTGATGAGAGTTTCCATCTCGGTTCTGTCGCGCCGTGTGATTGGACTTTTTCGCTTACTTTTACTAAATATTTGCGTACTTTTCATCATTGCCATGGGAATTTACACATTCAATTTTCGATTCCCGCATCCCCCCTCCCATCGTGTTGATTGGGTAGCCAAATTTCCGGGAGGAATTTCAGATTAATGCCCACCGAAAGGTGAATTAAATAAATTGGGACGGCGAACGGATTACCGTGCATAAAGCAGGCGGGCGTTGTGTTTTCGCTTTCCGTTCCGGTGAATGCATTTTATCATCGCATGTGTGTGACTTTCCATAGCAGGCGATTCTGACTTTTTTAATTGCTTTGCATTCTTTTATTTTTTTTTTCAACAGATGATGGCTACATCGACAACCTATTTGCTGATTTTGATCCAATTCGAAACCTCGCGCTAGGAACGTCCTCTAAGAAAAGGCCAAACTTTCAATAATGTCTGGCAATATGGGAAGAAGTATAAATCTGTTTAAAAAAAAACAAATTGTCCTAATCATAAAAAATAATAATTGTCGCTAGCCGATTTAAGCACGAGAAAAAAAAGTGTCATGAATATTGAAAATAATGATTATTGAACAGTCATGATGACATCCTTTATATTGTTCCTTACTCAACCCTGACTACTGGCTTTATTGAATTACGAGTATACATGTACGGAAACATATCAACGGCCACATCAGAGCGAATCCACAGTTAACGGATCGACTGGCATTTACTCCAAGGTCGAATGATTCCGTCCCTAGCTATTCATTAGCGAGACCAACCAAATGCACTCTCAAGTTGGTAACTTGGTTGGTTTTGGATAATAGCAATGCACTTCCGAATTAGCATGAATTATAAATATATCTGTCAGCTGTGGACTATCATTCGAGATAACGTTGCCAGTTCTCCTGCTACAGTGTTTTGCATAATTCGCGAGTGTATCTCAGCTGGACAGGTGATACACAGATGGTGTGTTATAAGGAATAAGGATTTTCAAATTCGATCCGGGGAAATGAAGCTGGAGTTTATTTTGTGTTTCTGAGGAAACCCCTAGTCCAATGAAGTCGGAATTTCGTTTTTGGAGCTAGTTTCAATCCAGTGCTAAGTTACTGCCTGATTCTGATGAAACGAAATCGAAACGCAAATTCCATAACTAATTTAGCTATAGATTTTGCGCTCTTCACGCGAAAAGATGAATCAATTTTCTCCTTAATGGAAAAAAAAAGTTTTTGCCAAATTTGTCTCCACTAAGGTGAAAATCGACCATTTCTTTAGAAAACTAATAATATATGCCATATAAACATAATTCCAATAAAAGTCTAGTACGTTATGTGCCTTCACAAATTCTAGAGGCCAGCTATAAACACGACATCAACATATGAATAAAATTCTGCGATCCCAAACCCCGGACAAGTCCTCTTGGCGATATGTGGAATCCGATTCCGGCTCGGCACGCTTCTCAATTGTACAGGTTCAAACGGTGTAGGTACGCTGCAGGTTTTCTATAGTCCTGCGCTAAATTGTCCGGTCTGCACAATTAACGTCGTTTATGAATTATGATCGCATTATCGCTGTTAGTATGCCGTTTAGACTCAGGTATGTTTTTTTCGCATCCGCGCTACCAATTATAGTAATTGGGTTGAAATAATCACTTCCGGTCGTGGTTGATACAATCTGCGTTTCACGGCTCATGGGCAGGTGTCCAAGAACAAATTAGTATCCTTGAGGGGGAAATGTTTAGCGCGGGAACAGAAAACAGACTTCCATGATTGAAGGAAAAAAAAATTAAAAAAAAGTTGTGTAAACATTTTATTGGACATCTAGGAAAAGATCAGCGCCTTTCTGTTATTTTAACTACTAACAATCCCTGATTTAAAACGAGGTTTGTTGTGAAAATTGCTTTCTTTTATAATTTTGCTATTTCATCCTGATCAGGTGAAACGGGTCATTTTTTAAGATTATATCTAATCGGGTATCGATTCCATCAGAAGAAACTGCCCATCTAGCACACAAAACTCTGTAGCTCTTGAGTTCGACATCTGTTCTCTGTGATGCAGTACCCGTTCCCCCGTGTTTCAAAAGCGTTCACTCTATTGGCCAACCAGCCCTCCTTCCGTAAACGATTTTGAGACATTTTTTGACTTGTCTACGGGTTAGATTATCGTGTATCAGTAAATAGAGTTACTGAGGCCTATTCCTCTTAGAGCAGCGAACTTATCCTAAGAAACTGTCTGTACGAATAGGTCGAAGACCAGTATAAATGAATTAATAAATTGATAAATAAATAAATAAATAAATAAATGAATAAATAAATAAATAAATAAATAAATAAATAAATAAATAAATAAATTAAATAAATAAATAAATAAATAAATAAATAAATAAATAAATAAATAAATAAATAAATAAATAAATAAATAAATAAATAAATAAATGAATAGATAAACAAATAAATAAATAAGCAAATAAATAAATAACTTTGAAATGTATGTGCCGGGGTAATTAATGTCATACTAATGGACCCAACACTAGTGAGAGCCAAACAATATTCCAACCAGTGATAGTCGCGTCATTCGCCCTCTATAGGATATAATTTTGTTATTTTTTATACCACCAGTCGACACAACCTGCCGTGCTATAAAGTTGCATGGAAGAAATGACTTCTATGACATACCCGCAGCCAAGAAAACGCAGGCAACATTGCTTCCAATTACAGTACTAACCACAATTTTAGCATCCCCATGTGGTTTTCAAGATACTGAAATTTAACCTGGGACAGAGCTCGATAATAGATCATATCTATCTTTTCGTTTCCAATACTGCTTACACTAATAAACTTACTGTCAATGATATTTTCACCTATTTAGGATTTTCATTTTTTTTTCTGGTGCATTAAGCGTGTCTTTCTCATATATCATACAAAGACCTTTTCCGACCTCGTAGATCGGAAATAGTTTTTATAATTTATACCGTTCCATATTTGAACACCTAAACTGAAATATTCCAGCAGTGACAGAACCAATGTGAAAAGCAACCATTTTAATTTGAAACTGATCACAGATATTGACCAGATTTCGTAGCATCCTAGCGCTAGCGTATTGCAATTTATTGAAACATTGTAATGGAAAAAAAGATTGATGCAGATGTTGTATGGACCTTCCGTGTTATTTCAACAATGCAATACACGGTTCTGGCTGCGGACAAACTACTTAACACGGTTTTATAGATCGGGCATGTGCTTTCACCGGCACCGTTGTATGGTTTGTTGTTTGAAAGGTTGCACGCAGGATTGTGTGCAACCATTTATATTAGAAGGCAAGTGAATCATATTGCAGATCTCTTCTAAAATCACGTACAGTGACACAATCTCATTTCAGTACAGCGCTCTGCGGAATGCTTATATTTATTTTACAAGTAAAAAATAATTTTACGAGACATTCTATTTATGTAGAAATAGTTTACTAGACAGCATAGAAAAGATACAATAATTATCTTTGTACTACAAATGCTCATTGTTTCAAAAATGATCATAATTCTAAAAATAGTCAAATATACACGCAATCTCATATTCGTACAGAACACATATTTTTTCAAAAATCAATTGAAATTTCTATAAGAAATATCCAATGTGGTAGCTTTTGTTTGTAATTACAGTTTTAAATCATATAGTAGTTTCTAAGACCATTCTTATTATAATCCGGATAGTTTCGCACTTTTTATCCAAATACTCCCATTTATTTTTCTAATCAGTTAGGAAACGGGGTCCGCAGTTAAGAATTCATAATAATTTAAGTGACATAAGTGACTTAGGTTACTCTGCGTTTCGCTACATCAAAGTTTTTAACGACATGTTAAATTGTAGTATATTACGACCTGATTAAATGTTAAGCTAGATAATAAATATGTCCCACCTTTTAAATACGATTGTAACATGGAGAATGAGGACGACCTGAGAAGTATTGATCTTGGTTTCGGCAGTGGAAGAGAGGAGGATCATAATTTCTTGGACTTCGACGGACACGGACGGAGATAAGGGAGTCAATACTACAATCTGGCGACGAGTATCGGAACAAGATATTGTACCAATAATTATAGCGCAGTTTCCGGATTTTTTTACTGGTATTCGCGAAAAGAGGAGGACTTGATAAGGTAAATGAAAAAAACATTGGGTATCATAGAGCAGTTGCGAGAAAATGATACGGCGTCATTGTGATTGTATCATACAATCAAGCGGAACATTTTCAGTTTTCCTCGTGAATTGCGAGAATTTTAAGAATTCTCCCGTGATTTTGAACAGTAAAAGTAGTAGCTAACGTTTGTTGAATAAACATTGCGAGAATTAGTGGAATTCTCCGGAAGACGAGAAGGCGGAAATTAGTTGAATTTCCCCGGCAAAAGCAGGAATCTTTGGGGCTCCTCTTGGTTGTAAGGAATGAAACGGAATTCTTCGTAGTTTTCCCAGAAATCGTAATTAAGATCGAATACAGCAAGGGGATATCGGTTCATGTACAAATAGTTGTACAAACGGGAGTTTGGTACATGTGTGAGTTTGGCACATATGAGATTACACTGAAAAACCTTTTTTTATCAAACGGAAGTATTTAGAGGAATAATACTAAAGTTGTCCGATCTTGTATTTTCAGATGCAAGATTCACGACCGATCCCACCGTTTCAATGTGATCAGATCGAAAGAGGCAAGTTAGCTAGAGAGTGGAAAATATGGAAAGATGCTTTGGATTGCTATTTCGCAGCTTACGAAATATCCGACCAGTACATTACTATTACATCTTGGCGGCCCTGCTTTGCAAGTGGTATTCAGAAACTTGAAGGATTGCGATCACGTACCACTAATAGCTCCCAAGCCTAATTGGTATGAAGTAGCTATCCAGAAGCTGGATGAGTTTTTCGAGCCACAGCATGAGAGCATCTCGGAGCGCCGCAAGCTCCGACTGATGAAGCAAAAACCAGGAGAACGTTTTGCCGATTTTGCTATTCGTCTGAAGCAGCAAGTCACACACTGCGGCTTCGAAAAGTACGGCACAGAAGTGAACAAAATTCTATGTGACATATATCTTGCCGATGCAGTTGTCGAAGGGTGTTCCTCGAACGATGTACGCAGAAGGATTCTGTTGAAGGATTTAGCGTTCACTGAAATCGAAACGTTGGGTATAGCGCAGGAGGGCGTCGATCAGCAAATAGAGGATATTGTGGCACCTCTGCCACAGGAAAAGATTTTCCGTATTGGACAACAGAAACGTATACAAGGGAAGCCGATTTCGTTGAGTTCAAGAACGACTGATCGAGCTTGTTTCAACTGTGGCCGTACGGGTCATTACGCGGTATCAGCTGCTTGTCCGGTAAGGGGAAAGCAATGTCGCAATTGCAAGAGCTACCGGCATTTCGAGAAGCTGTGTCGGAAGGCAAAAAAACTGATGGAAAAAGACCCCGGGAAACAAGTTCGAACAGTGGACGAGATGCCACAAGCGGAAGTACCCACATTGATCGAAAAGCACAACGACGAAACGAAAGTGTATTATGCATTCTATTCAGGAAACGAATCGAATGTCATTAAATGCATACTTGGTGGAGTCCACATTGAAATGCTCGTTGACTCGGGGGCAGACGCCAATCTTATCAGTGGAAAGATGTGGTCAAAACTGAAGGACGACAAAGTGATTGTGTTCTCATCTGAGAGAGGGAGCTCTCGAATCTTACGAGCTTACGGAAGCCAGAAACCTCTGACCATACTCGGGTCATTCATGGCAGACATCTCAGTTGGAAAATGAACTGTCAGAGCAGATTTTTTCGTCGTAGACGGAGGCCAGCGTTGCTTGCTTGGTGACAAAACAGCAAAACAACTGGGAGTATTGAAGGTTGGGTTAAACATCAGTACTCTAGAGGCTAATCCATTTTCAATAATCAAGGGAGTAAAAGCGCACATTCGTATTGATCCCACAGCAGTTCCATTATTCCAACCGATGCGCAGAATTCCGATTCCGTTAGAGGAAGCTGTTGGAAGAAAACTGGATGATATGTTGAGACGTGATATCATCGAGGTAAAAACTGGCCCTACAACATGGGTGTCGCCTTTGGTTGTAGTTGGCAAGGCAAACGGAGATCCTCGTTTGTGTTTGGATTTACGCAGAGTAAACGAAGCGGTTCTAAGGGAACACCATCCGATGCCAATTATTGACGATTACCTGGCGAAAATTGGAAGAGGGTGCGTTTGGAGCAAACTCGACATAAAGGAGGCGTTTCTCCAAGTGGAACTTGATGAAGCATCCCGGGACGCAACAACATTTATTACCAGTCGCGGACTATACCGTTTCAAACGATTGCCATTCGGCCTGGTAACAGCCCCAGAGTTGTTTCAGAAATCAATGGACGAGATTCTCGTCGGGTGTGAGGGCACTTTTTGGTATATCGACGATGTGATTGTCGAAGGGAAAACACTGGAGGAGCACGATAAGCGCCTAGATAAGGTACTGTAATACACATTTCCAAATAAATAAAACCACCGTTTAAAATATGAAAAATTGTATCTTTTCACATGAAATGATCCTGAACAAGCCATTAGCTTCTTCTTTTCCTTTTGTTTGTTTCAGGTTCTATCCCGATTGAAATTTCGAGGAGTAGAACTAAATTGGGAGAAATGCCAATTAAGAGTCAAACAGCTGGACTTTTAGGGCATGAGATATCACAAAATGGAATTATGCCTTCAAAAACAAAAATACAAGCCGTTCTGTCCTTCAGAGAGCCACAAAATGAAGCTGAGGTGCGGAGTTTTCTTGGCCTGGCAAACTACTTAAATAAATTCATTCCAATGTTATCGACCATGGACGAACCTCTGCGAAAATTATTGATTAAGGATACTAAGTTCGATTGGACCCAGGAACAGTCGAACTCGTTCATTGCTATAAAAGAAGCTATAAGTAATGTTGCTAGTCTGGGATTTTATAAGGTTGAAGATCGAACCGCAGTTTTTGCCGACGCAAGCCCGTTTGGATTGGGTGCCATTCTGGTTCAATATGACCAATCAAACTGCCACCGTATAATCAGCTTTGCATCAAAATCGCTTACAGATACTGAACGTCGTTACTGTCAGACAGAAAAAGAAGCATTAACATTAGTGTGGAGCGTGGAACGTTTCCAATACTACCTTCTTGGCAAACAATTTGAAATCTTTACGGATTGCAAAGCACTGAGTTTTCTGTTCACGACACGTTCCAAACCATGTGCGCGAATATAGCGGTGGGTATTGCGCCTTCAAGCCTTCGATTACAGAGTTGTATTCATAGCCGGAAAGGATAATGTAGCTGATATTTTATCGCGCCTTTCAGTGGTGGAACCAAAAGCGTTTGATCCTTCGGACGAGATTTTCGTCAGAGAAATTGCTATGCATGCTGTAAACTCGAATGCTTTAACATGGAAAGACGTAGTAGAAGCTTCAGATAATGATAGTGAAATTCAAGAGATATTGAACATGTTGAAGATCGGAGAAGTACAGACTATGCCTGTAGCGTATCGGGTGATAGCTTCTGAACTGTGCGAGTTCCAAGGTGCACTTCTTCGTGGGGACAGAATCATCATTCCAGAGGGACTCAGAACTAAAGTGCTACGAACTGCTCATGAAGGACATCCAGGGATTACAATGATGAAGAATCATTTGAGGTCAAGCGTGTGTTGGCCCAGGATGGACGCACAAGTGGAAAAATTTGTAAAAAATCTGTAGGGGATGTACTCTAGTAGCAGCACCTGAGCCTCCCGAACCAATGCAACGAAGTAATTTACCTAGTTCGCCGTGGCATATGTTGGCATTAGACTTTTTAGGCCCTCTTCCAGAAGGACATTATCTTTTGGTGGTTATAGACTGCTACAGCCGTTTCATGGAGGTGTGCGAGATGGAGACAACTACAGCAAATGACGTCATACGTGAGCTTTCAGTCATGTTTAGTCGGTATGGAATCCCATTCTCAATAAAGGCTGATAACGCGCCACAACTTAGCTCAGAATGCAATGAGTTCCGTGAGTTCTGTGATTTAAATGGAGTAAAGCTCTTAAACACAATCCCATATTGGCCACAATCTAATGGAGAAGTCGAGCGACAAAACCGGTCTATTCTCAAACGTCTCCGCATTGCCCAAGAACTTGGACGAGATTGGAGAAAGGAATTGCGACAATACCTTTTGACGTACCATTCAACAAAGCACCCTACGACTGGAAAATCGCCAGGGGAAATAATGTTCGGTCGCCGTATAAAAAGTAAACTGCCAATAATTTCATCGTTTCAAGAAGATGAGAATGTTCGAGATCGAGATGCTCTCATCAAAGAGAAAGGTAAAGAGTACGGTGACATACGTCGTAGTGCGCGAAAGAACGATATACAGGAAGGCGATCAGGTGTTGGTTAAACGAATGCGGAAATCAAATAAGCTAGATACCGATTTCTCTAATGAAGAGTTTATTGTTCGGCGTAAACAGGGTACTGATACAGTTGTCCAGTCCACAGAAACAGGAAAACAATACAGACGAAGTGCCGCGCATCTTAAGAAGGTTGGTGACCGACAAAACATCCCTCACAAAGTTTCAAGCAGAGATGCATCCGACACCTCATCAGAAAATATTACAGTAGACAGACGAATTGACAAATTAGGTCAGAATGCGAAATCACTACCTCAAATATACTCAGCAGACACTAAACGAGTAAGACAACAGCCTATTAAGTATCGGGATTATGTACCACACTAAGACCGGACTGAAAATAAATAAATTGTTAGACTACTAAGCAGAAGGTCATTTCATTATCGAAGAAAAATGTCCCACATGGGATGCCAGGGGGAGTGACAAAGGCACGATTGAGAGTGAATCAGGTGATAGGGTGAGCACCCAAGTCAGCCTCACATGGTATGGGTGGGGCGAGCACAAAAGTAAGCCTAGCAAGGAACGAGTAAGGTGAGCGCACAAGTCAGCCTCGCATGGAACGTAAAAGGTGAGCACAAAAGTCAGCCTCATGTGGGAGTGTTTGAGAGTGAATCAAAGTGCGATTGAGAGAGCACCCAAGTAAGCCTCATACAGGATGTATGAACGCGTGAGTGAGAGTGAATGAGTACATTTAGTACAGCCATCCCCCCAGAAGTAATACCGAGAGGTAGTTCCTGGGAGGAATGATGGCGGAGCCCAATGGAGTTTAGTCGGTATTAATGGCTGGTCACCATTCGAGTCCGACACGCCCCCAGTGCACCCCGTGCGGTAGATTGGACCCTACCAATAGCACGTGCACTGGGCTAGGACATAAAGGTCTTCTCCATTGTAAAAAAGGGGGGGTTGTAGTATATTACGACCTGATTAAATGTTAAGCTAGATAATAAATATGTCCCACCTTTTAAATACGATTGTAAAATGGAGAATGAGGACAACCTGAGAAGTATTGATCTTGGTTTCGGCAGTGGAAGAGAGGAGGATCATAATTTCTTGGACTTCGACGGACACGGACGGAGATAAGGGAGTCAATACTACATAAATAGTTGTACGCAAACTTTGAACAATTTTAAAGATTTCATGAAGTGATTTAGCTTCATTTTGGTGAGTAGTAATTAGTTTTCGTCCCATAATGGCAGCTAGTTTACTTTTTTTTAACCATCACGTTAATTTGAGGGAATTTCTTGAACTAGTGTAGAGAAAACTGTGCCAACGAACACTTTTCTGTTGTCATAAAATCTATGTTTTGTAAATAAAACAAAAGATAAATAAATAATAAAAGGTCTTAAATTACAAATTAATTGATTTTTCAAAAGTGTACGAATATGAAATTGTGCCATTTTCACACCAAGTAATGATTTTTTTTATGTGCAGTGTACGGAAACTTGCACACTTTAGATTACAAATGATAAGAAAATGACAGATGATGATTCTACTACCACATTTACAAAACAATACCTATATTAAATAGCGCAAACATTCATGAAACAATATTAAACATATACACTAGAGGTGTACGAATATGAAATTGTGTCACTGTAACACTTTTCACTTATTTTACAGTACAGATCGAAAGACGGTGGTTACTGAATTATTGACAGAAGAGAATGTAAACAATGAGTGTCACTCATTGTAGATATGTCTTTTTGAAAAAACGTTCAAGAAATGTTCACTGTTCACCTTACGTCATTGTTTCACAGTTACCCATTGGGTCTATTTATGAAAATTGTCAAATTATACAGAACCATGACAAGTTACCAACAAACTTTGTTAGCGGCATAAGCATAAAATTTGCTATAAAAAGCAATAGACTAAACATTTATCCGATGAACGGTAACTCATAAAAATGGAAAAACGTTAGTCATTGCAAATCTACTGTGTTCCAAAACAAATCCATTAAAATTGATAGAGTTATCAGAAATCTTCCAAAATATAGTAACACGTGTAAAGAATTAGAAATCATGAAATATGAAAAAATGAGATGATTCTGTTCGTGTATTGAAGCCACCATGTATGAAGCCACCATCAGCTCAAGGTTTTTCCAGTTTATGCGGGTAGACTTACGGTAGCCCCAAAATAATTTATCGTGAAACCTTCACATTATTGCTGGTAATGAAGGGAAATCAAAAAGGTTGAGCGGGTCCGTAAGCAGAAAAATGATTAAAATTAAAATAATGAAAATAACAATTGAATAAATATAATTATTGTAATGATTACAAAACATAAAGTGGACAATGTGTGGGACATGGTTATATGAAAAAAATAAAATTTGGCTCCGAGTAACTTTTCGGGTCCCATTTAGCTCCCAGAACAACTCTGCAAATTTTTAGATCGATCGGTGAAACTATATTTTTGCGCCAGCGGTTTAAAGTTTACATGGGGTTTCGCATGGAAAAATTGTCTTTTGCAAATTAATTCTTCCATTAGTCGCCCGTTATGTCCTAAAAATAAATGGATGTCTGATTTTTATAGGAAATTTGTCAAGGAAATAAAGACTAGAAGACTGCAAAACGATCTGAAGCTTGTGGAAAAAGTTATTAAGCAAAAACCGATTGATGCCCTGAAGATTGATGAAAATTTCACTTTTCATAGCATCACTGCTGCTGACGGTCTAATTATATACAACATTTTTAACTTTCTCTTATTATGTACAAAAGAAGCCTCAATTTATCCCTCAAAACCTTGCGAAGTGGCCAAATAGTATAGATAAACGATTTATACACATTAAGAGAGAAATAAAACAAAATTGCGTATAATTGGATAACCAACAGCAGTGGTGCTAGAAAAAATGAATATTTCATCAATCGTCAGATCATCAATCGGTTTCTGCTTAATAACTTTTTTCTCAAGCGTCAAATCGCTTCGTGGTTTTCGAGACTTTGTTTCCTTGTTAAATTTCCTATGAAAGCCACATAACGATTTATTTTTAGGAAATAATGGGCGACTCCTGGAGGAATTATTTTGTAAAAGTTAATTTTCCCATACAAAATCCCTTGTAAACTTTAAACAGTGGGCGCAAAAATATAGTTTCACCGATCGAGCTAAGAATTTGCACAGTTGTTCTAGGACCCAAATGGTACCAAAAAAGTTGCTCGGAGCTGGAATCTAATTTTTGTCCCACCCTAGTGGACATGTTGGTTGCAACGACACAATAAATCTAGTAAAATTTTGTGAATTTCATATAACTGCATGTATGAATTAAAGTGGAGAACACCACAATAAATGTAATAAATGTGATCTACTATATAACCAACATTTGAATCGTTATAAACAATTGCTACAATAAGTAAGGTGAGAATGATGGATATGAATAATGGAATAAGTTATTTCAGAATTATAGATACACGAATTTAATAAATATATGGTAAAAAGTAAAGGAATTATTACGAATATGACCATGAACATAAAAGAACGAAATCTGCGAAACAATGCATAGATGATGATGATGACATAGGGCCCATCATCAGTGCATGGAACACTCCGGTGGCTGCAGAAGGAGCGGATCCACAAACAGATTCATTTATGCGCAATCCGAAGTGGAAGAGAATCTGCTTCCAATGATAAGATCCAAATCCTTGTACAACGCTATTTCTAGTAATTGTTAAGGCACTGCCTTATGGTGAGAAGGGCGCGTCAATCTTATTTCCGCTTGTCAGATAAGAACGTTAACAGCAACTACATAATCTTGGAGAACTATGTGATCAGTGTAGTGTAATACGATATTTGGGATGAAATTAATGCATATAATAGTGTATCAGCTGCCGTTTCAATCTGTTGTATAATAGCATAGTATAAATGATATAGTTATGTAAAAATATAATAAAATTATGAATATAATGAAATTACTACATGCGTCTAACTGCCAACATTGGGATTGCTAAAAATTTATAACAAATAGTATTCTAAATATTATTAGCAAAGCCAAACGAAGGATATATGATAGTAAGTAATGTACAGCATTTAATATACTAGTTAATATGATAAATAAAATAAACATGACCAATATAATTAACATTTTGTTCTGGCCTGATAAGATCCTTACAGCCAAGCAATTGAATAACATATGGCAGTATTATATGTAACATGACAATATTGCTGAAATTGTGTAATAAAAATAACAAGTATAATCCAGTAATCGTTATATGATGAATATTATGTATAATGTAATTAATGAAATAAAATAAAGATTGATAAAATGGATATTATTAAATACAATGTATAATATAGCTCTTTACCACACATTACTGCTCAGTAATGACATTACTGGCACCTAGTGTAAGGGGCCCTTATGCCTGCCAGTCCCCTGTATCGTAGCGCTCAATCTTTTTTTGTCTGCTTTATTGCCTCATTCGGCCTTACAATCACAATCCGAACCTAATGCAACAAACACGAATGATGCACTATACTCCATCACATGAATACATGCAAAATACGGGCCGAAAAAAAACACGAAACGGCACCAATACAACCACGATATTCAGAGTACTGAAGGCAGCTATTAGGAGCTCCCGCTCCGCTAATATTATAGCACATTGCAAATAAAAAACGAACCCAGAGAACACACTACAGACCAAACGTCCTGCAGCGCACGTGTAAATGCAATCTATTTTGGCTCCCCTAATAAACATCTTATCATTCAAGAGCCTAACGACCTGTTCAGGGTATCATCCAAACAATATGTGGAATTGTTGGACTATATGGGCTAATGTTCGTGTATAATATTTTTTTTATTAGGATCAAGCCTTCGCGACAACCGGGATGATAATGTTCATGTATTATGATTTTATTGCGATTGATTCATAGTTCCTGCTGTTCCACCGTAACCCTTTCTCCCCTAAGTTGTTAAATTGTTGAGCGAATTTAAAAATAATCGAAAGAAGAAATATAATGCTTGACCTGCTAACTTGAAAAAAATAGAATACCACTATTACCTAAATTTAATGAAACTTTGTTAAATCAAATCAAATCTTCCAATATCCCATAAATCATACCCACAGAAAAAAGATTTGTAGGTTTAATGAAAATATGGGTTGAAATCAATAAATAAAATTATTGGTCGTAAGACAATAAATTTATTTATTGAATTCGATGAAATTTATTGATTGTTTCAATAAAAAAAATTATCGTTTCATTTTTCAATAATATTTTTATTGAAATTCAATGAAAATTATTGAAATTAAAAATGTTTTTATTGAAAGCAAATATTCATTGCTGCTCTAATAAAAAATATTTACAAACCAATAATTTTGTGGTTTAATGCGAAAAATTATTTTATTTTATTTTATTTTTATTTTATTTTTATTTTTCCTGCTTGTACGGAACACGCCAATGCGTAGAAAATTCTCGAGGGAATGGGTTTTAATTTTTAAACATTTTTTAAAAGAAGCTATAGAAACTCTCAAACTTAAAACACTACAAGGGGCAGGGTTGCACGAACTGTAGACGTAGGACTACACTACTAAATGTAAAATATTTATTTTCTTTGTACATTTAGAGTAATAATGAAACAAGTATATTTCTTACGCATAGTTCAAATGCAACCAATCAACTTCGAATGTTACATATTGAACCAATCCTTCTTGGATATCAGGTAATTTCATTTGTAGAAGGTAAACGAATCCAATTAAACTAATTTGAGAAGATCTGAAGAAAGAAGATGGAAAACCGCTACCGAACTAATACCTCTCCACCATGTAACAACATGCTTCAAATGTATGATATAATTTTATATGTATGATATAATTTTTGAACGGCCTTATAAAAGGGTTTATAGTCGTTTTTTGAATATATGATTTTGCATGCAAGAGACACAATGCGATAAATGGTTATCCCTGGATTGCGTTTGCTTTATAAATTCGAATGAATATGGCTTTGTCTGCGGAAATTTGCGGATTGAAGTGTTATTTCATACCAAAATGTTGCTTTTTTGACATTAAAAATTGCGATTGCTCAACAGATATAAGAGATACACATAAATTTATGTAACAAAAATTGTGTATTATGCCAAACAAAATCTTAGAACATTTTGAAATTCTCAAAATTGACCCAGAAAAGTTATGATGAAGAAAGTGATTTTCAGGGGTGTATCATAGAAAACTCCACAAATGTGTATTAAAATTAAAAGCTAGATGCATTGTCTCTCCAGCAAAGTTGTTTCTTATTATATTCCCTACAACTTTGCTGAATACAGTTTTTGATTATTTTCATAAATGACCAAACAAATCTTTGCTTCTCAGCTTTAGGGGAATTAATCACCAAACTAATACTTTAATAAGATGCGGAATATTTTATAGACAAACTTTACTGAAGACACTGTAGCTCGAAAATCGTTTTTTCATGGTCAAGACAATTTCGATCACGTTTTTGCCCATTTGGAAACACTGTGCAATGCTCGAATCAAACAGCTGTGTATACTAACACACACGTCCGTACACGAATGTAAGATACGCACAAAGCAAAATGAGTGGTACTGGTAATACCGGCACCGAAAATCCCGGGAATACCGACCCACTATTGGTACCGTAATATCGGTACTTAGTAAAAGCCGGTATTTTCGGTACCATGCAAATTTTTTTATGATGCATATGTAGACCCAATAGTGGACCTGTTTCCAAATATCGGTCTGCAAGGTGGTTTTTAACTATATTGAATTATCTTCTACATAAATTGTTCAACTTCCGCCTTTGTGGAAAAATGAGATGAGCCCATCATCATCATAATTCTAGAAGTTAAACATTACTAACTCCCGTTGTTCTAAACGATATGTTTAAATTCTTACACTATTTGGCCGAAATAAAATTTCAACTAGTTTCTACAAAATTTCAAAGCATTCACATAAGCGACGTTATAATTTGCTTTGATTTTTTTATTGGCGACATTTTGATTGATTCCAATTATTCACTAGGTGGCGCGTAATAAGACTGTGGTCTAAGTTATGTCTGTATTTGGTTTGCGCTTAAATCTTCATCTATAAAAGAACAAACAGCGATTTATTAGCTTTATTAGCTTATAATTTAAGAGTTTCTGAACTGCTTCGAATGGCACGATTCGTAATTTTTGGTGATCGGAAAACAACACAAAAGAAAGCATGGTGTTTGAAGGGACAAGCTCAGTCGCGTGTTGAACGCCACTGCGTAGCGTATCCACAGCCGTGTACGTACTTTTCACGCAGCTACACTGGCTGTGAAAACAAACAGCGCAGTGTTCTGCTCCGCCTGCCGTTCAACAGGCAACTGAGATTGTCCGGCTAAATCCATTCTTTAAATAGTTGATGATGACGTCAATCATAGAAGCGTAGCATGCCAGACTTGGGAAGCACTATCTGCTGTGTGCAAATGCGTGATATTTTGACTAGGTTGTACATTATTTAAATTTTTAATTCCATGATATCAAAAATCTTTGGGTGTATCTATTGGAATCTGTTCTTAGAAGTATTTCTGGGAAATATGCGCAAAAAAAATGAAAAAAATTTATTGTGAGATGGCTGAATTCTGTATAAACGTTTAAAACCTGACCACTTTTCGTTACATACTATTTGTGTAGAATTTGCAAAGTAGACCCCATACCGAAAACAAAGACGCAATCTTACGTCAAAATTTAATCAATTTGCATGGATTCTTGTTTGACCAAATTTTGATCATAGACCGCTGGTAGATGAGTGGTAAGCGTGACTGCCACTTTGCCCAGTGAGCCTGGGTTCAATCCTAGCCGAGGTCGATGAGATTTTCTGAGGTGAAAACTCTGTGTCACGACTTCCTTCACAAGGGAAGTAGAGCCGTTGGTCCCGGTCCATATGTTGATGACCCGATTTCTGGTTGGTAGAAACACCTATATGGCGTCGGTGATAGGCACTCAGTGCGGTCAGAGAACGACGGAATACAAACGAAAAAAAATTAATGTAAAAAAAATCATTTGAATTTACAGCACTCAGTGTATTCTATTATAATGTGTCTGTTCTGTAAACAATGTGTACCCTATCTAAAACCAGAACTTCAATACCCAAGAATAAATCAAAGACAATTGTCAAAACACAAACGAATATTTAAACACCAGTCGGCAGATGGAAGAGGCATATCAATACAATCATCATTATAACAACAGCGTTTAATAGAGATGGGCAAAACAGTTCACTTCGAAGAACCATTCCCGATTGAACAGTTCTGTAAAAAGAACTAGTTCACATGAACCGTTCATTTGTTCAGCTGATGTTTTACTTGTATCTCGTGAATGATTCTCAAAACATTCGAATCTGGGAGATTCAATACAATGCTCTCACAGAATGATTGCTGCCTTAGCTGTTATATTTTTGTATGCTGACTGGACACACCAAGGTTGCGAGTTCTTTATGATGTGTAATGACAGAAATCGAGAGTAAGAGGGATGTTGTTATTTTGCTTGTGCGTCGTTCTTCGCCCGGCTCCATACTGGGAGAGTACCGAAAGCAGTTTGTGGGACAAAAAGTGAGTTCATTTTCATTCGTTCGCTAAAAATCGGCCCACATAATATGACCAACGACTTAAGGTGATGTTCAGTTCATTCGTTTTGAAGAGAATTGAGAACTACCGTTCTTTAAAAAAAAACTTCCATTCGCTCATTCTCTTTGAAGAACTGGTTCGACTGAACCGTTCGCGAACGAATGGCCCATCTCTAGCGTTTAAAGTATGGATGAAAGCGACGATCAAAGAAGCAAACACAATTACCCTCAGACGACACCTAAATTACTCTACCGCTCAGGAAACGAATTTACGCTCACGTGGTAAATTTCTCACAAAGTAGGCGATAGTAATACTCTAAAAAAATGATTTTCATGATCCGTGTTTTTTTAAATATTTATAAAAGACTCACGACTCATTTAGGCGCGCACATCGAACCGGGTCAAATAAATGAATTGGAAACCAATCCAATCAAGGATTCCAGTTTGTATACACGAGAAAAGCACAATTGTACTATAGGATGGATTAAAACAGGTTTGTTGACACTAATCCATAGTCAAGTTGTTTATGTGTTTAATTCTTCGAACACGAAAACAAATGTTGTTTGCACGAGGAACTTCCTTACCACAAATTATGGTTTGTTTAACTTCGCTCCCGGAATTTATCGAAACCAAATCCAACGTTTTGCTCAATATCGTTTCCTCAGATCCTGACCATGTTGCGAAGTCCGCAAAAGCACTACTTTGTTGCAACATTCGCACAGACGGACAACTTCACGAGCCGCCGAGAAGCGTCCAAATCTTGTAAAACGAGCTTGCAACAGCCACTTCATAAAACGCCAAAGAGCACCCCGTAACAAATGCTACAACGGCAGATTGTTTACTTTCCCGGGGCATTAAAAGTAGCAGCAGCAGCAGCAGCCGCAACCCGCGAAAGAAGCCCATCCCACGCGCATTTTACGCGCGCGAGATTCGATTCAACTCGGATTCGATTCGGCGCTATTTTAATGTGTCGTGACCGAAAGCGGCACCATTCACGCTCTCACCGAAACGGAGGCCCGATATTGCTTGGACTGGGGAGGAAGGCGACACCGGCAGGGGCTGTTATTGCTAATCAATATAAACGAAACAAAGTGATACGGACCGTCGATCGTCATCGTTGTCGCTGTCCCCAGGTCATTTCAGCGAAAGACGACGGCGACGGACTATGCGAGGGCCACGATCGCGAAGCTAAGCCCGACCGTGCTCGATTGCCGTAAAAGTGCGCACCGTCCGCTTATGAATGGAATCGCTCAATCCCACCTCGCACAAATTTGCCACGGGGTGCGCCACGGAGACGGTTTCGGTTCGGAGAAGGCGGGCGAATGAATGAATTTTTTAAGCCACTACAAATCAACCTACTCCACCTCGTCCACGATCGCCTCCCGTCGAGTACCGTGCGTCTCCAGTTTTATATGTTTTGCTTATTTCTGTTTATTCGAAATTGTGCGCTTCATTCATCGAGTCTTTTTTAGACGCATAAAGCGCGGAGTCCGAAAGCTAATGGGAATCCATTTCGCGATGTTGGTAAATAATTTCTGGAATAGGTTAACTAAGCCATGAATGAAATGTTTTAGACTTTGCTGCCAGATAAATATTTACGCAACAGAAAGCATATCGACCCGGATTAACCAGGTTCATTAACATCAAAAATCACTTATGATTATGATAGTCGATCCTACTCTAGTCTTAATATGTGTTTGTTTTCGATGCCGCGAAATGTTCCATTAACTGATTAGCCTACGCAAAACCGCTTATGTTTATAATTAAATTCGAAGATTTGGTTTCCTACATCGGTGATCCAATATTAGCACTGCCGATGGGTAGTTTCACGTTTCAGCTTATCGCTTGTCTAGAAATAGTATTCATGTGCAAACACAAGTCTAACGAACTTTATTTATTGCTTCTTCCATGTCAACAGTTTGGCAAATTGATCTATGTTTATATGTACTTTAAAACGTCGATACTTCAGATAAACCAACACACATGATAAACTTTTCTAAGAATTTCATTCACATAATTCATTGATAGGAACCAGTTAAATCCAATCCGAAATAATCGATTTGCAAAATTCGGTGACACAAATTATGCGAACACGTCGTTCAAGATAATCTTTTCCTGAACTATGTCCCAAAATGAGTTTCTTCTTCGTATTTCGACAATATTTTCATTATACAGGTAAACTTCGATATAACGTACATCTCGTTTTAAAAATTGTACGTTATATCGAATTGTACGTTATATCGAAGCATGTAAAATCCTCACAGAATTGTTGTTCATGGTACTTTATTTTGTAGAATTTTGATAACGCGTAACTAAGTTTGAAAATCTAACCTACCTAACAGTGTGAAACAACTTTTCTCATTTAAAAATTATAGTGGTTGTATAAAAAAGATGCCACAATTGATTTTTGCTTGCTTATATGCATTAAATTTATTGAAAATATTCTTATTTTGACTCCTTTCCTAATTATTAAGTCATTAGTCATTATTATTCTGTCTTGGCTTGTTAAGTGTTTTTTAATATTCCCACCGTTTGCGCCTCATCAAATAAGAGCAATTTATGTACTTTCATCATTAGAATAGACTATAAAGATCCACTTGTATCCACGATTCAAGAATTTCTGGAAATATATTTCAATCCGCTAACTGGTTTCCTAAATACCCCATACCAGTCGTAAAACTCACAGTTGTTCGTGTAATTACAAATACGATCTTTCACTCTTATTTATTTGATGTGACACATAATAGGATTCGAAAACAATCTTCGATTCTAGTAACCAGATTCAAGAGTCTCAGAAACCAGAAATTTTCATAAATATCACTGGATTCCTTGCAAATCGTCAATGGGACGTCATTTCATGTGTCACATGATGGCAACATCAATGTAAAACAGACAAAACAATCACGAGTCCAGGGAACTGAATTCAGGGATATCCGAATTCGGAGTTGAATGTGTCCGCATTACTTGCAATATGAATCGTAGATCTTATGGTTGATGTAATGACCCAAATATTGAGAATAATAAAAAATTGTAATCCGAAGTACTGAATTCAGGAGTTTTAGGAAGCGATTGTAACTGATTGTCATCAAATATGATAGCACTAGACATGCTATTTTTTTGGCACAACATGCTATGAAACTTAAATATTGTCGTTCGGCCCAGAGAATCAGATTCCTCAGTCGCGAAACCAACCAACAAAGGTCACACAAATATTATTAGTTTTGTTTCCAGTTAGAACTTACTGATCTTGTATTATTTATTGAGCTACATGTTTGGTTTTAATAAATTACAATCATCCGCAACTGAAATTGAAAAAAATCGCTCTCGTAGCCTTCAATGAAGTAGCCAATTGCTAACATGCTCATTAGAAGCCCAATTAGTACGTTTTAAGATTGTTTGTAACATATTGAATTCTTAAAATATGGAATACATGCGTAATTGAAAAGAAATTTGGACCTGAAAAATTAATTAAAAATGTTGTACGTTATATCGAGGAAAAATGTACGTTATATCGAGTAGGGCATCGCAAAAATTTTTTTTTTTAATTCTCAAAGCCCCCCCTCTGTGTACATTAGAAAAACTATAAAATATGTATGATTTGCATCACGGAGCAGAAAAATCATTAAAAATATAAGATTTGGGGGCCAAAATGACCCAGTACCCCACTTTCCCGTATTTTTCTAGGAACAAAAATAACTTCATTCAAATACTAAGATTATTTCCTTTCAAAAGAGGTATAAATTGTAATTTTCTGATTGCTACTTCAAAAGTTATAGCATTTAATGTATTTTTCCTCCATATTTTCCCATACTATCAATTTCAAAAAATTTCAAGCGAAGTGGGCGGGGTCTAAAATTGTTCAAATGATGTGAGATTTGGCATCTGAGCTTACTTTGACATTTGTCACAATATGAGAGGGGGGGCTTTGAGAATTAAATTTTTTTTTTTTGCGATGCCCTAATATCGAGTGACGCTATATCGAGGGTATGTTATATCGAGGGTACGTTGTATCGAAGATTACCTGTATTCGCGATAATGTTTAATGACATTGACATTATTCGGATGATAAAGCACGCAAGTTTGTGATTGTTAGAGACAATGGCGGCTACAAACAACGTCTCGGTTTTAGTTATGGAATGTGCGTTTCGACTTCGTCTCATCAGAATCCGACACTAACTTAGTGACAGGACTAAGCTAGTGTCGGATTGACGCTAGCTCCAAAAAAAACGGAGACACAATTTGTGTTCCTGAGAAAACCTCTAGTCAAGCGTGATGCCCCGTAAGAAAAGGAGCTCATTTTAAGCTGATTATAACTAATGAAATCGACCACAACCATATCTGCAACGTAATTTTATTTTTAAACAGAGCATAATGCACTCGAATCTCCATTCCGACTCTTTTTAATCTTTCAATGGTGAGTCGTTATATCTCTTTTCAATTTCGTTTTCTTTCATAGAAATCGCAAAGATAAACAACGTTTTTCGTGAGAATTCGATCGTGGTTTTTGTTATACCACAGTCAGCTGTTGTCTGAGAAATCTGCAATTCTCAATTGAGCAGATGAGATTAAATATTGTGAAATCCTCTGTGAAGGACCAGCGAGGAGTCTTCAGCACAAATACACGTCATTGAAGTGAAGCAGAAACATCAACGCTTTTAAGTAGCTTCCCTGAGCTATCCATGGCAAAATTCAAACAAAAAGAAAGAACGGTGAATCGATGCGGCGAATCTTCACGTCAGACCTACTACAGCGCTCAATTTTCTTCCAAGCGGTCGACAATTCATTCATATGACACGTACGTTAACAAACTCTATCCAAATTTTGAATACAGCCATTTAACAAAGAAAAGGGAAATGGCAATGCCGAGTAATGTTGAATTAATTTTGGGAGAATGTTGACGAGGCTTTTCTCATGGGTGTAACCTATTTCGTGGATAGATGTCCTTTTCGCGTGTTTGAGTAGATATGTTTCAATTTTGAGTATTTAGTGATACATACTTTATTATCTACCCCAAAAATGGGTAACACCAATGAGAAAAGTCTCATTGACACTCTTTCAATAATTGATTCGCTGTTACTTGACATTGGGTAGATATACCGCGAATATGTTGAATTGCCTACCCATTTCTCTGGGTGATACATGTTTCTAATCTCTGAGTGGAGTCGTGAGAATATAGTCCGCTTGCTAAACAATTCAAGCTCGTGTGAAAAGAAATTCAAGCTCGTGTGAAAGGAAAGCTCTCCATGAAAATGCGTCAGATATTTGTCGTGAGTTAACAATATAAAAATTAAGGTGTTGTTAAAGTAGTCAATCGCAAAAAAAAACATGATAGAAACAGACATTCCCTTTGAACAAAAAAAAAATTCTTCGAAGCGTAAACGTGGTCGTTCCACAGCTAAACAACCACGTGAGCCGGAATGCACAACTTCAATTCCACACTCTGACGACGATGAGGATACCAAAGAAGTCGTTCACAAATACAAAACCAGCTGCTGGTAAAACTCGTTTCAATATTTTCTTCAGCGGTTTTATGATTCACATCATTTGGCACTTCTTCGTTGGCTTATCTGAGTGACGTCATTCAAATTCCATTTATTTAAATATTAAACCTTTCCAACAAGTGCTTAAAAAAACAAAACAAAAACTTCCCAACAAGTGTTTATTTGTCGAAATGCAAAAACTCCATCACAAAAGCTCGCTAAAAAAATCTACCTAACCCCACTCTACTCTTCTTGTCTTTGATGGTTGATCGCTTGTTTGGGCTGGTGTAGAGCAAATATAAAATATAAAAACCTGTTTTAATCCACCTAGAGGTGCAATTGGGTGCCTTTCTCATTTCTCCAAACTATGATTTAATAGCTGGTTCGTACAATATAACTTTATGGAAATGTCTTTCATTCTTATTACACTTGGTAAGTATATATAAGAGCACCTTTTTGCATTCATCGCGGTATCGGTTTGAATCGGAGTTTTCTATGTGATCGACCTCCTCAACCCGTAACTCCGGTGCTGGAAGTCGGATGGAGATGGAATTTAATATCAGTTTCTGGGGACGCAACACCTTTCATTTGAGACTAAGTTGAGCAAATCTAGCCATTTTCGAGAATCCAATATAACCGTTATTCTAACTTTGGATGCTTCCGGATCCGTCGATGGTGGCCAGTGTGGTCAAAGAGACTTTGAATGACTGTTGGGGACCTAGATCTACAAATTCAACAGTTGTGTTTACATTTTGGAAAAAAAATCACCTTTTTACATTCATCGCAGAATTCGTTAGAATCGGGATCTGCTGCGTGATCGCACGTATCACCCTGTAATTCAGGAACCAGAACTCGGATCCACACAAAATTCAACAGCAGCTGATGGACCTTTCATTTAAAATTAAGTTTGTCAAAATCGGTTCAGAAAATTCCGAGAAACTGATTTGGAAAAATCAACAAATTTTGTTTTGTAACCATACTCTTCAACTCGTAATTCGGAACAAGATGTCGGTTGAAAATGAAATTCAATAGCAACCTATGGGAATATTATACCTTTCATTTGAATCTTAGTTTGTAAAAATCGGTTCAGCCATCTCCGAGTAACCGATGTGGACATTTTGTTAACAAATCCGCACATACACACACATACATACACACATACACATACACACATACATACATACACACATACATACACACAGATATTTTGCGATCTCGGCGAACTGAGTCGAATGTTATATGAGACTCGGCCCTCCGGGCCTCGGTTAGAAACTCGGTTTTTGGAGCAATTGCATAACCTTTCTATATAAGAAAGGCAAAAGAATAATATTTAATTAGCTTAATAAGCATGAGTTCAATGTTATCTTCATGTGATTATAATTTGCAAAGGTTGGTGGAATGCGTTTGAACGTGTAGGGAATGGGGGTTTAGTAGAGTGGGTGTGGAGGATGCGTCAGAAATCCTTCATCTTATTTCGGTATACGGGGTGGATGAAGGAAATCTGGGCGTGAGGGTGATCCAAGAAGAGGGGAGTGATGAAGGAGGGAGGTGTAAGGGCAAGGTGGGGAGGGGGGGGGGGGGAGGGGCGGCTACGCAATACTCAACTGCATATTTTGCCTTCCATTTGAGACTTGGTTTGAGAAAATCGGTTCAGTCATCACCGATGAACCGATGTGACTTTAATTGTGGAATATGCCCGGAATTCCGGACTTCCGGAATCGTCGATAGTGGACAATATATTCAAAGAATGTTTGATTGGCAATCAGTGATCTAGATCTACGATTAGAAGTAATTTGGTGACCATTTCAATAGTTTTTAGCCTCTGAGGTATTACGATTGTACCGATTTATATGGGAAATTCCAGTGTATCCTTACTAACACCCCTGTAACTCCGGAAGCAAGAGTCAGAACCGAATGAAATTCAGCAGCAGTCAATGGCATTACTGTATCTTTCATTTGAAATTAAGTTCGTAAAAATCGGTAGAGAATTCGTTGTGGAATGGGTGTGATATTAGCTTAGGAGCTTAAGCTACTTTGATTGATCATTAGTGATCCAGACCCGCAAACTAGAGTAATGTTACATCAATTTTAATATGTTTTACATCATTTGAACATCATGGTGGTACCAGTTTATATGGGAATTTGCTGTGTGACCGCACTCTTCAACCCGTAACTCCGGAACCGGAAGTCGGATCAACTAAAAATTCAATAGCAGCTTATGGGAGCGTTATACCTTTCAGATGAAACTAAGTTTGCGAAAATCGGTTCAGCCATCTCTGAGAAAATTGTGTGAGTTTAAATGACACACACACACATACACACACACACACATACACACACACATACATACACACACACAGACATTTGCCGATCTCGACGAACTGAATCGAATGGTGTATGATACTCGGCCCTCCGGGCCTCGGTTAAAAAGTCGATTTTTACAGTGATTGCATAGCCTTTCTTTATATGAGAAAGGCAAAAAGGCCCCTAAGCCCTCTCGATCGCCTCGATGCACAAGTATCGAGACGTAATACAATCACTATCTCAAAGCAATTATCTGTCTTAGGTTCTTTAAGGTTGAACTGAACGGCCATCTTGGAAAACGAAAAATGCAGTTTTTTCACACCGTTGAAAAATTCTTTATGAAACTGAAATAATGTATTCAGGGCATTGGTAGAGTATTGCTGAATGATTTTCATAAAGATTTTTCCAACGGTGTGAGACAAAACTGCTTGTTTCGTTTTCCAAGATGGCCTCTTCTAAGCTTTCTCAGCTGAACCGTAAAACTGATTAACGAAATATGCTTGATAATGTTTGCAATACCGTCAAATCCATCAACATAGGGGAGGGAACGATTTATTTATGCATTTATTTGTATATTTATTGTGACTGTATATTTCATTCGCGTTGTATCGCTCGGATAGTTCAGACGTTCATCAAGTGAAGTGCCACGTACCCGGTCGAAATGAAACAGATTCAGCTATACGTGTGTGTCCCATCAAGGCTGTTCTTTTGTGCAAGTTAAACAAAAAACGTGAAATAAACTTAAGTGATCAGTTGCCCTCAAGGCTATTACACTTTCTTTGTGTTATCAATATTGGTGATCAGTCGCCGGCGAATGTATAATATCAACGTCCAACCGTGCACCGATAAAAGATATGTGCTCACATTTTCACCTTACTATTAGCTTACTTGTTGTATAAGAGTCGCGGCGGGCCCCAAGGATAGATTTACTGCTGGGCCCTTCTAAACTTATTTATTTGAATTTTAGTTAGAGGAATTGTATACATTCAACTGTTCAAATCAAACTGTTTCTGCTAAACTTGCTATGGTTACGGGTACGCGGATACCCTTTCGGCCTGTTAAAAATGTACACAATGGTTAACAACGTTATTAGAGGTACACGGATCTAACTCGTGTATTAGCACTTCTATTGTGTTATCGCTAGAGGTACTGAATTCTTGTTGCCACATTCAACGATATATTTCGTTTCGCGGAACTAACGCTTCTGCTTGGTTAATAGTCTAAAGAATAATCAATATGCTGTCTAACATGGTGAAATTGTAGGGTGTAGATATTGATCATCTTTAGCTACATTTGTAAACTTGATATTTTTTCCACTTCTCCAACACGTGAATTTTAAGGACATATCTCGAAAAGTAAACAGGAATAGAGTTTGACACACTTTCTACTTTGATCGACACTCATTATTGTTCATGTTCAACATAATAGGTTGGGGCAGGATATTTTGCTTCTGCGGTTTAGACAAAGCGATACACGGGTAGATTTATCTACTGGTAGCGGTGGATCAGTTTTTAGCTTTTGTTGTAAACAAGATGAGAAGGTAGCAGATATAGCTCGTCATTCTCGTTTAAAAATATAAAATCGAAAAGATTTTATATTTATATAAGTTTGTCGAGAAAATTTTCTAATCAGAATTTTCATTTTATTTTTTTGGAAAGCAATGGATGTGTTAGTGTAAGAGCCGGTTTTGATACACTGTTGGAATATGTAGTAACTGACCAAAATAAAGATACAGAACGCAGTAATAAAGAATCAGACACAAATAAAACAAATGCGAATATATCGGTCAACCGACTGCTGGTGCTGGTGGCTGAATTGAACTGATTTGATTTCTTTATTTCGCACATAACAATTGGGTTCTTATAGATATCATAAACATCTTTAGCAAGGCCCAAAATTATTGTTCTATCTTAACGCAATGAATTTTAAAAAAATACTTTAAAGTGCTATAAAAACACAAATATACAAAAAATATTCATTTCAATTACCGGTTAATTAAGGTCAGTCTACCTTCTCATCTCACTCATAGTCGAAGCTAAAAATCGTTCCGCTATAGATACACGTCAAAAATTAGCCACACTGTAGCCGAGTTGTACTGCTATTGGTTTCTAGACAAGTTGTATAAGACCAGCTATTCGAGAAATTAAACAACTTGCTTAAAGTGCAGAAGGTGCTCAATCTGGCAGGAGCTAATACACTGTAATTACATCATATCAAACATTAACCAAGAACAGTCATATATATATATATATATATATATATATATATATATATATATATATATATATATATATATATATATATATATATATATATATATATATATATATATATATATATATATATATATATATATATATATATATATATATATATATATATATATATATATATATATATATATATATATATATATATATATATATATACAACGGCTCTAGACAGGTGCGCTTACATGATTTATCTCCGCTCACTCCTGACATGGTGATAAAAAAATATGTCAAGATACGAGGAAGTGGATCACTTAACTTTGAGGAACATTTTCCCGGGTATTACCAACTCATTTCCTGTGGTAAGAATGCTTGTCAACAAACAATTTCCTATTTACATAACTATTCTATGCAGATCAACCGATGTTCCTGATAAGATCCCCGCTAGTGTTCTTAAGAGTAACTGTACCACTTTTGCAAACATCCTAACCAAAGCTTTTAATTTAATAATTCAAACCGGCAGGTACCCAGACTGTTTAAAAATAGCCCGAGTAATTCCAATTTTCAAAGCTGGTGATCCAAACCAACCTTGGAACTATAGACCAATTTCAACATTGTGCGTTTTCAATAAAATTCTTGAGAAATTGCTCATCACTCGACTACTCGAGTTTTTGAACAAACACAACATAATTTACAACTACCAGTATGGGTTCAGACAGGGCTGCAGCACTTTAATTGCAATGACCGAACTAATTGACTCCATCATTAGTCAAATTGATAGCAAAAGAATTGTTGGTGCCCTTTTTCTGGACCTAAAAAAAGCATTCGATACTCTGGATCACTCAATCCTGCTTAAAAAGTTAGAATGCTATGGTATCAGGGGATTAGCAAATCATATTATTCGTAGCTATCTGTCGTATAGGAACCAATTCGTATCTATTGGAGTCTCGTGTAGCTCTTATAGACCAATAGAAATAGGAGTGCCCCAAGGCAGTAATATTGGGCCACTGTTATTTTTATTGTATATCAATGACCAAGGTAGACTCGGGTTAAAAGGGACTCCTCGTCTTTTCGCGGATGACACAGCGTTGTTCTACCCTAACAACAACTGCCTGGATATTGTACGCGACATTGAATCGGATTTAAAAACACTAACGACGTATTTCAACGAAAACCTTCTTTCCTTGAATCTATCAAAAACTAAATATATGCTGTTTCGTTCATCTAGAAGAGCTATAGGCGTGCATCCAGACCCAAGAATGGGACAGTCTGTAATTCAGGAAACTAACTGCTTCAAATATTTAGGACTTCATTTAGACCCCACACTCTCCTGGATTGAGCATATAACATCTATAGAGAGAAAAGTTGCATCGTTATGTGGGGCTATGCGTAAAGTATGCTCTTTTGTTCCCCAGCATGTACTTCTAAAATTTTATTATGCGCACATCCACTCATTGCTGAACTACCTTGTATCTGTGTGGGGCCGTGCCAGTATCTCGAATCTGAAAAAGCTACAAACGCTTCAAAACAGATGTCTTAAAATTATTTATAAAAAACCATTTATGTTCCCTACTATTTTGTTATACAATAATAATGCCCATAACATTTTACCTTTGCTTGGGTTGACTAACTACCAAACAATAATATACATCCACAATGCTTTGCATAATACTATTGCTCATAATAATCTAGAATTTACAACAGGCATTCGAGCTCACAGCACTAGACAAGCCAATCATTTATTATACTCCAGAGTATCCACGAACCTTGGTCAAAGACGCATTTCTTTCATCGGACCTAAGTTATTCAACCAGCTTCCTACTGATTTAAAGCAAATAACATATCGCACTCGTTTCCAAGCAAAATTGAAACTAATTTTAAAAAATAAAATAGGAGAATTTTTAATATAAACTTCGTTCACCACCAATCGAGCTTATTCCTTTAGCTATAATTGGTTAACAATTGATAAATGCATTTTTTCTAGCAATTAGTAATAAATAAATTTAAATTATTATGAGCTTCCTGCAAAGCTACGATGGGACCCTTAAAAGGATTTTTTTCCGCTGGGTACTCGCCGTAGCTTCTTGTCAAATTTTGTGTTTTGTCGGTCTCGTATTGTTTTTTTTTGTTCTCAGCGTTTCCGCGATTCGTAACTTTGTTTTGTTGTGCTGACCTTTTTTTGTACGCTGAGAACTGATGTGTCCACTACCAGGGGGCTCCGTTTGTGAGCTTTTTGTTGTGGGGGTAAGAAGCGGGCTATTAATAAAACAAATGTAACCTCTCATCAAATTCTGCAAAAAGACACTGCACCACGGAAAACATTGCACAGAAGTAGCTTAGAAAAGTCCGCCAACTATAACCGTAAACAATAGATACTTTCCTTGTGGCAACCCACAAAAAGCTTCAAAACCAAGATTTACGGGTCTTACAGGAACAAAAATTCATTCAATCAAAATCGTTCTCAGTATCTCGAAATCAACAACCGGTACCACCAACAAAGAATCGAACGCAGAAGAGGACGGATACGTCCGTGCGCTTGCATTCCTGTTCGGCGCGTATTCCGTTGATTCAAACAATAAAACTCGGCTTTTTTGATCTAGTACATAAAGTAGACAACTCCCTTACGAAAGTTTTTTTTTTTTAAGTCAAATATCAAATAAAGTTCTGGTATCCACAACAGGAGTTCGAATTCTCAAGTTATTAAATTAAAATGTCTTTCGATTTTTTTCCGCTTTCATTATATGACTATTTAATAAAATGAATAATTACAAAGAAATCACCATTTTTATTGCTCTTTTGTGAATACGTTTTCGCCCATCTTCCGGGTAAAACCGCGGGCCCCTAAATACGATCCGGGCCCCGGGGCAATCGCCCCGGCTGACCCCCCCTCTCATCGGGCCTGTGTATATTTACTCCCTTATCATCGCAGGACGGCCGCTACCAGTCTTCCGCTCCACGCTCAGTGATGCCAGGATCCGGTAAACTGTACTCACGGGCACGTTTTCGTCTCGAAAGTGGTCTACCGTAAACTTTTTTTCCGCGATGACCATGCGTTTCGTAAAACCGTACAACACACTCGCGGAGTGCTTGCTCTTTCGACGCCATCTTTGATTGAACTGACAGCAACCGAGCGAAAATAAACATGCCACCCATTTCTAGGGAGTCCAGAGAGCAATTCTTTTGGAGAGAAAAAAAAATTACGCTTTTTACTTTAATTACAGAAAGGTATTGAAATCATTCTTAATTATTATTGAACACCCGTTATCTCCAATTGTTTGTCGATTCAGTGATAAAAACTTTTCCTTCTTGTGATTCGCGAGCTCATTTTCATCATTCCCTCATTTATTGCGCTGAAGTAGCTCACCATACCGCTCCCCGTGAGATGGATAGCCGCTGCAAGCATTCGGCTTCTGGCGTGGTCTTTCGCGAATCCCACCACCATCAGAAAATCAGAGATTGATCAACCGTAGGCCGTTGTCTCCTTACCAATAACAGGGCAAAGAATTCTTCGTCTGCAACCTGTGCATTCGTCTTCCAGATGATTAGGATTTACGTCATGTTTTATGCAATCTGCGTAGATCGCGTTTGTCATTTACCACTCTTTTACCAACGAGTAGATGTTGATCAAGCTATAATTGAAAAAATTGCCCTTTGTCCTCATAAGCCCGAGCCATATGTCAGTATGAAAATCATTAAATGGCAAGCACAAAAATACCTGAGCTATTAAAAAATTGGAAATTCATATGAACATCTGGCATTTTATTTAGTAATATTTTCAACGATTGTCGGATTCCGCACGGTTACCGTACGGTAAACGCAGCTCAGATGCAGAACGTACTCCGGTATTGACCGTTTGTCCTCGACTGCTTTAAGGGAGCCCATTTGGCTCCTGCATCTGCACTGCGAAGAGTGAGAATTTTGATGAATTTCCATATTTATCCTGGCTCAAGATAAATCCAAAATTTAAAAAAATGTTCCGTGCGCACTATAATTTATTAATATTTGTTTTCCATGGTTTTTTGGTTGCACTGATTGCATATTACCGCTATCACTATACTCAGTGTGCTTCTGTCCCAAATAGCGCAAAGCTAACGACAAAACAGTTATTTTTTATCTTATGTAAACAAAGAAAACTGTTGCTTTTATTTTTGTCGTAGTAATCTATCATGATGATTTAGTCTTAGCAACAAAATGCGGTGATCCGGCCAAGTACATTGGGCATTGAGTTCCTATTTTTACATTTCTTATAAAAGAAATGTATAGAATTCGCTCAAACTTTCAAGATTTTTTCCGAGGCCCGGAGGGCCGAGTCTTATATACCAATCGACTCAGCTCGACGATTTGGGACAATGTCTGTGTGTGTGTGTGTGTGTGTGTGTGTGTGTCTGTGTGTGTGTGTGTGTATGTAACGGACAAATTCTCATTCGTGTTTCTCAGCAATGGCTGAACCGATCTTATCCAAACCAATTTTAAACGAAAGAACTAAAAAACAGTATGAACGCTATTAATTTGTTTTTGATTCTGATGTTTAGTTTCCAAGATATGAATGTTTGAATGCGTAAAAATGGCATTTTTTGCAGTTTTTTAGAATAATCTGCCGAAATTGACAATATAGATTAACAATTTATATGTTTTTAGACAGCTTTAACGAATACCTTTCGAACAAGCTATAGATTGTTGAAATCGGACTATTATCAAAAGAGATATTTAACATTAAATGCGGACGAAAGATTTTTATCATTTCCCATTGCCAGAAATATGACCAAAAACATGTAATCTATTATTAACGCCAAAACGGCTTATTTTAGGTCAATAGTATCTTCTGAGAATTTAATGGAGGACATATGCCCTTTCTTTTGGTATTGTGCTTTTGCTGATTAATCCCCCTATGAGTGAGACGTTTTCACAAATTTTCTTGGAAGTGATTATATCGAAATGATGCCTTCAGCAAATTTGTAGCTCTTACTTTTGCGAATAACTTTACTGAAGACTTCAAATATCTATTTTGAATACTTTAAAAGTTATGGCTTGTTGTTTGTGGATTACTCTTTGTCGCCTATTTATTGTTCAATATAGAAATAATCCATTGAAATAAGCCAAACATTATTACGACAAATCGAATTTTGTATTTCATTTTTCTGTCTACAACCGCTAGAAATAATCACCGAACACTTCCAAGTTGTCTGGAAGGAACTTGATAACTTATCAGTGCAAAAATGTTCATTTGTGCGAACCTTCTGACTGCAATTTTTCTAACTAATGACCATCGGATCGATCTGAAACATATCGGAAAATGAAAAGCGAAATAAATAACTCCAAGCAACGGCGTAGCCCAGAGAAGGTTTTGGGGTTTAAGACCATACAACGAGCTCAGTTTATTATAAAGAAAAAAAATTGCTCGATTTAGTCAATGTCCCCATTTTGTCAGCCTAAAATACACCATGAGACTGATAAAAATGGGTCTTTATTGTATGTATTATTCACTGTGTTTTACATTAATAGGTACATTTCATTTTTGGGGATTTTTTATTGTATCGAACTACAACAATTTTTAGGTAATTTTCAAGGGGTTTTTTTATAGACTTCTTCCAAAATTTGGCGAACCTATTCCAATTCGTATACCAATTAATTGGTATACTTAAGGGTTAATATGTTACAGATAGAGAAAATACTGAAATTTTCAGCTTTTTTCCTACACAATATTACGAAAGATTATTAAACAATTTTTCTTAATAAGTTTGTGAAAATTATAAACTATTTGAAATTTTTTAATAGTATAATTTTTTTTTATTTAACCGTGATTTTTTAATAAATAGTGACCATCGCTTCACAACGTAGTCTATTTTTCATGGCTTGCGGTGAGCACGATCTCTCGAATTGCTGAACTGAAAATTATGGAATAGAAATTATTTTTTAGTATTCTTTACTTTACTCGCCGCGCAGATAGCTCTGAATTAGACCCGCTGGTGCCCTAAGACGATTTCGCTAGATTTTCAGAGCACTGTGCACACAGTGCATTAACGCAAGTGACGGAAGGTTATCGAAAAGTTTCGTGAAAATGAAAATTCCAGTAATGATGATGATTTTCCCAAACGGTTAGTTTTCGAGAGGTTTTTATTTGTTCTTTGGCATTAGGATTAGCGATAATAATTCAAATCAAGGATACTACTGGGAAGTCACCTTTAGAAAAAGTCGATGTCGAAGTAAAATTTGGAACTATGCACGCATGCACTTCAGAGATAGCGTGATATCAGGAGCTGCGATTTCATTTCAACCCTTTTTTGTGAAAATGGCGATACTTACAAATGTAAACATAAGGCTTTTTTCATAAATGCGAATGAGGGCTTTGAAACGCAACCAATTAACCTAAAAATTTTGATTCTACGATATTGCTTTCTTAAACTACAGCAAAAAATACAACGGGCGAAACTGTATTTTTGTTTGTTTATTTAAAGTTTCGCCCTCCACGCTCCATGCAAACAAACAGGGCGATACTTTTTTTGCTAGCAGTTTAGAAGCGAAACTGTCATTTTCGTATTTTTTTGAGGATTATCAAGCTGATACCAGCTGTAAATAGTAACAATGATCGCTATTGAAAAAAACCCGGACGAAATCGGTGGTGTAGAACGGTAGTTATTGTAAAAAAACGTAAGAACGATACTTCAATGCTGATAGATGGGACCGAAAAAGTAAACAATCGCCAAAGGGCCGATACTATCATTTTGTAAATTTCAATAGCAAAAACAAATTTTAATTTAATAATTTCAAATACTTTATGAAGTTTTGGGTTTCGATCACTGAATCATGCAATCTAGGATATAAAAAACACAATAGTTCTTAAATAGGAAATAAAAGTCTGGAAATATTCACTGTTGATTTTCTTTGAACGGTGTCACTGCTAGTATCGCCCTTTTCAAGAAAAAGCGTTGATTTCTTAGTTCTCAGTCGCGTTGGTAATTTGAGTAAAGTATAAACTTCAAATCTATTCAAAAAAATGCGATTTTTTTGGCTCAGTACAATATATAACCCCTTTAGGAAAATTCAGTTTTCCCAGCACAATTTAGATATTTTATTAACAGAGCATTAACAATAATTCGTAGCTATGTCTATTTTATGGGCCATTTTTTCGCTTCCCATTGATTTGATTTGAGATTTCTAGCAATGATGTTGTCCTATGCTGATTTGAGCGATTCTCTGAGTCCTGCCACTTTCCCATGTAGTATGTGTTATCAAAAACATCGCGAAGCATCAAGTTCTAAATGTTCTCAAACGATATAATATCCGAAGAGAGTGATAAGAGTTATAAGAAATGTCTCATCACACTGTTAGGTGGATTAAAAGCGTTTTTTCGTATAAAACTGGCAATTCGCGGTGTGGAACATTTGATGAAAGTCAAAATGAAGTGCTGATAACATTCAACGAATTAGCCCAGGCGAAAACATTTTTTTTGCATAACAATTTAAAACTCTAGGTTTTCATTACTTCGAGAGTCACTCGCTTTTGGAAATAATTTATATTACAGATTGATACAATTTGAAGAAAAAAAAACGAAAATTATTGCTGTTTGATCTTTCTTGGAGGTGAATTTTTACATCTTTCTCAACCAAATAGGACATTTAAATATGTTTCTTTTTTTCTTCCTTTTAATTCCATTTAATTACATTTTAATAAAAATTTAACACTAGTTCTACCGGGGAAGCAAAGAAATGTAACTTCGACGCTTGCTGTTTGTAGACTACCGAGACTACCTCTCCATCTTCACGAGCACCACGGGGAAGGAGTTGTGTTGTGATGGCAGCCGGCCATCGGGAGTATTGCTTTTTATTAGCATTTCAATGATCATTTCCAGATTTTTTTAGTCTTCCTTCAGCTTTAGCTTGAACTTCACGTTAAATAGCGAGAAAACGTTTTGAAACATACTCAATCGATAATAAGCCCCCCTCTGAATATCTTGACCAAGCATAAGTCTCCGATAAAAAATCAAATTGATTCCGTATTCCTAGTTTTAAGATAGTTGTAATTTTACCTCTTTGTTAAAACTATTGTCCCCCATCTTGTAAATAGAATTGTATCCCTAGTTTTAAAACACATGTGAAATTTTTCATAAATATTTGTTCCCCCTTTTGTGTACCAAACTATATTGTTAGTTTTAAGATAACTGTAAATATTCCCTAAAAAACTATTACTATTGAATCCTTGTTTTCAAATTTTTCATAAAAAATCTTTTGTCCCTCTCTCTTATATATAGAATCTGATTTCTAGTCTTAAGATAGCTGTCAAATTTTTTCTCTTTTATAAAAAAAATATTTCAACATTGTAACCTAGTTTAAAAATATCCAAAATGTAAAAACAAAAGAATTTGGCACCGCCAAGCTAACGCATTTGTGCCTATCAAATAAACGAAATGAATGAAAATAAAAAAGTACTCAATCGATATTTTTTTCAAATATTCTTCTCAGAAGTAAAACTAGCAAAGGAGAAGAATAAAATAATCTAGGAAAAATAATCGAGAGTAGTGCACAAACCGAAGCTACAACAGAAAGTTCGATTTTGTTTATGATGATAATATGAAATAATTTTGAGCGGCCCAAAATGAACATCAACTTACCAAAAGCTCTTCTTTATATGCCGAATACATTGACAACTCCACGCGCGCGTCCTTGGTTCTCCTTCCCTGTCAGCATATGACCTATAGATCTCCACTAATCCAACTACCGCCCGAAGCTAAACTGAGTCAGACTCCATTCCCAACCGCTATCAAAATGAGTGAACTGACAGCGGTTGGGGCAGGGGCTCGATCCAGTCCCGGATTCAAGAATAAAACGGCATAAGGTGGTTCTTACCCTGGTTTATCAAACCTGTGAATGGCGATATAGTTTGGACTCATGTTGCATAATAATACAGCATAGCCAACCTGGGTCGATTATCAGATAGCAGTTATTCGATTTACTCGATTTTCCAAAGGCTTATAATCGATAATTGATTTTTTGATTATTTAGTATTGAAAGACTATGATCTCCAATCACGACTCGTGAGCAAGCAATGCGAGCAATGAATCAATGTACGAGTAGGATTTGAGATTTTCCCCTTTCGAAAAATTTGTGGAATTGACATTACCACTCAAGGAAATATTAAAAATCGCATTACTTTCGGCAGTTATAAAATAAATGCACAGTTTAACTGCAGACCTTTAGAAGAGAACGCAATAGTGAGCGAAATCAATCTCCAAAATTCTCTCCAAACTGCTTCCCACTTTTTATCAATCAAACTAAATTCCCATTTATTGACGGTTCGAAATAGACGCGAAAAATTCCCGCACTTACATCAACTACCTAGCAGGAAACACAGCCAGTACATATTACCGATTTTTTCCTTTCGGACGTTGGGCCAATCCCGTGCGTTGGACAAACGTGTGAATTGCAACCCGTGGCCACTTGCTTTGTCATCACTGTCAGTGGTTATACTGGACCACGAGTGCGCATCAAATTCGAAAGTCGCCCGGCGTGGGATTCGGTTCTATCCGTTTCGTTTGTTTACTCTGGTGGTGTGGTTAACTTCTGTTTCGGTAGTGCACTTCTTCATCGCCGTTCATCCACCTAATTAGTCACCGCTGTTTGTCTAAATATCGCTAGGATCAACTAAATGCCAAAACCAGTCCTCGATGACACATTGATGGAGCATTGTAAACACAGCACACGGTGATACTTTGACGTTCTTAGCGATTGCAAATGCGAATGTGATTTTTTTGTTGTTATGGGTCGATGCGAACGTCAAGTGGATTCGAGTGGTCAGATTTTTTTTTGCGCCTGCTTCTTCCGCGTAATTTGTGTGGGCCGGGAACCGGTCAGCAGTCCCATGTATGGAGATCGTGAAATTAGCAACATGCTAAGCTACCACCGCCGGTTGGAATAGTGTGAGTTTAACTACTTTCGGCCAGGGTATGTGCCAATGCGGTGCCAGTTTGGCTATCGCGAAAAACTACTGTTCATGCTTGACGAAAAGTGGGAAGCTTACCCGGCGTGTTTTTAGTTCTGAAGTGGTGCATATCGAAGAGGCGTGTTGTGCTAGTGTTGAAGAACGCTACTGAAGAGTGATCAATCAATAGATGGAAGTCAGTCTCCAGTATTTTCGATTGGACGATTCCTCGAACGATGATATTTATGGACTTACGGTGAGTTTCTGGAAGCTTTATTTCTACTACGCAATGGTTTGCTTTCTGCAGTCTGAGAATTTATTTGTTGACATGAGTAAACTTTTAAGTCATAGCACGGTGGTATTATAAAACGTATAAACAACAAAGTTAGGAATGATTGATCTTTGCAATCATATTTGATGAAGTACGGAAACGTGTGCAAAATCTAAACTGATACCAAAGGTTAAAGATTATTAGATAAACTATAATGGTACTACTCATATCCCATTGTGAGACTTCGTGAGAAGTCGCAGTGTTTTAGAGAGGAGATTTTGAAAAGTAACTGCAATTCTTCCTAGACTACTTTTTTCCTTTCCTTTGTTGTTTTTTCGTACCCCCATAGTCTATAGACTGTTTAAAATAATGTCACGTCACGTCAATAGTTTGAACATTAATACTGATTTCGTTTTTAAATCAGAGTTGCTCTAGGTTCGCTCGGAGCTGTTACTTTTGTATGGAAAGTGTAAACATTAGAGCGAACCTAGGGCGACTCGATTCTAAAACCGAAAACAGCATAAGAGTGCCTTGGAACCCTTTCACAAAAGATGTAATAGCGCGTGATAACCGCAATTTCAGCATACGGACTTTGTTGTCAAAACCTGAACAAAAATCTTCTAATCTTACTAGTATCGGACTCAACTTCTTCTTAAGCGCGATTCAGACGATACATCAGTTTCCGTCAATGTCAACGGAACGACACCGTTCCGTCAGGATAAGTTAAATACTTTTCTCTTGCGCCCGTTCACACGTGCCGTACGTCAAAACGTTCCGTGCCGTTGATGTTGTGTGTGAATGCATCCATTTAACTGCATGTAACTTATCCTGACGGAACGGTGACGTTCCGTTGACGTTGACGGAAGCTGATGTATCGTCTGAATCGTCCTTTATTGGAACATAATATTGTAATTTGTCGTATGGTAGTAAGCTGGGTGAAATCGTCAATATCTTGCATTGAACGCACTGAAATAGTACAGTGTCTGAAGTTATTGCACCGAATGAAATTTCTGCGGTTGAAACATTTCAGATATTATGCAACCGGGAACAGGAGACTTTCGGGAAACTTATTATTTTTCTAGTTAATGCACATTCCGTGCCCCATAGTGATGCTCGTTGATGTTTCTCTCGTTAACCGTTATGTGTCCGACGCGGTACCCGGGTACCATTTTAGATTTCAATTAATGAAATTCCATTGCTTCAAACCTAGCTAGAAACTTTGTGACATCTAATAACTTCACTAAGTCAAGTTTGGGTTAATAATATTGTTGATATAGTAAGGAGGGGAATGAGGAGGGGCTCCTGAACTTTTTTACTATGTAACAGGCCGACGAGGGTACCCGGGTACCCACAAAACTGAAATGTCAATAACTAAGGCACTTTCCAACCGATTTCGATACTTTTGGGTGTTTAGGATTCAGGAACTCATCCACTTTTAGAATTGGTACAAACAAAACTCGGCCGTAATACCTTTGCGGTAATAAGAAAAAAAAATGCTCTAATAGCAAGGCGTTTAACCCTCCGGCACTCGCGTGAATGAGCAGCCGCTGGTGCTGAAAGAAGATTTTGCTATAGTTTCGGAAGGTGTACAAAATACAACGGCGCGAGTGTCGAAGGGTTAATACTACAACATAAAATTCCCCAAACGGCAATACCAACACATTCAAATCTTCCCTGCGTCGCACTCATGTTTCATCAATTCTTATACAATAAATATTAACGCGTCGGATTGTCTGGCAATGCCATTGTATTGCGCAAGCGAAGCGAACACATTGTTGATAAAGACGAGTTTCGATTTTCTCTATACGACACACGACTGCACAAAACATAACCAATCATTCCCGTCATGTGCGGGAAGCAAGACCTACGGTTTGGATGCACATATTCGAACTGAGGGCCCTGATACAGACACTTGTCTGGATCGAAGCACCAAGTCTGGGCCTAGTATGGGTGATCCTCGTATGACCCACGCGGAGGCGGGAGTACGCTCTTTGTTCTACTTGGTTTTCGCTGTCTGTCCACCTTTCGAGGTCTCCCCCCTTTACCTTCTGAGAGTAGCCTCGGAGAGTCCTCCAATGAGTGATGAAGAGCTCAACGGTCTTCGGTTTGAATCTCCTGATGAAGTCGGATGACGGGACCTCGTTAGGAAATAGGGCATGAGAATGTCGACCGAGTGCCGTCAAGCGATCAGTATCCTCGTTGCCGCGGATTCCGCATTGTCCGGATACCCAGCATATGGTAGTTAATGGGTCACAGGATATGGCTTGGACGCAGGGGTGCTTGGACTCCCCTGATTCTAGTGCTTTGATGACTGAGAGGGAATCGAAGAAAATCACTGTCGGTGTGTCTTCGGGCTTGTTGGTAACGGCAATGGCGGCGGTATCTGCGGAGAACACGGAGCACACGTAGGGTAGGCGACGAGTGAGGCCCGCTCCGATTCCGCTCACACCCATGCCCGCCCCCTCGCCAAGTTTCGAGCCGTCGGTGTAGATGTGCAGATGGTTTGAGTATTTTTGTACGACCATCTGGAGGAATTTGGCATTGGCAGCCCGGGGAGGATCGCCTGCTGCGGTGGATATAGCCAGATTGTGCGAAGAGGGGCATCGGCAAGCATGGTGTCCATACTCATAGCTGTCTATAGTAGATGGCATTCATCACTCGATGTTTTTTCTAGGAACCCCATGGCTCGTCCTAGAACGCCTACCGCCTCTGGCCAGTGGCAAGGAAGGACGCCGGCTTCAACACAGGTCGCTTTAGAGGGAGTGCTTGGCAGTAGGTTTGAAGCCGATCTGATTGCTCCGTGATACAGCGGTGCGAGGATATCGATTAAACCCTCCCAGTTACGACTGGTTATTTCAAGGCCAAAAAATAGACGACAGTGGATGATCCTCATTCACTTGTCGTAAGTGCGGAGGAAAAGTAATCCTACGGTCGATTGTCACGTCAAGTCGTTTTGGCTCTTTCTGGAATGATATTACTGTTCCAGCGAGTTTGATCGGCCAGGTGGCAAAGTGGTGGGAGTTGCAACAGTGCGAAATGGCGCATTTTGGGGCTAAGATGCTGAAACAGACCGAGTTGGCCCACCGGCCAACGGCGTTTACGGCAACCTGCAGGTTCAGTCTAGTGCGGCCGGTCATTTATCCAATCGCTACAAGAATTACGTCGTCAACGTTTATAAACACGAATATGCCTTTCGGAAGCGTGGCGTAGAGGGAGTTAATGCTGACTAGGAATAGTGTGCATGTCAGTGCCGAGCCTTGGAGGACCCGTTTACCTCCCAAAATAGATCTGATTGGTTTCCTCCAATACCTACCCTGAAGCTTCGGTCACTGAGGTATTGTTTGATGAGGCAACCAAGGTTTCCGCGAATGCCCCATTGATGCAGCTGGCGAAGCACTCCTTCGCGCCATACTGTGTTGTATGCCTTGGTGAGGTCTAGGATGACGATGTCCGCATGCAGGTCGTTGGATATGGTGTTGCTTAAAATTTTGCCGAGGCAGCCTAGGTGAATACCTGTGCCGAGTCCCTTTCGGAAAGCAAACTGCCAACGGTCAAGAAGATCCTGTTTCTCGAGGAGGGTTAACAGGTGTCTGTTCATCATTTTTTCCATCGTTTTCCCAATGCTGGAGAGGAGACTTACGAATCGGAAGTCATTTGGGCTTCTGGTTCCTCGCTTTTCTTTGAGATGCGGATAATGAGAGCGGTTTGCCAGTAGGTAGAGTGGTAGAGGCTCGCCTTCCCAGATCCTGTTGAATCCGTCTAGTAGCGCTCGCTTGGCAACCGAAGGTAGATGTCTTAACAGGGGATAACCGACGTCGTCAAGTCCGGTAGAATTGCCCTTTGCTGTACGTATCGCAGTGGCTAGTTTCACACCAGAGGAAGGTATGTTGTAATTCTGACTCGCATCTGGCGTGAAGACTGTAGGAGTAGCTTCTGTGGTCCTCTTCGATTTGAGAAACAAGGGTGGGAGGGAGTAGTCGGTTTGGTGGTGCTCCGCTAGTTCGCGGGATGCATGATTTTGCATCCCGTGTCAAGACTTCTCCGAGCTCCTCTGGCGAATAATTGCGGTCTCGATCGAAGGCGTCCGAAACGTTGTCTTCGTAGGTGGGCCAATCCGCTCGATCGTAGATCTAGCGGCGACGTTGATTGGGGCATTCGACCATGAGAGATTGTAATGGGGAAATGTTCACTGTTTCCAATGTCGGCAAGAACCGACCATTCGCAGGCTCCAGCGATGGAGCTAGAGCATATGGTTAAATCTATGGCTGATGTAGATCGGCCCCGGAGAAAGGTTATACTACCGCCATTTAGCGTCACCGCATCGCTGTGTGATGGGCGTTGAAGTCACCCATTAGTAATAACGGAGGCTGCAGTTGCTTGAACATATTCCGCAATTTGTGTCCTACGTCGTTTAGTTCCTGGGAGATGTACATGGATGCCACCGTGCATTTTACTGGAAAGTTGATCTTTCTGGCAACCACGATCAAGCCGGTGTCTAGTTTTACCTGCTCAGACGTAAGGTCCGCTATGATTCCTTGACCGACCGTCTGGTAGATGTTTGACCCTTTGGCTGAATCCCAAGTGTAACAGTGCCCGAACCACGGTGTTGAATCCGTATCACCTTCTATGTGTGTCTCTTAATAACGAGGCGAATGGGCGCTTAGCAAGCAAGGTTTGCTCTCAAACCATTGATGTTCCACTGAATGGCCAGTGTGTAGTTTATTCCTACAGGTGGTGGGTCAAAGCTACGGATGGAATCACGATTCCTCGGTTACGGGGTTGGTAGAACTTACCCGAGAAAGTCACGGGTTCCCCGCGCCGGCAACCGCCAAGGACTCATCGGGTCTAACTGGTGCGGTCGCAGTTTCTAATATCGTCTGGTACCCTTATCATGCAACGTAGAGTGGATGGATTGAAGCAGTCCAGCGCAAATTTATGCGATAAGCTTTACGTCAATTGCCTTGGAATGATCCGTTGAATCTGCCACCATATGAGAACCGTTGCAGGCTATTATGACTACATACTTTACAGGACCGTAGACACGCTTCGCAGACTACTTTCATATCAAAGCTTATGTTGGCTCAGTACGATGCACCCGATCTCCTTGGACAAAGTAACCTCTACGCCCCAACCCGAGTTCTTCGCCCTCGACCATTGCTACACATCGAAATACGTAACACTAACTACGCTGTCAATAGTGCGATTTCAGCGAACACAAATTTTTAAATACAAATACAAATCAGATTACTACTGCAAGTGAAAATACGAAAGAAAATTTCATTTGGTAAGCTTACAAACGATACAAGCCGCGTCTGCGGATCTGAAAGTGAAATATTGAAGCATCTACTCTGCGAGTACACTGCATTGATACAACGCAGACTAAGAATCCTCTGTAAGGGAACATTGAAGCTTTTTGAGATTTGGACTGCAGACCCAATCAGGTAATAAACTTCATACGAAGTGCTGTGCTTAACTGGGAAGAGTGTGTATCTCAATAACGACAATCACTCATCAATAGTGATATGTCATAGTAGATAGTACATCTAAATTAAGGAAGGGGAATACCACAATAGATCTAAACACTGATCGCAGTGATTCGTCTGCAACAAAAACACATTTGCAAAGTCCAAAAGGCACCGAATCCTAATGCATGGCAGAATACAGTGGGGAAATAACGTGCGCGCAAACTCTACACTCAGCTGTTGATGCAACCGCATTTTGTCGCCATGGACGACGAGACTTATGTTAATGCAGATTTTCGGTAGCTTCTTGGACTCTTTTTCTTCACTGTTCGTGGTAAATTTGGCGTCCTAAGAAAGTAAGAAAGCTACAAGATGTCTAAGCTTGCCAAAAAAATACATGATATGGCAGGCAATTTGCTCGTGTGCAATGCAGAGCAGCCCGTTCGTGACAACCGGAACGGTCAATGGGCAGGTGTCTCCGAAGACGTCTGCTTTCATTTCTGAGCTGATGGCCCGGCTCTTTTCTGGTCCGGTTTAGCCTCGTGACATTACTCGAAAAATGTTGTGGAGTTGAACAAGGCTAAAAAGGTTCATTTCGTGCTAAAGGTTCCCCATCCCCCGAACGTACCGAAATTGTGGCCAATTGGAATAATATGAAGCAGACACTTCCGAAGGATCATAAGAAAGTGAAATGGGAAGCAGAATTGATGTTCGGTATGCAATACCTTTTTTCTCGGCGTTGTTGTTAGGTACTAAAAATAGTATATGTTGTTGCATTTTTGGGAACAAAAATGGGGCGCAGCAAAGTTTTTAATGTAATTCTTTTTTTAAACAATTGCTCAAAAATATTCAAAATAGTAAATTCTCGGATCGAAAAAAAAATCACAATCTGTGTCTCACGACAATTTCATTGCTGGTTAATTCGTTAAAATCGGTCAATTAGGTCGCCTGTAGTAATTTTTAAATAATAGCTAAAAACTTCAAATGGGGCAAACAATTTTTTCGCAGAACGCACCTGAATTTGGTTTTGCAATGCCAAATAGTACCAAAAAATTGGATCTTCCATCGAAATTGCGATATCACTTAATTTGGGTAGAAATTTAAACCCTTTTCACTAAATCATCAGAGCGTTTTTGTGTTTGCGAAATCCTATGCGAAGTCTTGTGTGGATGATCGCAATTGCATGTTCTTCGTGTATCATCGCGAAAGCTCGAGCGTTTATATGTTCGATCGCGTGGGCATAACGTATGCTAGTGTGTACATATCTTCGCGTTTATAAATTCGATTTTATGGTCGTGTGTATTTTTATATATTCGCGGGTGTTCTTGAACGATCACACGGAACACGAATCTGATGCTCAAATTGGGTGTACGTTTCAGATCAGTGTTGCCAAGGTTCAAAATAAGTTACCTATTTCTACTTGAATTTACTGAAACCAATATTCAGATTCATCGCCTCATTCATAATCTTTCTAACTGACTGAAATTTCAAGCAGAATCGAATGCTTGAGTGCAGAGAAAATATAAATTCCTTCACGAACCGAAGCATTCATTTTTTATTATGTGGACAGTTTGAATCCTGAAGCTGGCATGTTCTACATTTTCGAGCATAAATGAACAGCGTAATCTATGTCTGGTGCTTTTTTGGTCAAAAATCCCTCTCAGAGCTAGCATAGAAACAATATTCAGTTTACTTTTGGAACCGAACATGTCATGCGCTTTGTCGGGAGATAGAATGACGAAGGAAACGAAACAAACATTTCATTCACCGCGACGGGCATGAATTGAACTTCGTTTCTCTTTCAAATCCACGCAGAGATATCAATTTTTTAAGCTCTGGTTCAGATACTAGAAGAGTGTGAGTTACCTCATTCCACCATAGTTCCAGACCATGTCGCCCTGAAATTTGTTGTCTAGTGTATATCAGCTATTTTTTTAGAATGGTCCAAATGAAAGCATGGACCTAGGCTACCAGCACCAACACTTGGGGCTTCCGAACGTGACGGATTCAGCATTGCGTGGTAACGTGTGTTTGTTCGTGTTTATAAATTCGTAGGTGTTAAAAAGTTCACTTTATCACGTTCTTGTTTGTGACCAATGTTGTATTATCGCGCGGGACGCAAGCGTTTGTATGTTGACGGGTTTGAACGCGTAGGCGTTTGAGTCGCGTGCATGTAAATTCGTTTGTATAACCCTGTAACCGCTTCCATATTCGCGTGGGCTTATGCATGTTTGCACGATCCACAATTTTGAATGTATGGTTTAGATCTAGAAGGAAGTCAGTTTCCCCATATCACTAAAGTATCCGGTTATGGCGCCTTGGGACTTCTAGTGTACAAGAGTATTTTTTTAGATGAGACTGAAGGCTTCCATAGTCGATTCATGATCCCGTAGGAACAAGTGTTGATTTAATCATACACGAGACCACGTTGATCAATGCATAATTACTAATATATTAATTTGATAACCGGAGAGTTTTCTGTATGAGATCGTGGGCGTAGGTGTGTGCGAATGATCGTGATTGCATGTTCGCATTCGTAACCAGACTCGTGCTTATGCTAATGCATTGACTTAATTACCTAGAGGATTTGATGATTGCGAGTTCATGGGCGAATGAACACGTTAGCGACCGGATTTGTACTATCGCGAAGGGCTGTATGCTATTGTACGCGTTCTTTTTATCGTGTGGGTGTTTCCATGTCGTGCATATTATAATTCACGCGAACTAATGCGTTTCTTTAACAGTGTAGTCATTTGCATATTCCCGTGTGCCGAGTGTCACAGAGAAATCAAACGCAAAGAAAGAAACAACCTAACGGGTTGACTTACGACTCGTACACTACAAGATATTGAAGAAAGACATTAGATATTGCGACAATCATGCGCAGAACGACAAAAAATAATTGAAATGAAAGTTGAGAAAAGTATAAACAGCACATGAAAAAAAAGCATTAGTATTCTGAACATCACTAAAATAGTGGAAACACTTGCTAATGGCTAAAATTTGGTTTAAGCTGGTGAATGTTGGAAACAGACTATTTACTAGTTCACACTTTAAATGGAGATTTACGACTAAACTAGTAATAGTTGTGGATAATTAATACACAAAGTTCTTGTAATACCATCAATCCAATCAGCCAAGGGAGGGGTTAAAATCAACATTAAATATTTCAACGATAATCTTTTATGGAATCATTTGGTCGGTGTTAAGCCAGACTGGACTAAATCGCAAAAAATCAAAAAACGAGACTAACCCTGAAAATTGTGAGCACCAATTGTTTAAAATATGGGAGAAAAGATCTCAAGATACCATACATACCAACTGTGTTGCTTTTAAAAGACGCATGCGACCAGTAATTAAGGTCAATGATGAAACATTTAATCTTGACTCAGTCAAGGCAAATGTTATAAAATACCGAAAACGAAATACTGTAATGCAATACTCTGTTGTTTCAAGTTCAATCAGATTAAATCGTTTAATTGGTTATACCCGATCATAAATCAATTATCTAAGACCTAGTTGTCCTACAAATTATCAAGTTTATTTAAAAATCTTGTGCCATTTTATAATAATATTGAACAAGCAAAAAAACTTAAAGAAAATCCCCCCGAAATTCTTAAAAACCTGCAATTTCAACATCGATTCTCCAAATGCATGTCAATTGCTGACAAATCACCCTGGCCGGTCTTACCGGGGATAGCGCTGCCATCCCATGTGCCGCGAATTAGTCACTAACCAAAAAACCTGTTTTAATCCACCTAGCGGTGCAATTGTGCCTTTCTCATTTCTCTAAACTATGGCACGGAGGCTTTTTATGTTCAACATAATTGTGGAAATGTCCATTACATTCTTAGTACACTTTGCACTTATACACAATGGCATGCCAGCCACGAACTTGAGTTGACGGTGAAACACTTGAAATAAAAAAATATAATACTCCATTAGCCTAATCAGCATTAGATCAATGTTATCTGCTTGCTAACTCATTTTGTCATGCGGGGGTGGGTATGTGAGGAGGGCGAAAGTCCCATGAACGAACGACTCCCGAGCTTAAATTGGTATGCTTTGTGATATAGTGGTGGTTTAAAGATGATGGGGTTGAAAGGGAGGGGTATGAGGGCTGGATGGGGTGGTGGTCTGAGGGGTGATTTAAGGAGATTTTTAAAGGAGGGAAGTCAACAGTAGAGGGGGGGGGGGGGTAACCCCTCTCCGTAAACAATCAACTACGCCCCTGTTAAAATCCAGAAACCTTATGAGAGTCGAAAAAAAATTTTGGCCCTCCGGGATTAGGTTGACGTTTTTCAGAGTGATTGCATAACCTTTCTATATGAGAAAGGCAAAAATGTGCCAAAATCCAAAAAAGTGAATCGTGGTCAATTTTTTTTTCGAGTTTGCATCAAATCTCGACGTTTCATGCACCTTGAACACATTTAACATCAAAAATAAAAATTCTATTTTTAATTTTTCCTATAGTTTATATGAGAAATTTCTGTGTGGCCGCACTCTGAAACCCGTAATTCCGGAACCAGTATTCCGATCGATCCAAAATTCAATAGCAGCCGATGGGAAGGTTGCACCTTTCATTTGAGACTAAGTTTGGGCAAATCGGTCCAGCCATCTCTGAGAAAAATGAGTGACATTATTTGACACATACGCACATACATACACACACACACATACACACACACATACACACACACATACACACACACATACACACACATACACACACACATACACACACACATACAGACTTTTTCCGATCTCGACGAACTGAGTCGAATGGGATATGACACTCGGCCCTCCGGGCCGGGATTAGGTTGACGTTTTTCAGAGTGATTGCATAACCTTTCTATATGAGAAAGGCAAAAATGTGCCAAAATCCAAAAAAGTGAATCGTGGTCAATTTTTTTTTCGAGTTTGCATCAAATCTCGACGTTTCATGCACCTTGAACACATTTAACATCAAAAATAAAAATTCTATTTTTAATTTTTCCTATAGTTTATATGAGAAATTTCTGTGTGGCCGCACTCTGAAACCCGTAATTCCGGAACCAGTATTCCGATCGATCCAAAATTCAATAGCAGCCGATGGGAAGGTTGCACCTTTCATTTGAGACTAAGTTTGGGCAAATCGGTCCAGCCATCTCTGAGAAAAATGAGTGACATTATTTGACACATACGCACATACATACACACACACACATACACACACACATACACACACACATACACACACATACACACACACATACACACACACATACATACATACACACACACATACAGACTTTTTCCGATCTCGACGAACTGAGTCGAATGGGATATGACACTCGGCCCTCCGGGCCGGGATTAGGTTGACGTTTTTCAGAGTGATTGCATAACCTTTCTATATGAGAAAGGCAAAAATGTGCCAAAATCCAAAAAAGTGAATCGTGGTCAATTTTTTTTTCGAGTTTGCATCAAATCTCGACGTTTCATGCACCTTGAACACATTTAACATCAAAAATAAAAATTCTATTTTTAATTTTTCCTATAGTTTATATGAGAAATTTCTGTGTGGCCGCACCCTGAAACCCGTAATTCCGGAACCAGTATTCCGATCGATCCAAAATTCAATAGCAGCCGATGGGAAGGTTGCACCTTTCATTTGAGACTAAGTTTGGGCAAATCGGTCCAGCCATCTCTGAGAAAAATGAGTGACATTATTTGACACATACGCACATACATACACACACACACACATACACACACATACACACACATACACACACACATACACACACACATACACACACACATACATACATACACACACACACATACAGACTTTTTCCGATCTCGACGAACTGAGTCGAATGGGATATGACACTCGGCCCTCCGGGCCGGGATTAGGTTGACGTTTTTCAGAGTGATTGCATAACCTTTCTATATGAGAAAGGCAAAAATGTGCCAAAATCCAAAAAAGTGAATCGTGGTCAATTTTTTTTTCGAGTTTGCATCAAATCTCGACGTTTCATGCACCTTGAACACATTTAACATCAAAAATAAAAATTCTATTTTTAATTTTTCCTATAGTTTATATGAGAAATTTCTGTGTGGCCGCACTCTGAAACCCGTAATTCCGGAACCAGTATTCCGATCGATCCAAAATTCAATAGCAGCCGATGGGAAGGTTGCACCTTTCATTTGAGACTAAGTTTGGGCAAATCGGTCCAGCCATCTCTGAGAAAAATGAGTGACATTATTTGACACATACGCACATACATACACACACACACACATACACACACATACACACACACATACACACACACATACACACACACATACATACATACACACACACATACAGACTTTTTCCGATCTCGACGAACTGAGTCGAATGGGATATGACACTCGGCCCTCCGGGCCGGGATTAGGTTGACGTTTTTCAGAGTGATTGCATAACCTTTCTATATGAGAAAGGCAAAAACGTGATCAAACAACCAGCGGGTGTCGAGACGGAACGGTTTTGGTCAAATCAAACAGCCAATTCCTACGCACAAGCACTCTGCAAGAGGCTGACCACACAGCCAACGTTTTATCTCCACTCCCGGCCGTTCCACACACTGGGACAAATATCAAGACAAGATGGTCATAAGTAATTTCCATGATGTTTTTTGAATTTCTTGAAACAACTTTCTGAAATTTTTGTAAGGTTCTAATAAAGATTTTTGTATAGATTTTTTCATCTAGTAAAATTGGTGAAATTTCGCATTCCGTATTCTGTATTTTTCAGTTAAATATGATTTTTTGGCAGTTACTGCGTGGAACTAATTTCTGGATTATTTTTCATGAAATCCATTCAAATAGCTCGGAACTATTTAGAAATGCTTAAGACTTTAATTAACTGAAATTTGTGGCATTTTTATGATGCAACAAAAATGCGAAAATGTTTTAATGCTTAAATAAAACTTTTGACCCCCTATTGCAGGATTCGTTCCACTGTGCATCGAGCACACTGTATAACGGCAAACTCTGGACTGGAAGAAGTTGTTTTGGTCCGGTGTCCACTGCCGAGCAGCGACCGAGCAGCGTAAAACTAAACTTCGAAATCTAGTGGAGCAAATATTACACGCGCTCTCCGATCCCAGTTTTGGGGTGAACTGCATAAGTGGCACGTGGGTTTGTGAGTTCCGCCGACCACATTCGACGAGGAGTTGTTGTTCAGCCGCCGAAAACCAACGGCGGCGCGCTGAGTGTTTCCGAAGCACAACCCTCGGAAAGCTTAATTGGCGAGTTTGCCACTTACCGGTGCGAACAAGGGTCTCGCCACTATGAGTAAGCCGAAAACTGCGCTTGATTTAATCAGTAGTACGTATCCGCTGAGCAAATGGAAACTTTCCAACACCCGTGATCTGTTTACCCCTACGTAGTTTTGTCCAACGCAACGAACTTTTGTCATTCGTACAGGCAGATACTTGGACTCTTGAGTGTGTGACAGAAAGCGCGATACCGAACTTAATTAATTACTTGTTTCACTGTGGCACTTCGGTACAGATACGAGGTTAGAGGCACACGCGAACATAATTGAGGTCACCCAGCATGGGCAATTTTCAATGAGTTCTCACCGAATCCGTCAGTTTGTTCGTCAGACCATTCTTGTACCGTGTCTTTCATTGTCCATTTATCCACAGCCTAGGACTTTTGTATTACTTTTGGGTCGCCGGCTGGCGCCACCACTAAAACTTAACTACAAAAGTGTCAGTCGACACCCAACCCTTTCGAAATGCCATCGAAGAAGGAGGAGCTGGTTGAAGGCGCAATTCGACATAAGGTGATTACTTTTGTCGAAGACTATCATCCTGCGCACCACACGCAGAATAACAATAAGCCAGATTGTCATTGCTGATGAGTCTCGATCGTGACTGATGATGTTAAGTTTCTTATTTTATCAAATAATTTTGTTCCACTTGGTGGAAAGAAATCTAGAGAAAGTTTTTAATAGGACGAAAGTAACATTGAGAGCCTCTCTTTGTTTACTTTCTCTTTCGTTTATTAAGACGTCATTACAACACTTTGCACTAATTTTCCAGTACATATCGAAAGCCGACGGTTTTTACTAGAATATTATGCAAAGAGTAGAGTAGTAAATGTTAAAATGGCCGAGCAATGAACAGAAGAGAAAAACCCCAAAGAGAATCTCTCATTGTTACTTACGTCCTATTGAAAATTTTCTCTAGAATATTGAAATACAACGCTCTACCTTCTAATCCCCTTTTTCGTTGTACTTACGCTTTGCTCCTCGTTGGAGTAATTATTTATTTATTTATTTATTTCATTTTCCAACGGACCACTAGGGTCTTATTAAAACAATTAACCTACTTGACAAAATTCTTCTAACAATCAACACAGCATTAACATAACTATTGTTGACAAATTTGAACAAACCTAACTTACTTAGGCTGTGAACCATTTGGTGAAATTTTTAACTTTTAGTTAAAATCTGACACTTCGAAAGTTATTTGCAAAATAACCCTACTCTGGAGCATGGTTAAAATTGACAGAGCGATAGTTAAATTTGACAGCTCGATGGTTAAAATTTTTCCCATGATGCAGAATAAAAAGGTGGAAACATTTTCTGTACCTAATTGAGGTTGTCAATATTTTTCAATACAAAATTAAGGGATGAAAATTGAAACGCTAACGTGTTGTGTTAAGATTTGTTTGAGTTATTTCAGGATGTGGATGTTTATTTTTCGTGGCTATGACTGTCACACTTAATGTAATAAGAAAAAAAACTAATTTTAAAATATCGACAAATGTTCACACCTCTACCAATTTGTGGTCATCGCAGCTGTCAATTCTAAATAACTATCCATATGTCAACTTTTGAAATGGTTCGCTCTCTCGATTAAATTTTTCCATTCAAGAGAAAATAACTTTCGAACTGCCAAATTTTAACTAAAAGTTAAAGAAAATCGCCAAATGGTTCACAGCCTTAGTCAACAAAAAAACGGGACGTAAGAGTACGTATAGACAATATAGAAGAGCTAGCGTAGTTGGTAAATCGATTGCCTTGTACGCAGCGCACCTGGGTTCGAGTCCCGACCCCGCACGTGTCATCATCGTAGTTACTGCCAAATCCATATTCGCGACTATCTGATTTCATCTTTGTCTCGTGCCCTTTTTTTACAATGGAGAAGACGTTTACGTCCTAACCCAGTACACGTGCTATTGGTAGGTGTCCAAGCTACCACACGGGGTGTACCGGGGGCGTGTCGGGCTCGAATGGTGACGCTGCCATTAATACCGACTAAACTCCATTGGGCTCCGCCATCATTCCCCCAGGAACTACCACTCGGTATTACTTCTGGGGGGATGGCTGTACTTGATGTACTCATTCACTCTCACTCACGCGTTCATACGTCCTGTATGAGGCTTACTTGGGTGCTCTCTTTATCGCACCTTGATTCACTCTCAAACACTCCACATGAGGCTGACTTTTGTGCTCACCTTTTTCGTTCCTTGCGAGGCTGACTTGTGTGCTCACCTTACTCATTCCTTGCTAGGCTTACTTTTGTGCTCGCCTCACCCATACCATGTGAGGCTGACTTGGGTGCTCACCCTATCACCTGGTTCACTCTCGATCGTGCCACTCTATTATACCTCTGTCACTCCCCCTGGCATTCCATGTGGGACATTTTTCTTAGGCCCCACTTCTGACAAACCATGTGAGGCTGACTTTTTTGCTCACCCTTAACATACCGTGTGAGACTGACTTGGATGCTCACCCTTTCACTCCTCTGCCACGCCACGAGGCATCGATAGCTAAGTCCCAACATACTACGCTACGACCTTCCCATCTTGGCATGAGGCAGTCCACTTATACGCCTATACACTCACTCATCTGTCTTGCTTCGGGGTGGCTGGGTTTACCCCTTACGCGGTTGCCAGTCGCTGCGCCAAACCTGCCTCGGCATGAACGGATTCACTCCCTTTTTTGCGCTCGGCCTTTTTCGCTCCAACTAACCAATCACTAGTTAGCCGTGCCCGTCGTCTGTTGCTCGGTTCGCCAGATTACCTGTAGCCTACAGGCAATCTGGATGGTAGCAGCCAAGACTGCGTTCCACTTCTCCACCGATTGACACATCCGCTGAATAAGGGTATCAGGGGTTGTACCCCAGCCACAGACGTAAAGCATTGCTCTTCTTTCGACGTCGAACCGAGTACAAACGAACAGTATGTGTTCGGCAGTTTAGTCTACACCTGGGCAGTCCGGGCAGGCTGGGACCTCCGCGTGCCCGAACCTGTGGAGGTACTGTCGGAAACAGCCATGTAATTGTGTCAGGTGGAAGTGAACTTCCCCATGGGGTCTTCCCACCCAGCTCGATATGTTAGGTATCAGCCGGTGGGTCCACCTACCTTTTGAGGAAATATCCCACTCACGCAGCCATCTGGCGACCGAGGTCACCCTGGTGCGCTTGCGGGCTCCTCTATTTCCGCGTTGCTCGAAACACTCCTCATCTTCCCGAATGACCAGCCCGACTGGCACCATGCTCGCTATCACGCAGGATGCATCGTGTGATACCGTGCGGTAAGCAGATATCACTCTGAGGCACATCACGCGGTAGGTGTTCTCCAGTTTCTGTAGGTAACTGGTTACCCTCAGTGTTCTTGACCATGACGGGCCGCCATACCTGAGAATAGATACGCCAACGCCTGCCAGTAACCTACGTCTACTGGCGCACACCTTTGAGCTGTTGGACATCATTCTCGTTAGAGCCGCAACAGCAGTCGACGCTCTCTTGCATGTATAGTCGACATGGCTACCGAAGGTCAGCTTGACGTCTATAATGACTCCGAGAGACTTCAGACTCCGCTGTGAAGTGATCGCGACTTCTCCCACATGGATAACTGCATGTTGTGCCGACTTGCGGTTGTTGACGATAACTACCTCCGTCTTATGATGAGCGAGCTCCAGGCCTCTCGCGCTCATCCATTCCTCCACCGTGTTGATCGCGTGTTCTGCGGTTAGTTCTACCTCAGGGATTGACTCCCCGTAGACCTCCAAGGTTACGTCGTCGGCAAAGCCGACGATCTTGACCCCAGGAGGGAACTTCAGTCTCAGAACCACGTCATACATGAGGTTCCATAGCACCGGGCCTAGGATCGAGCCCTGCGGGACTCCGGTGGTAATCGGAACCCTTTTCTGACCGGCATCGGTCTCGTATAGTAGTACGCGGTTCTGGAAGTAACTTTCCAGAATCCGGTACAGACCCACCAGTAGGCTAAGCCGGTGTAACGAGAGCGCGATGGCATCCCAGCTTGCGCTGTTGAATGCGTTCTTCACGTCAAGTGTCACTAACGCACAGTATCGAATGCCTCGCCTTTTTCGTTTGATCGCTATCTCGGTAGTCTTAATCTCTGAGTTGATAGCGTCCACCGTGGACTTACCCTTCCGAAAACCAAACTGGTTGCTTGACAGACCGTCCGTACCGTCTGCGTACGGGGTTAGCCTGTTGAGGATGATCCTCTCGAGCAATTTGCCAGTCGTGTCGATCAGACAGATTGGTCTGTACGCCGATGGGTCGCCTGGCGGCTTCCCGGACTTCGGCAACAGCACCAATTTCTGCCTTTTCCATATATCGGGGAAACGGCACTCGTCAAGGCACCTCTGCATAGCTATCCTGAACATGTTCGGGTTCGCTATGATCGCTGCCTTGAGAGCGCTGTTTGGAACTCCATGCGGCCCTAGAGCTTTGTTCATTGCGAGGAATTTAGCCACTGCGAGTAGTTCTTCATTCGTCACCGGAGCCACCGTTTCGGCCGTGCCCGCACTGTCTCGTAGTTCAGGTGACCAGGGGCTTGTGGCTGGAGACGGGAAGAGTACTTCGATAATCGTCGCCAACCGGTCCGGAGACCGTTCTGGGGGTGAAGAGCCCCCTTTGGTCTTGGCCATCACAATCCTGTAGGCGTCACCCCAGGATTCGCGTTGGCACTCTCACACAGATTGTCGAAACACGCTCTCTTGCTGCTCTTGCCTTGTTAAGGGCCAATTTCGCAGCTCGAAACACATCACAGCGGTTCTCTCTTGCATCCTCGCATCATTTGTGAGCTCTATGCATGCTACGTCTAGCTCTGAGGCAGGCTGATCATAGAGCTGCAATCTCGGCACTCCACCAGTATACCGGGCATCTGCCGTTTCTTGGCAGGATTTTTCTCGGCATAGCAGCGTCGCACGCGCGTGGTAGAACAGCTACCAGCGCATCCCCGCTTAGACTGTCGGTGTTGGCCTCCAGTCCCAGGGCCGCGGTGAAAGCTTCGCTGTTGAAGTGATTGGACTTCCACCCGCGTACCTGGCAGGGATCTCCCACCCTCGGATGCTGCACACCATAGTTGATCCTAAAGCGGATTGCTAAATGATCGCTATGGGTGTAGCCTTCGTCTACCCTCCATTCCATGCCTGAAATCAGACTCGGGCTGGCAAATGTTACGTCAATCCACGCCTCCACCCCGTTTCTACGGAATATACTAGCGGAGCCATTGTTAGCTAGCACAGTATCGAGTTTCGCAAGCGCCTCCATTAGCACTTGACCCCTGCTATTTGTACAGCGGCTGCCCCACTCCACTGCCCAAACGTTAAAGTCTCCCGCTATGACTACCGGTTTCCGGCCCACTAGGTCTGACAAGAGCCTGTCGATGATCTGGTTGAACTGTTCTATTGGCCACCTTGGTAGAGCGTAGCAGCTGCAATAGAACACACCATTGATCTTGGCAATCGCAACACCCTCGGCGGAGGAGTGTATTACCTCTTGAACTGGGAACCGTCCCGTTGTACAGATTGCCACCATTCCAGACCTGTCCGACACCCAATTGCCGTTTCCGGCAGGGATGCTGTACGGGTCTGATAAGAGGGCGACATCTGTCCTCGACTCCGAGACCGACTGCCACAGCAGCTGTTGGGCTGCTGCACAATGGTAAAGATTTAGCTGTGTGACGTTCACGGCTTCTTCTTATTTACCTCACCGAAGGGACACGAAGGTTCGCCCATAGCATGTTTATGGGCTTGCTTCTTAGCGGTGCAGATAAGGCACTTGTGCGCCTTAGTGCAACCCCGCTCCTTATGCCCCTCCGCGCCACAGCGACGACATAGTTTACTCCTGTCTGTGCCCTTACACTCGTAAGATTTATGGCCAGACTCAAGGCACCGATAGCACCTATCTACTGAAGGCGGCTGGGGTATGCTAATTGGGCATACCGACCAGCCGATCTTCAGTTTACCTTTCTCGGTTACCTTTGTGGCATCCGCCTTCAGTAGCCTGAGGTAGGCTACTTGGGTGCCGGAGAGTCCCCCCTCTAAAACGCACAGAGACTCGCCTCTGTCTTTGGCCTCCTTCGCGGGCCGCGCTACCTCCGATGTCGGTGCCGGCTTCTTCTTGGTAACCAGCGTCCAGGGGTTTACGCCCCCCTGCCCCGGTTGTGCCGGGTTGCTGGTACCATCAATCTGCCCAGCGGGGTCATTCTCGCCCCCGATTACCTCGACCAAGCGACGTTTGGCCTTGACGGTTGCACGCCGTGTGGTGTCGGTTTTTGCACCCTCGTCTGGTAACTTCCTAGGGCGCTTCGCGTTCGACGCCGTCTTGCGATTGCCTTTGCCTTTCCCCTTCGGGGTGAACTCAGCCGCCGCTTCGAGCGACATGGCTGCTCCACAGAAGGTGAAGGCTCTGGGTCTGGGTACATATGTCGACCTTCTCTCTTCCCTTTCCTCTTGGAGGCCACTGTCTGGGTTCCTCTGTCGGACTTCTCCCGACATTCCACCCTCTTGGCGTACGCCTGCTGTTTTTTGGTGACACGAACAGCCTTCCGGAGCATTAGCAGGCTCTGTTTCAGCTCCTTGCTAATATTTTGTTTCTCGCTAGTGAACTCGATTATTGCATCGAGCTGCTCCACCACTTTGCGCATCGCGGATAGTGGCCCGTCCAGTGCGTTGGTAGGGCTATTTTCTACCGCTATTGGGGGGTCACTGGTGCTATCAGATGCAGCACTCATCGCTCCACTACTCTCCCCTCGGGGGGAGACCTCGCCAAACCACCTCTAGCAAAGGGGTTCGGCACCTGCGTTTGTTTCGTGCCCTTACAGGTCACAAGTGTCGACTTTCTCAATAATGGTGCTGACTGTTAATTTTGAGATACTAGATACAGCTTTTGCCATCAATATTACCTGAACAGAAGCCACAAATTAAGCAATTGTTTGTGGTTCAGGTAATGGTATCAGATACTATGAGTGCAAATATGTAATGTAATGTAATGATACTATCACATTATGTTTTGTACGTGCATGAACAGGTAGGAAGAAATGAGTCGGTTCGCCTAGATTCTTACCACAAAAAACACCATTTGATATATTGGGAATTGCTTTCTAGTGATAATGAATTCCATTTCTTCCAAATGTGACATGAATCTTTTAATGGCCACGGTGCAAGTAAGTGGTATCAGATCTTGCAGTCGAACACTGATTTTCCCATCGTCCATATATATGAGGATCAACCAGGTGTTACAGGTTATGATTCAAAATGACTTGCTTCACCTCGGCTAATTTGTAGAACATTGTAGAACTCGATAAAAGCGTCCCCCGTAAGCATAATCACATTTTCACCTTCAGTAAATGTTTCACATCACGAATACCTTATGCGTCTTATGCGAAAAGGTCGAAAGTCAATAACCTCCGCTATTGGCTAGACCACCACCTCTTGCGTCTGTGACTCAATGCAAGTAACAGTTTCTTTTGGTCTTCCGACGAATCACACAATATGAAAGGAACTCTTATTGTTACACTCAGCATACTAAGTAGGTGTCGTAACCGATGTCTTTGGTGGTTCGAAATAGCAATCTTCATCAACATTCTCTCATTAATTTGTTCAAACCTAAAAAGATAACCGAGGCCCGGAAGGCCGACCATTCGACTCAGTTCGTCGAAATTGACAAATGTCTGTATGTGTGTATACGTGTGTATGTGTGTGTGTGTTTTCAAAACTCACTCACTTTTCTCGGAGATGGCTGAACCGAATCGCTCAAACTTGATTTAAAATGAAAGGTATAACGCTCCCATAAGCTGCTATTGAATTTTTTGTCGATCGGACTTCCGGGTCCGGAGTTACGGGTTGAAGAGTGCGGTCACCCAGCAAATTCCCATATAAAATGGTAACACCATGATGTCCAAATGGTATAATACATCTCAAAAAGGGTGCAAAATAACTCGGATTCGCGGATCTAGATCACTAATGATAATTCTAAGCAGCTTTGACCACATTGGCCACCTATGACGGTTCTTGGTGCCCCCGGGTTCTTTCCAAGTTCGTAAATTATTGTCAGACCTTTTTCACAGAGAATTCATGACCGATTTTAATAAACTTCAAATGAAAGATACAATACTACCATGGAATGTTATTGAATTTCATTCATATCTGACATTAGGTTTCGGAGCTACAGGTTGTTTATTGCGACCACATAGGAATTTCCCATATAATTTCTATTTGCAAGTCTAGATCACTAATGGCAAATCAAAGATTCTTTGAATATAATGTCCACTATCGACAGTTCCGGAATTTCAGAATTAGTCACCTCAATTACTCGGTGATGACTGAATCGATTTTCATAAACCAAATCTCAAATGGACTCAACTTCCCCTCTTTCTACATCATCCCACCCCCTCCCAGCCCTTTGACCTATATTCACTTCATCCGCCATATACATTTTAGAGAATTTCGTCCCATAGCCATATATTATAAGTGAATTTGGAGTCGCTCAGCTCAATTTTGATATCGAAAAGATCCGATCAATTCATCTTATAGTGATATTGATTTTGTCACACATTTTATATCAGTTTTTCCAATACAATTTCAACGTAATTTAGTGAACTGTAACTTTTTTTTACTACAAATTTTATATTAGATGATAGAATCTATCGACATTTTTACTAAGACTTTCAGCTATCAACTCGGTATCGTTTGTTGGTTTTAATCGACGATTTTATTAATTGTGTGTTTAGGCTAGCCTCAATTCGGTTCATTTCTTAGTTGTATTTTTGATTTAGGAATAACACTTTTTTACATTTTAACGATAATAAATTAGCTAGAGATTACTGAGTAGGGAAAGTTATGAAAATTTAGAGCCATAGTACTCAAGTGAGAGCAAGGATGTGAAGTATATATAGTATAATAAGTATTGATGCCTTGTTAGCTTAGTGTCGACTATCAGAGATAGTACTTCATCAGCATTTAACTTCGCAAATTCTGTAGCATAAGAACTCAAGTTAACTAGTAGAATTTTCATAATAACTTGAATCAACTTTAGACAATTCTAATACAGTGAAGATCCATTTTTAACAGCCCTTTGGTGAATTTTAGGCTGTTAAATCGGGGATATTGACAAAATCGGGACATATACAGGTTGGACTCGCTTTTCCAGGGATTTTAAAAAATCTCACCCCGGATAATCGAATCAAACTTTTTTTGTGTTATTTTATGAATTTTAGTTTCATTCAAGAAAAAATTGCAATTAAAATAGTCAGGATAAATTTTCCTGTTACGGTAAATGTCCCTAATAGATTTTGCAGAATTTTAATATGTGATTTGTATTTTCAGTTTGATTTCATTTATTATTTATATCGGTAACGAATTAACGGCACGTATCAGTTGATTATAGCTATTTGTGCAAGAATTCTAAGGCAAGTTTTTAATAAGGTGTGTGTCTTGCAATACAGGTCAAACTCGATTACCCGGGGTTCCGATTTTCCGCGAAAAATGATTCGATATGAAGTAAGTAAGTAAGCTGGGGGTCGTCTGTTCCTTGACTCCAGTTTAATTTAACTGGTGGTGTCACATATCACAGCTAACGTTTCTTTCGTCCCTCATTCTAGTTAGAAGGATGCGCGTTGTACCTCCACACAGAGATTCTTGTCCTTGTCATTGTAGCATTATTTAGTTGACCGTACCGGATTGTACGCATGTAGTCTTCGTAAACTCTCCCAATCTTGTTTGTCACCAGCGAAGGACTACCAAAGGTTACGTAGAAGATGAGTTCCTCAGCGAGAGTACTGCTGGCGCCCTCTTTACATAGGCTAACATTCAACTTTACTTGAAGTACCCAAAAATTGAAATCGCCTCAAGTGACAGCCGGGTCTCTTATTAGATTCTTGTTAACCCTTTCTTGACCAACTTTTTTATACCGCGTATACGGTTCCAAAACTATTTTTCCTTGGAACTGTTGGCGTCATGAAACACGAAAAACTTGGTTTAATAAATATAGGTGCTTCTTTCGCAATGATAGAAGCTGGTCAATATTTACCTTCTGGTCTAGTCCAATTACATGAAGAAGGTAGTCGAAGCCAGTCTGAATTAGAAAATTTTATCAGTTTTCAATAATATTGCCAGGCTACGAAAATATTCCAAAGTTTTCACCATTAATAGAAACTATCTCTGGCAGTACTGCTTGAGCGGAACCCAATCAGATTAACTGTAATAACTTCTGTTCTACTGATAATATTTATAACTGTTAGTGCTCAAAATTTGAAAGTTTAATGAAGGATATTAGTCCCATAAGCCTTACCTGTTGTTGTAAGCAAATGTTGTGTATACCAGAAATTATAGTCGTTTAAAAACAAGGTTGTTTATAAACAACATGGACATGAAGGGGTTAAAAATGCCATTGGAATTCTGAGCAAAGATCAGTTGTTAAAGGGGATAATAGGAGAAGAGCAATATTGTGCCAAAGTTCACTGGAACTCAGAGCAACATATTTATCAGAATTTTACACCGGATTTCATTGAAAATAGGGACAAGATTCTATCATCATCTTGAATAAATCATAATCTTCAACAGAATTCTAACTTGAAAAGGATTCCATTAGACCTCTGAGAAGCTTTTCTCTAGAATCCTGTATCAAAATTCAGAGAAAAAATCGTAGAAATACGAATAAGGATTCAATCGTTTTTCTGAAATAGATCACATTGGAATGCTAAGAAAACTTCGATCATGCTCATAATTCCAAGCTAGTGTCAGAAACCGACCGATCAAAGTAGGTATAATGACATATGTCTGTAAGGCCTGCAGTAACCGATATGTGTAAAACGAGAAAAATGTACTAAAAAGTTGCATATTTGGCAACACTGACAATTAAAACTAATATTTTCTAGATTCCTTGAACAAATCCTGCAACAATAACGTCGCGTTCTAATGCAAACAGTGCCAGAGATATAATCCGAAGAAAATCATTTTTCTAAACAATTTGTTCAGATTAAAAGTGTGCCCATGGTCTGAGGGGTAATTCAAATGACACAATAAATTTAACTTATTATATATTGGCTCTAGATGGACAATTTCTTGTAAACTGGTTCCAATCCGGGAAGGTCGATTCCAAGTTTTGATTTTTTGGTCACTTTACGCGGAATAACCCATATGGTCAAGGCTCCGAAAATGGCAACCACAGGCGAAATTATTTTTTATCAAATTTTGCGTCAAACTGTTTGTTTTCCGTATGTATATAACCTCTAATATTAAAAAATATGAATAGTGATCCCAGAAAAATATTTCATGTCTGTCATTTATGAAAGTTTGTTGATGCTACTTGCATGACCTGAAAATGACTAAAAGACCGTAAGGAGATAAAAAGGTAAACAAAATCCAAATTTTCAACTTTTTGCTTGCAACCACATTTTTCTATCGTAGTCTAATTTAAATTTGATGATATTGCTTGAAAATTTTTGATAAATATGGATTATTGCTCATTTTCAGTTGTGAAGTAATGGAAACCAAATAACTTGTAACGTGACAGATCAAAAATTCAAAAAAGTTGGACCACACCAACACCATGCATACAATGTCTAACCTGCATTTTTTCTTACTACTTTGAGTCTACTTTTTGAGACTGTATTGTGAAAACTTTAAAGTTTTAATAATTTTTAAGAAAACACAATTTATCTTATGTAACGTGACAGATTTTTGCTGCTATAAAGCAATTCCATCAAGTTTGATTCAATTGCGTCAATATTGGTGACCATCTTTGATTCTGCTGAAACCTTTTACGTTTCCTGTATATGGGAGACTAAGTATTTTTCAATATTAAACAAACATTTTTTATTCAAGAGTAATATTTAAAAAGGGCGTATGAGATCTTAAATGCGCTACTTATAATATATATTGTTCGAAAATCGCCATTTGTGCAGCAAAACTATATGATTGCGAGTTCTAGAGAATTAATTGTTCTGTGTGAATATTTTTTGATGAAATTTTTCAAAAATAAAAGCAAAAAAATGTTAAAAATACAAATACATTGTTAAAAAAAACAAAAAAAATGAAATTACAGTTGCAGAAAAACAATGTTTTTTTGTTAACGAAAGCCTATAAACCGATGAAACTATAATTGCACTATTAGGAAGTTATTAGTAAGAAAGCATTTTTAACTTCAAGTATTCTTCTAAATTTCTTAGTATTTGCCAGTCATAAATATAATTTTCTTATACAATATTAATACTAAATATGATTTCGAAGCAAAAGGCTCTTAAGACATTTTTTTCGAAATATTTTGATTTTTTTTTCAATAAAAATATCCAGTAGTGAAAATACGCACTTTTGATAAATTACTCACAAATACCAAGCGCAAAAAACATAACACGTTTAAAATTTAATTGCAAATAAAAAACTTTAAAATATAATTGCATCGTAGAGAACATAACAATAAAAAGTTTTAACATATTTCAATAATTCTTTTAATTTTGAATTTTTATTTAATTTTTTTTCTTTAAATAATTTAGTTATAGAATGTATTTCAAAATGGGTTTTCAATTCAAAATGCTCACGAAAAATTATCCTTCAAAATGCAGATGTTTTCAAGTTATTTTAGATTTTCTTTCGACATAATATGCTACTTCGTGAAATTACGACCTTTTCAAAAGTTATTCACGTTTGTTCATCAAAACCATATGTTTTTCAAAATAAACATGAAATTTTCCGGTAATACTCAGTTCCTAGATTAAGGATGATTTGTGTATGATTGTCTTGATATCCTTGTTTCAATGAAAATGCAGAACTGTAACGTGACAGATTCTGGTTGTAACGTGACAGATCATTGAGAATACTCCATAAAATCGAAAACAAAGTTTTTCTTCAGGAAAACTATATTTCAAACTCTTCCTTATTTTCTAAGCTTCAACTTAAAACTGTTTTCATGCAAATTTGGGGGCCAACGGAACAGACTTTTTCTATTTAGTCGGACAACCTCCAAACTAACTGCGAAAATTGTGTAACGTGACAGACGTATCAAAATGACAATAAAGTGAAAACGGTTCATGATAGAAAAAAACTTTCTGTAGAAAAAATGTGCGGTTTAGTGACCTTAATAATGTGCAGTTGTGAAACCATAGTCTAGTTTTATTGTTTTTGCTGACTTATCTTATGAAATATGCGTAAAAATGTAACGTGACAGACAGAAGCCTTGACCATATATAAGCTATTTTTGAGGTAGGCCAAAATTTGAGAGAAGGTTAACCCTAGACCCCCCATTCCCCAAAAAAGGTCCTATTGACTGCAATGATCGAATTTGTACTGAAATCAGACATTCTAGTTGAAATTTTGAATTTCTTTCGAAGCACCCGGATAATCGAATCAATTTCCCCGGATAATCGAATCACGGATAATCTAATCCCCGGATAATCGAGTTCGACCTGTATTTTTTTTTTTTTTAATAAACCGAAGTTCTTAAAATATTCTTCTTTAGTCCCTAGATATAACTTCATAACTCTTTCCAATTATTTAGTTTAAATTTCGCTTCAAACTACCAAATCGATTGCCTTGTACGCAGATCACCTGGGTTCAATTCCCAACCCCGCACATAGGCTTAGAGATTTCTGTAAAGAGATTTGTCTAACCCGACAAAGAGGCGAATGAACCTAAGGTTAAAACCTCTATAATCAAAACAAAAAAAAATATTGGCCACCTATGACGGTTCTTGAAACTCTCGGGGATCTATCAAAGTTCGTATGATGATGTCAAACCTATTTCTCAGCAAATTCTTGACCGATTTTTACAAACTTGGTTTCAAATAATAAATACAATAGGCACACCCATTGACTGCTATTGAATTTCATTCAGATCTGACTTTGGATTCCGGAGTTACTACGGTTACATAGAAATTTAAAAACGAAACAAGGTTACGGAATTAAAGTCACATCGGATTCGGTGATGACTGAATCCATTTTCACCAACTAGGCCTCTCTCACATCCTCTTATACAGTTATAATCCCTTTCCCCACCCACTGCATTCCAAAATATGCGCTAACACGAAGACAACATTTAATTCATGCTGATTTATCTACTTAAATATTTTATTTTTTGTTTCAAGAACGTCATCGTCAACATGTTGCTTATCAGGTGGCACTCGTGCCCTTGTAAATATGTGCAAAGTGTAATAAGAATGTAATAGACATTTTTACAGATATTTTGAATATAACTTGCTATTGGATAAATGAGAAAGGCACAATTACACCATTAGGTGGATTAAACAGGTTTTTATATTATGGAATATTTCAAATATTCATCCAACCGAAAAATGGCACTTGTGCCAAACTCACGAATTTCACTAATTTCCATGACTTTATTCGCCAGACCTTTTCAAAATAAATAATTCGAGACATTAAGGTCATCTCCGCACGTAGCGTCATTTACGGGCCTAGCATGTTTTCAATACAATTTATGCAAATAGTCATCATTCAAATGCTACAAAGTTGATCTGTAATGCAATATTTTCTTTCATTCGCACTAGTCACTAATCCGATGTCACATCAAATCGATTGGAGGGTAGCTAACATTTTCCACATTCGACGGGGCTTTTAATCCGAACGGTTTTCTATAGGAACACGTTCGATCAAATATCAAGGTGACAGCGGATCAGGAGTACCTCTACTACGATTCATTACAATCCAATCGACACTAATAGCATTGATTTACAGCACGGTTGCACCATTCGATGGACGCTGGAAGTACCTGGAAGGGTAAACAATGTGACACCCACCGCCCGGCCCGAGCAGAACTTCCCAACCAGCCAGCCGCGGAGCCGATGATTTATGCAATTCAATGGCATACGAAGGTGTAGGACGATTTGCTCATATTGCGATGCAAATTGGGTTTCGCCCGGTGCCCTAGTTTCCCGGTGCAAATAGAATAATAACAGTCGTTAATTCTAACAAATCACAAAACGGTAGTGAGTCGGAAGCGTTGCTGGTAATTAATTAAATTTATCGCAGTTTGATGCTAATGTGTTATTTGACGGTGAGTTATTCAGCATGGTATGTATGTACTTGAATCGGCTTGAAATCCGATGGGTATCGAAAGTTCAACAAGGAAATTTTACCCGAATTGACCAACATGTATATACATATTTACAACATTTAATCGCCCTTATGGTGCCTTGCTTTATGGCGCTGTCCTGCGATAATTATCGACAGTAGACGCTACCTCACCGACCAGTAAGTGCCCGTAAAAGCAGATTCTTTGATGTCCGCGGCTACAGGCGCCACCGGACATAAATGTGCGCGACACCGACAATAACATGTACGGTGCATATGACCGAAATAGTCTACACGCAATAAAACTTGTCGAGGTGTCTACATTCACTCGTATTGATCGATAGGGTGAGGCGAGATGGTGAAAGAAGCGTGTACCTGTACGTACAGTATGTACAAGGTAACAAGATAAAATGACCATGTTGTGGTAGCTTTCATGGCTTGATGTGTATCATGACGCCAGCGGTGACTGTCTCCGAGTAGTGTTCGCGGGATTGATAGGATGATGTTTTGATTGGTAAGAATAACTAGGCTTGATTCATTGGCACTAAGCAAGTACAAATGACAAATGGTCGTTAGGCCGAACACAACACTCTTTTGTTTAGCATTGGAGTTCTAATCGCAGCTGCAACTATTTTTTAAGCTTCGTATATGCAAAATCTTTGATCGGCCATAACTTATATTCCGTCAAAATTGTATTCAGCTTATTACGACAAACGAATGCAAACATTCGGCAGTTTCATCTTTCCTCAGGCACTGCTGCATCCTGGAGTGAAAACTAATCCGACAATAGCTGCAGCCGACGATCTCCGCCCAATAACATCAGCTAATAGTTGTTTTTTTTCAGTTTTATTATCGTTCGGGGTTTCATTTTCATATCGCCAACTTACGGTCCGTTTAAACGCTCACTTCCTTTAAATGTCCACATTGGCACATACTCAAGAGTCGTTCCGCAAAAAAACCACAAAAGTCATCAGAGCTCAACAGGACCCCAAAACCTACCAAACTCTGATAACATAAAGCTGCCGAAGAATACGAAAAAACAACAACCTTTCTTTGAACGGACACCGCGACCAGATTATGTATTTATGCAAATTGATTATGGCTCTAGATTTACATTTTAGGAGTCCATTAATTAAAGCAACACGCAGCTGGAGCAGTTGTGTGTGAACGAGGATGGCGCTGCATCCCAAGCTCCAATATCTGGCTTTTGGGGGTTTTCTCCGAAAACATACTGGCTCGTGACGGGGCCGAGACGAGCATAAAAAGGTGTGCACCACATGATATCGTCTTCGGCGGCCAGTTTGCTCAGACCAGAGACCGAAAGCGAGTCCCGTGCCGCGGCCCCACCCTATTGATGCCCACGGATTGGCCACTGATTAGGACAATGGGAAAATTTTGCGGCTTATTTGGCTTCCCAATACTTCATTGTACAAATACTTAATATTTTCATTTTGATTGGAGAATTCCAGTCAATATATTCTTATATTTTTCTCCCATTGTCCAGCTTTGAATATTTTCACTATTTTTTACCTCCAGCTCGTCGATCAGGCGTGAGAATACAGCTGCCGGGTTGTGTCCTGGTCGCACAGATCTTAGAAGAGAACCGCGCGAAGATATACCGTGGCGCCTCAACGAAGATAAGTGTAAAGGTCCCGAACCGCTGTTCCTGGAACCACCGAAAAAAAAAATTACAAACGAACTAAACTAACGACATGGGCGGACGGATTTTAAAATTCTGGTATTTTATTTTTTTATTTTGTTGTCATTTTCCGCCGAACGAACGGGCCGAAATCGGCAAACAGGATTTACGGACGTGTAAATTAATCGCACTATAATTTTCGCATGACTTGCGAAGATTTACGGCCGATTCGAATCAATTAGAATTGATCTTTAAACCGAAAGCGTATATGGCCAATAAGGATATGGGTTACGTCGAACTGGAAAGCGTTTTGCGGCAGAGAAAAGAACCGATGGCATAACTTCAGATAACCAGAGACACAGTCGTACTCGAGTGTCTACCGTTCGCAGAAACAATGGATCGTAAATTGGTCCGTCTGGAGCCATTTTTCGTTGGAATTCGCTGCCGGCAGGAGTGCGTAGCTTCAACAAGCATATGTAAGTATTGGTTTTGAGGCAAATTTATTGCCGATTGTTTGATATCGGCTGCCCGGGCATTCCAATATTTAGGTCATGCTGAACAGTTTCGATTGGTTGCTGTAGAAGAGAAGAGAGGACTCATTTACATGGACTAAGGCGCTTCTGGGTGCTATGCGGAACATTGTCTCTGGAGCATTTTAGATTCGAGTAATGTGACGTAAGAACGACTCGGTTGCCAGTCTGAATGGTCCACCGGATGGCTATCAAAGCTCTTTGCAATGGGTAATGCCGTATTTCTTAAAAAATGCTAAAAATTTAGCCCAAAGATACAACCACATTTCTTCATATGTCAATTAACTCGAAAAACGTATTCCTTTCACAGAAAAAAATTGTTCCCAGAATCGTACATAAAGTCCCATGAATTCTGAAATCACGTTTTTACGTTACGAAAACCTGACCGTGACCAAAAATCATATGCTTTATAATTTTGTTCCATTTCTCTTCAGTAATGCCTATATACCGCTGTTATTAGAGGAGATATTTGACGACAACTATACGGACATTATTCATAAAACGAAAGGTTGAATAGTTTTTTTTCATTTTGATTTAAGGTTTTAACCTTAAGATCATTCGCCTCTTTTCGGGTTAGAGAAATCTCTATTGGAAAATTCTCTAACCCTATGTGCGGGGGTTGGGAATCGAACCCAGGTGAGCTGCGTACAAGGCAATCAATTTACCCACTACGCTATGCCCGTCCCCAAGTTGAATCATGATTTTATTCATAGCTTTTCGAATATAATCTGGTTTTCGTGGTTGTGAAATAGTACACCGAATCATGAAATGCTATTCATGTATACATGAACTGATCCATGATTTCTAGCGAATTCTCCATTCTAGTTCTTGAGATAGTTCATAAGCCTTGAAATAATTTTCATGTGTTCGCGAACCAGTGCTTGATTCCTAGTGTAACAGTCGCGACATACCTTGTATGTATACGTGAACGGATTCATGATTCCTGGCGACTCACTATTCGTGCTCAGGCTTCCTAGTATAATTTTGACGACTAACCATTCGTGATAATGAAGTTCACAAAATCAAACAATATTATTCATGGCATCGTGAACTGATTCATGATTCGTAGTACATGATTCACGATCTATCTTAGTTGCTTATGATGCTTAGTTGCTTAATTTCATGCAAATCTGCATATGATGGTGAAATTTTCACGTGAACTATTTCACAAAATTCTGTTTTTTCATGAAATATCTGATAGTTATGTCCAGCTTCTAGCGGCTACTAATACCCGCGAGCAGCAGATGTGTGTTTATGCAATTTATCTGCACTTATAAGTTTATAAATTGTTTTCATGTATAAATGCAGCCAATTTGAATCTTGATAGCTGATAGGTGATAGCTCTACTGTACATCCAATGACCTATTTCAAAATTGCCTGTTCCTACACGTACATTCTGAGATCATTATCAAATACAGTAAGCCCCACACGAATACATCCACATGTCAATTGGATACATGCAATGCATTCACACTTCCTTAATGAAAATTTATATTTTTCATTCTGGCAAGTATTATCCAATATTTGGGTAAATGTAAGCAAATACTAGAAATAAAAACCAATCGATCTCACCTACATTTGTCATTTTTACACTCTTCAGACTTTTTCTGAAATTTTAACATCCTTCTTCCCGGGAGTCGCATAGAATGTTCGTCAATTCGTCACGCCAACTCGAAAAATGTTGGCAGCATCCTCTCCGATTTTAATGGAAGCTTTTGTACATGAAAACTTTGTGACAAAAATCCACACTGCATATATTGTTTTTTTTTTCAAAAATGACTGTTTTTTGAAAAGGATCATACTTTGTTTTTACCAATTTTTTTTCAAATGGCTATAGTCTAAAAATGACAACTCTTACAAAAAAATGTTATGGGAGTGATTTTCACAAAATTAGTAAAACTCTACACTGAAAAGAATCGATTTTAAAAATTTGAAGTCGATTTACAAAAAAACCCATCTTTGATATGGATGAAATTTTATTCCAAGATAGGAAATTATGTTTCCTAACTACCGTCAAAAATTAAAGTTGGGCAGTTTCAAGGAAAAAACGTTATTTGAAAAAAAAAACTTTTCCTTGTCCAAACTGATTTTATTCAGTGTATTTTTATCAAAAACTAAACCAATGAAAGCCATAATCATCTCAGAATCCAATTTCCAAACTGCCCAAAAGACTGGAAGACTGGAAGACTGGAACACTGGAAGACTGGAACACTGGAAGACTGGAACAATGGAAGACTGGTAGACTGGAAGACTGGAAGACTGGAAGACTGGAAGACTGGAAGACTGGAAGACTGGAAGACTGGAAGACTGGAAGACTGGAAGACTGGAAGACTGGAAGACTGGAAGACTGGAAGACTGGAAGACTGGAAGACTGGAAGACTGGAAGACTGGAAAACTGGAAGACTGGAAGACTGAGATCTGAGAGGGTGCTGCCCACTCTGAATACGATTTAGCGCGAAATTCGTCTATTACTCAATAACGGCGTTAGTCTTAAGGCTCAACTGAGAAAGTCTCAAAAAGCGACCATCTTCGAAACAAGAAGTTTTTTCGCTACCCTTTACACGATCTTCATAACAAATAATCAATGTATTCGGTACATGATTAGAATATTGTTGATTGATTTTCAACAAAATTCTTCCGGTGGTGTGCAAATAAAACTGCTTTTTTCGTTTTCCAAGATGGGCGCTTTTCGACGCTTTCTCAGTAGAACCTTAAATGAAACGCGTTTTCGTGTGAACGTGTTTAACGTATTTAACGCGGCAGGATGCCCGTCCACCGGGACCGAAGTAGCAAATCGCACGAGTTTTCCCTATTGTCCGCTAGGTTGCGCAGGTACTCTTTCTAGTGGCGCTAGCCAGTAATATTTTCAAACATTCTGCCGAGTCACCAACAGATGGCCAATTCAAGTTTAAATACATCCTTGAAATGATGTGAAACATTTTTCCTTCGTGGGACATCTAATATTTACCACAGAGTTTTTATTGGTAGATTAGCGTAAAGAGGATTGGCAACATTGGATCAATCCCAAGTAACAATTTTGGTTATATTAAAGTTTTATAGGGGTTATTTCAACTAATGTTTAAAACCTTCCATGCATACCTCATGGTTTTTACGCCTTTCTACAGGCCGCTCTAAACCCATGTCATGACAAGTTCGCTCAGTTGTATTGCTATCAGTACAACTTGAAACCACCATAGGAGTAATCGTTTCATTACAAAGTCTTTAAAGCCTCTTCTGCTTTTCATGTTACAGCTTTCAGTTCTAGCTTGGCTTTTCTCCATTAATTGGATATATTCAATAAAATTTTATCATTTTCCTTCACCTCGCATAACTTCAATCATCGAACGAAATGCAAGATTGTTAGGCATATAATATTCCCAAAATATTGAATAGACGAGATCTTTATTCTTGTTTACGAGCCATTTTTACTTATTTTCTAGGAATGCCGTCAAATATTAACAGTGAAATATAATGGAAAAGTATTATTTATCTAAATATTTTAAGGACACACGATTCCGTTAAGCTCACCCATCGAGTCGGGTAGCATAAGATTATATGCCTCACGAACTACGTCGACATTATTGAAATCGATCGTAGAGCTGTAGAAAAGGCGTTTATGCCATTTAGGAGGAGGTTCTCATTCAAAATTTTCCAAACTTTGATTTTTTTCTTTACAATTTTTGAAGAGTATAAGTGTGTTAAACGGGGTTTTCGTTATGCGCATCAAAAAAGTTTCTACAGGCCATTGCTCGGAGTGTTGCTTTGGCCGCCGATACTATCGGCTCGAGACGCGCGCCTCAGTTAGAAACCTTTTCATGGTATTATGCACGTTCGCAGAATGATTTGCGTTGCACCACTGCTACAATAGAATTAATAAAATTAATAAAACTAATAAAATTAATAATATTAATAATATTAATAAAATTAATAAAATTAATAAAATGAGTAAAATGAATAAATGAGTAAAATGAATAAACGAATAAAAAGATTATAGGGTAGACGAGCCCTTTTTCATCTCATTAGTCAGGATGTCACACTATTTCGTTGATAACTCGACTTAAAGTGACGGGATTATGCTTAAATAGATATCATCATTAGACTGGTTCAATTTTTGACTTTTAGCTCCACTAAGCTCTACTGATTCCTTTTATGGTCCTTAGTAATTGTGCAAATTTTGGTACCGATCGGTTGTGTCTACGGACCCTTCAAAAATTTCAAAGTGTATATGAAAATTAGTATGGAAAATCGGTTAAAATTGAAAATAAATTCTTAAAAAATCACCTCATCAATCAAATCAAGAGAACACTATATATTATTAAAGCTATTCTTCTACTGAACACATTCGTGGAACATTATAAGTTTGTGAAAATTCGCTGAGAAAAGTTATTGACTAAAGAAGCAGCATGACTTCAGAACAAGTGGATTTTATTATTAATCATAGCAACCCTGTTTCAATGGCTGCATCTGCCATATGGGAGCGTTGGTTGGTAAGCCTTGTTTACACTTGTAAAATGATGGAGCTATTCAAACAGGGTTGCTATGATTAATAATAAAATCCACTTGTTTTGATGTCATGCTGCTTCTTTAGGTAATAACTTTTCTCAGCGAATTTTTACAAACTTACAATATTCCAAGAATGTGCTCAGTAGAAGAATAGCTTTAGAAATATATAGTGTTCTCATAAATTGATTGATGAGGCGATTTTTTAAGAATTTATTTTCAATTTTAACCGATTTTCCATACTGATTACCATATAAATTTTGAAATTTTTGGGGGGTCCGTAGACACAACCGATCGGTACCAAAATTTGCACAATTACTAAGGGCCATAAAAGGAATGAGTAGAGCCTGGTGGAGCTAAAAGTCAAAAATTGAACCAGTCTAATCATCATCTTTGCTTCGTTCCTAAAAAGCAGTATAGTTAAAATTTTGGCCTGGAAATTGTAAAATACTCGCGTTTAAGCAAAGCGAGAAATCGAGTACAACGTACCCTTATTTGAGCTAATGCGTTAAATAGAGATAGCAGATACTGCTCTAACTAATGTGTTCAACTGGGTGGGATGAATAAAGGCACTAAGATGAATTGGGGCGCATTAACCCTATAAATGGAAAGAATTATATGAATTAACAGAATAAAAATAATTGAATGAATAAAATTAATAATGTCAATTAAGTGAAGAAAATGATTAAAATAATAAAATAAATTAAATGAATGAAATATAAAATTGACGTAACAAAAAAAGAACTGAATAGAATGGATAAAAATTAAAAAATGAATAGAATTGACAAAATAAATAAAAAGAGGAAAGAACAAACAGAATAAAATGAAATAAATTAATAAAATGAAAAATTGTACCAGTGCTTTGCGTTGTACCACTGCTGCTGCGGCATCGCAGACTAGTTGAGAATTATCTAAACCAGTTAACGAGTTAACCACATAAAACGGTGAAAAAAAAGAAAAAAATTGATCAAAATTGTTTAAGTCTCATTTTAGTCCACCATATTAGAATCACCATTTTCATTTTGTTGATTTTGATACATATTAACTAAAATTCGTTCTTATAAATCACAACACCATTTTTTCCCGATCTTAGCTGAAATATTAATTTTTAGTGGGGGTCCGCAATTTTGGATCGACCATTTTTAATGTCGAAAAACTGACCTCAGATTCGTAATCAGCGATGTCCAAAACCCATGCAATTGTTACAAAATATTGACATTCTACCACGAGTAATTCATCGAAACTATTCTCAATACTTTAAACGCGTTTGTCTAAAAACATTATTTTTCAAAACTGTTTACAATCTCATTTGAAAACGGTTCAATTTAAAGACTTCATCTTTTTCCCTCTCAAGAGAAAGCCTTTTTCATTTGAGGAATGACCTATAAAATATACAAATTCTTTGTGTTCACTATTTTTAGTGAAGTATCACAGTGGGACAAACAGCTAAAATCCGACCGCAAAGTTTGAGATCGCACCATTACAACAAATTTTCAAGTTTTTTACTCGTTCTGAGGTCATTACTCCAAAAAATTTAGTTTTCTTTGGAGACTTAATATAAGTTTTGTGTTTCAGATCGATCCTGATACAGAAGGCTGTACGCAGCTTTGGAATTCCACGCACACCTAACCTTAAACAGAGCGTCACCACGAGCACCATTTTGTTTTTTCGTTATGATAAAATTGTAAATAAAGATGAAAATATAGGCTTTTTGAATCCTAAAACTATTTCCTTATATGTTTTTTTTTCATCTGCCCTTAAAAAAATACAAATATTGCTTACTTTTTGATCATTTGAATGAACAAAACACTTGGACTACCAAGGGGGTCCCTTAACATTTGGACTACCAAGGGGGTTTAAAAAATGGGAACGCTTACTTTGACAGTACTATGCAAAATTCGCAAATGTGAAAATTTGTGCATAAGGACACAAGAACCAAAATAAAATTTAATTTTTTTAGTTTTTCGGATTCTCCTCGTCAGTTACTAACATCAACTTAATGCTAGTTAGATAAGTCCAAACCAGCACCAAATTGACGCTAGAGATGCTGCACGACAAAATTTTCATCAGAAATTTAGATGACCGTGTCCATGATTAGAATGCCTTCTAAAAGGTCCCAGTTATTCAACTGACAGGGGAGCATGTGGACACTTGACCAAGCGCAAAATTCTATTATTGGTTATGACGTGTTCGATGAGGTTCTTAAATTTTTTTTCGAAAATACTTTCATACTTGTTTCAATCCCTTAACGTAATTTTAAAAGTTAGGAATAGAAAATACTTTCCTCATAGAAAGTATTCCGCAAATTATAATTTTGCGTTAAATCATGCAATTTTTTATCAAACTTTGTATGGACATATCTACTGGACTAATAATTACTTTTTTAAGCACTCATATCTCATCTTATTCCTTATGAAGTGGTGAAAGGATTTTACATAAATCGAAACATTGGGATAGTTATTACTAAAATTTGCACGACATTTCGCACAATAACTAAAGTTGGGGAGACTTCAACAAGATTTTATGGGAAGTGAAAATAACCTAAAGAAAGATTTAAAATTTCTGATATTTCCTATGCTGTGGTACCTACTGTTAATGTTAATCACGTCACAAAAAAATCCCACGTCAAACAGCAGTCTATATCTTTTAGTACTAGTAAACAATGTTAGCAATAATATGGCTGATTTCGTGAGTGTGAACATGCAATGTAAGCAGTACAGTTGAACCTTAAAAAGAAATGCATTAAAACAGTCAAAAGTTATGAAATGCAAATATTTTATATTTTTCTGCTACCTAAGGATCTCGACAATATGAAAATTTTGAAGACAGCATGTTTTATGTCATAATTTTTTGTTTTGATTTTTCAAAATTCCTTAAAAAAAACGTTCGCAGAAAAACTTTTATAACTTTTGAAAAACTAAATTAAAAATTCTACAAAAAATCATGAAAACGCATAATAGCTTTGCAAATTATGTTTCAATGCCTTTTGAAAGATTGAAAACTTTTTTGAAAAGATTTACGCAGGTTTAGCGAAAAACCTGATCAAGTCGCCCCATGTTCCCCTATTTGATTTACCAAAAAATCAAACATTACAAAAAAACTAAATTTTAACGTGGCACTGAAAAATTTTCGTACTCCACGATGCAACCGTGTGCACATAACACGGTGCTACAAAATAAAAAAAAATTAATGTACTTTTCAAGTAACCTTCTAAAGGTTGTACTGCCCATGATCGCATATCAGTCCCATAAAGATAGGAAATCCCATAGAAAACGGGACAACTGTGCGATCATGGGTAGTGTTGGTCTGAATACAACACAAAACCACGTTTGATCAATTTAGTGTGTCCTCAAAATCTTGATTTAAAGAAAAAAAAACTATTTTTCAGGACATTCGGCGCTAAAAAATTTTCTATGTGATCATTTTTCAACCCATATTAAACATTTTTGTTGCGTTGGAAAAAATATAAATTACCTTTTTAACAGTGGGGAGTTGTGAACATAGTTTTGTTTTCGGGGCATAACTACCATAAACATCGATCGATTTTCGAAATTTGACCTGGTATTTGTAAAGGACACCTTAATACATCCACAGGCTGAAGCAATTTAAAATCAGCGTTAAAATTTGTTTAGTTCCGAAAGCCCCGAGTTCAATTTGATGAAATCTACAACCTACACAAGGTCATTTGAAAAGTTCAAAATTACTGTAGCACCGTGTAATCATTAATAATTTTCTTGAGGGTTAATAATAAGGATTATTTCACATCTCCAGTGTTGTAATTCATCGAAAGACAAACTCGCAATATCACATTACCGTACTGAAGTTACTCTATCTACGAAATATAGAGAGTGCGGCATCTCTCCCGAAATTAGCCTATGCCTGTCTGTAGAAGCAACTAGTAAGCCCCCGTAAATTAAAGTCTGATTAGCGAGTCAATAAAATGATTATGAATACTTTTTTATTGATAAATGTACCCACAAACCGTATCAGAGTCTGAAGTGGTTATGTAAAAGTTATTAAAGAATGTTATCAATCATCAGCGTTCGAATCGAAACGACAAGTTGGGTAACCGCGCAAGCTGCAGTCTACCAGAAGGCGTCGTGTCTACGAAATGTTGCAATACATCTTTCTCCTCGTCCTAGTGGCCAGTTGTTTAGGCGATCCGCGGTACCCGGACTTCCAGGAGCGTTTTACCGAACACAGTCGTCTGGTTGAACCACAGCTGCAGGAATTTCGCGTCGAAAACAATCAGCTGCGGCTGGATTTGATTGAATGGATAGTGCGGCAGATCGGGAACCTTACAGTGGAGATGCGCCAAATCACCGAAGATACATGGCAGCAAATCGAAGGTCACCCAGATACCAACGAGGAGTGTTTGGTTGATATGAAAACGGCATTCGACTATTACGTGTGGGTAGGCGAGCTGGACATCATGTACTGTGCAGGGGATATGGTTTACTACCTGGACAAAGATGCGAATGATCGCTTCAATCCTCAGATTTCGTCCATTCAGCGGGAGAACAGCAGAGCTATCTATCAAACGGTGCACACACTGGGGCGAAATCAGTTTGTGCATGATGTGAACGGAACGGTGGCCGAACTGCAGGAAGAGCTGGACTACTATACAAAGTTGTGGGAGAGTTATCAGGAGGATTTACGCAATGAACTAAATGCGTTCGATCCATTCGCGGAGCTAGTGCGTACTGAAATGGCGTGGTGGCACAACTATACAGTCGATTGGCACACAACTTTGATGAATAATGTCATTTCATACATCGATTATTATTGTGTAGATTCGCGACGCAAGATATAATATATAGTGCTAATTTCTTGAAGATTTTAATAAACGATTTTTATAATCAAAACATGTACCGTATTGTATAATACATTTGAGCAGTCCTGAGCACGAGTAGCGGATAGAGTGAGATTTACAACTATACGATAATCGTTTGGGTTCGAAATACAGTGGCACAGCAGTTACACAAAAAGCAATTGATACAATGCTAATTAAAAAGAGTAGAAAAAGATATGGGTCGAGGAATGTTCCATGTTTTAGGAGGCAAAGATAACGTCATCTTTATCTTAATGTTTAGGTAATAATCTTTCGATTACAAGCTAGAGCGTAATGATCAGGCACCTTGTTTAGGAGCTGTAGACCGGTTCCTAGTAATCGTTGGGATTGCATTCCACTATTTTACATAGGATTAGCTCAAACTTTACAGATTGTTTCCGAAGCCCGGAGGGCCGAGTCTCATATACCAATCGACTCAGCTCGCCCAATTATGAATCGGTCACATCCGAAGGTTCCTTACCCTCAGCCCCAGTAGCATAGGTCCACGTCGAAAAAATGACGCTTATACCCACTAAACAACACGTTCCATGGCGACATGGCCGGGAACTTTAGTGGTATAAGGAAACTTACTCTCTTCTAGCATCTGAACCGTACAACGAAAATTAAATATCAGATTCACGGTCCGCGCGGGATCATCCAAGAACACATGCGAATATGCGATTGGACACTCAGTTATAAAATCTAATTTATACACGCTAAGTTACAAACACGCTAGCACACGCGATCCAACACATTTACGCACAAACGCTCGAGCAATTCCCGATGATACACGCGATCGTGAAATCTCTACGCCCGCACCTATCTGAACTGTGTAATAAACATCGCATTCAGAATAAATTTGGTTTGAGGATACAGGACGAGCCGATCAGAATTTTTGGAGACTTTCGCACATCTCAATTCCACCCCTTTGATCACTGTGGAGACCCCGATGACATCCAAGTAATCTCCAATTCTCATCGATCCATTCATACCGCCAACTTGACCTCTTAAGATTACTTGTCCGTCTACTACCAGTACGTCCGTGGAATGAGAACAAAAACTCTGACGTTCTTGCGTGCCCTCACCTCCTGAGACTACGACATTATTGTTCTCGCCGAAACATGGCTATGCGATAATATATTAAACTCCCAGCTTACGACGAACTACGTAATTTATCGCTGCGATTGTAAATCTTCTCGCGGGAGGTTCACCAATGCGATGAATAAAAATCTTACTAGGACAGAACGAAAAATGCCTGTTGTGACTGTTTGGAACAGGTTGTCGTACGCGTTTCTCTACCAGGTCGGTAGTTACCTACTTGCTGCATTTATCTGAGGCCATAAGCCCTTCGTTTTAAGGATTGATGCGTGTTCTAACGATGACGACGATTCTGATACAACTAAAGACGATTTTACTCGATGCAGCCTCAATGAAGTTTCAACGGCCATTGGTGCAGTGAATGGGCATGATATGGTGGATAGATACGATTTAGATCAGCAGTTTCGGCGTTCTACGAGCTCACAGATGTACCAGTAAAAAAGTAGATTATAAGTATCCGTGGTGGAACGCCGAGTTTGGCCGGCTACGCAATGTACTCCTTAAGCAACGTAAGCGATTCGTACGTTACAGGACCGACGGCAATAAAACTATTCATCGAGAAATTAAACTGCAATATAAAACATCCCGGAACAGTGCATTCAGAAAGTATCTTAACCAAGTCCAATGCAACCTACGAAATAATCCCTTGACATTCTGGAATATTTTAAATTGCAGAAGACAGCGGGAGTATTAATAAATGTATTTCATATATTGTAAGATTATATAAGTCCTGCTGATATGATTTGAGCAGATTACACCCACATTCGTACCTTCACATTAGCAGTGAATTACCGCCTAGGGTACTTATGCTAATTCAAATTTCGCCAAGCGATTATGGAATTGGCGAAGACGGTGGTATCCGCCGGAGCTATCACGGTAAATGGAACTATTTGTTTTATTCCATCGCATGCATAATCGGCTGATAATAAGATGCTAATCACCTGTCTCTCTCTCTCTCTCTCTCTCTCTCTCTCTCTCTCTCTCTCTCTCTCTCTCTCTCTCTCTCTCTCTCTCTCTCTCTCTCTCTCTCTCTTTTTCTCCCTCCCGCACGCACTATCTCCCACCCAAGAAGATTCGCATCTAAGCGGACGTGTGCAACTGTCACTGGATGCTTGTTGGTCACAGTATCACCACCAAATGTTAGAAGCACTTTGATACGATAATTGTTTAGTCGGTGGTTGTGTGTCAGCTTGTGGGCAGTATGCGACCGACCGACGACGCACGACGCGACGTAGTCTGTTTCTTTGCTTCTCAGATCTACGATGCGTGGGAAAGCGCGGCCGTTTTCGCTAATGAGTGTGAGCTAGACCTTTCCAGTTGGACAGATTAGGTAGCATTCAAACTCCAAATAACTAAAAGAAGGCATTCGATTTCATGCGTGACCGAATTACACAACAAATTTCGCACCCCCGCTGCTGCTCCGAGCGTAAAAAGTTGGCAAATTTTATACTACTTAGACTCGGACGGACACGCACGTTGCGTTAGCGTTAGTTTATGCGAAAAGATTCGGTATATTTTTGGTGTGTGATGCTGGTGACCTCCATTTGAGTCTGTTTACGCTAGGCGATCTGGTAAAGTAGTAAAAATTGATCGCGTAAAATTTTATAACACACCCAACCAACCGCCAGATCGTTGAAATGATCTAAGCTCTGCTGCGAGGAAATGAGTTCAAATTTCCGCGAACGTCTATTTTATGACAATGGGATCAAGTTTAGTAAGTGCTCGGTATTAGGTTCTTGCGGCGATAGGAGGAAGCAAATAAAGTTTCAAAGTGCGGCTAAGTAGTAATGGTTTACGATTGAGGTTAATGGATTTTGATCTTTTGGCAGTTTCGGATATATTGGTTTTCTACTGTGGCAGAGAGCAGTTCATATTTAAGCGTGGGTGGACAAGAATGAATCGCCAATTTGATAGCCATTCAATCTTCCAGGATGTGACTTCATATCCCCAGCGAGAGGTCCAATTGTATTGTTCATGTCCTAATACGGAGACGGCGAATGCGTCAGGCGTGTAACACGCAGAATCTTATTCTCAGATATTTACAACGATTTTATTGTGGTTTGGATGCGAGTGGATCAACCTATATTATTTCTCATCTGATGATTACATTTTAAAGAATTCTTTAGTTATTTGTCTTTACTCACGGGTCTGTTAAGCTAATGCGTTAAGTCATGTCAAATAAATAAATTAAGAGAAATGGTATTATGATAGAAGCTACAATCATAAAAAAAAAACCTGTTTTAATCCACCTAATGGTGCAATTGTGCCTTTCTCATCTCTCTAAACAATGATTCTGGTTAATTGTGGCAATGTCTATTAAATTCTTAGAACACCTTGCACCGATATACAAAAGCTCGCCATCCACGAGCTTGATGAGCAACGTGTCGACGCTCATACGTCTCCCAACCTTTGAACGGAACGGATCGTTATATTTCACAGTGGTGTTCGGTGTGTAAATTTTAGTGAGTCAAGGTCATCCTTTGTTCGTTCGTTAGCTGCAGTTCTGCTGGTGCCGAAAGTAAATCCAGCACATTGTTTTCGCTGGTGCGGAACAAACGACGTTGTTTGCAGATAAGTTTTGCTTTATTTTTTTTCCCTCGTTTGCTTTCTTTCCTTTTCCCTACTTTTACTCTACCTCGTAATCAAATAATAAGACACATTCCCGTTTATATAACGCTCTGCCCTCGTGCTTAAATGGCCGAGGGCGAAATACCATCTGATGTAATCATGGAAGTCCCTGATCCCCCTATTACTCGCATTGCTCCCCGTATAAAGCAGTACCCAGAAGGTTCCTCTGGGCCATGGGTGGTATATTTTCGGACCGGAGAGAAACCGGTTAATATTTTAAAACTTTCTCGAGATCTGACTGCTAATTACCCGGCCGTAACTCAGATAACACGTGTTCGGGCAAACAAGATACGTGTTCTAGTGAATGATCTCGGGCAGGCAAACGCGATTGCTTGCTGTGAGCGCTTTACGCGGGAATTTAAAGCGTACGTGCCTTGTGTGGCCTGTGAAATCGATGGGGTAGTGTCCGAACCGGGCCTGAAATGCGAAGAACTGTTGGAGCACGGGGTTGGCTGCTTTAAGGACCCCTCTCTTGAACAGATTAAGATCTTAGAATGCAAACAATTGTATACCGCAAACACCGAGGGAGGTAAGACTACCTACTCTCTATCAGGCTCGCTTCGGGTGACATTCGCCGGGTCCTCTCTTCCCAACTACATCCTCCTTGACAGGGTTCGCCTACCAGTTCGCCTGTTTGTACCGCGGGTCATGAGCTGCAGCAATTGCAAGCAGTTGGGCCACACAGCCACATATTGTGGAAATAAGAAACGATGCGGCAAATGCGAAGGAGAGCATGAGGATGACTCTTGCGACAAAGAAACTGAAAAGTGTATTTGCTGCGGGGGCCCTTCACATGCTCTTAAATCATGCCCTGCGTACAAGCAGCGCGGGGATAAAATTAAGCGCTCCCTTAAGGAACGCTCAAGGCGTTCTTATGCAGAAATGCTAAAGAATGCTTCGCCATCTGTCCTGTCCGAAAATCCCTATGCTGGTTTGGCTAACGTTGAGCAAGAATCTGACGACCCACGAGAGGGAACATCTTTGGTTAACCCAGGGGAATCCAGGAAGAGGAGAAATCCAGCCTCCCCTACATTGCCCCGTAAGGGTGCCAAGGTGTCGTCCACTCAGAGTGCGCCATCTACAACCAATAAATCCAACGGAAGTGATGCACAAAAGCCGAAGCAATTTGCTCCAGGACTTGGAAATATTAATTCTAACAAGGAGTACCCACCACTTCCAGGGACATCCAAAACCCCAAGTGTCCCCTTTTTTCAAACAGATACTCAGTCCAGTAGCGGACTAATGAAATTTTCTGACATAGTGGACTTAATTTTCACAGCTTTCAATGTTACTGATCCTCTTAAAAGCCTTCTGATACGTTTTCTCCCTATAGTGCAAACATTTTTGAAGCAATTGACTACTAAATGGCCCCTCCTTGCAGCGATCGTATCCTTCGATGGCTAAGTCATCGAACGAGGTCACCGATTCGATCACTGTTCTACAGTGGAACAGCAGAAGTATCCTCCCGAAAATCGATTCCTTTAAATTTTTACTAAATAGTTTAAAATGTGATGCTTTCGCATTATGTGAAACTTGGTTAACTTCCGATATAAATCTCAACTTCCACGACTTTAATATAATTCGTCTGGATCGAGAAAACCCCTATGGAGGAGTACTTTTGGGGATCAAAAAGTGCTATTCTTTCAACCGAATTAACCTCCCTTCGACACCAGGCATTGAAATTGTCGCTTGTCAAGTTTTAATCAAAGGTAAAGACCTTTGCATTGCTTCCATCTACATTCCTCCTAGAGCCTCGGTAGGGCACCGAACGCCTTGTAATATCACGGAATCCTTACCGGCACCGCGGCTAGTTCTGGGAGACTTTAACTCGCACGGTACGGTATGGGGCTGTCTTCATGATGATAATAGATCAACATTAATCCAAGATCTTTGCGATAATTTCAACATGACCATCTTAAACACGGGAGAAATGACGCGGATTCCTACACCACCAGCACGCGCAAGCGCGTTGGATTTATCGCTTTGCTCGACATCGCTACAGTTAGATTGCATGTGGAAGGTGATCCCTGATCCCCACGGTAGCGATCATTTGCCTATCGTGATTTCAATTGCTAACGGTTCAAGACCATCGAAAACAATCAATGTCTCATATGACCTCACACGGAACATTGATTGGAAGAGTTACGCAACCGCGATATCCGTTAAAATCGAATCCACTCAAGAACTTCCTCCGGAGGAAGAGTACAGGTTTTTGGCTGGCTTGATTCTCGACAGTGCGAATCAAGCTCAGACTAAACCAGTACCCAGCGCGAATACCCATGGACGGTCTCCCACCCTGTGGTGGGATAAAGAGTGCTCAGAGCTGTACGCGGAAAAGTCCACTGCATATAAGGCCTTCCGGGAAGACGGGTTACCCGCTAGCTATCAACAGTACGCGTCGTTAAAAAGGCGACTGAAGAGTTTAATGAAAGCCAAAAAACGCAGTTATTGGCGCCGGTTCGTCGACGGGTTAACGAGAGAAACAGCGATGAGCACTCTTTGGGGTACGGCTCGACGTATGCGTAATCATAATAGTACCAACGAGAACGTGGAATATTCAAACCGTTGGATATTCGCTTTCGCCAAGAAGATCTGTCCGGACTCTGTCCCGGTACAGAAAACGTACCGCGCCGCGTCTTCTCACGATACCGCGAACGAAACACCGTTTTCGATGGTGGAGTTCTCACTTGCTCTCTTATCGTGCAACAATAACGCCCCAGGGTTAGACAGAATCAAATTCAACTTGCTGAAGAATCTGCCTGACACTGCAAAAAGGCGCCTGTTGAATTTATTTAACAAGTTTCTTGAGGGTAACATTGTCCCTTATGAATGGAGGCAAGTGAAGGTCATCGCCATTCAAAAACCAGGAAAACCAGCCTCCGACCACAACTCGTATCGGCCGATTGCAATGCTGTCCTGTATTCGGAAGTTGTTCGAGAAAATGATCATGTTTCGCCTCGACAATTGGGTTGAAGCAAATGGCTTACTGTCAGATACACAATTTGGCTTCCGCAAAGGCAAAGGGACGAACGATTGCCTTGCGTTGCTTTCTACAGAAATCCAAATGGCCTATGCTAACAGAGAGCAGATGGCATCAGTCTTCTTGGATATTAAGGGGGCTTTTGACTCAGTTTCTATCAACATTCTGTCAGAGAAGCTGCACCAGCATGGTCTTTCACCAATTTTAAATAACTTTTTGCTAAATCTGTTGTCTGAAAGCACATGCACATTTCGCATAGCGATTTAACAACATCGCGATTTAGCTACATGGGTCTTCCCCAGGGCTCATGTCTAAGTCCCCTACTCTACAATTTTTACGTGAATGACATCGACGATTGTCTTGCCAATTCATGCACGCTAAGGCAACTTGCAGACGACGGGGTGGTCTCTGTTACAGGGCCCAAAGCTGCCGACTTGCAAGGACCATTACAAAATACCTTGGACAATTTGTCTGCTTGGGCTCTTCAGCTGGGTATTGAGTTCTCCACGGAGAAAACTGAGTTGGTTGTTTTTTCTAGGAAGCGTGAGCCGGCGCAACTTCAGCTTTTATTAATGGGTGCAACGATCAACCAGGTTTTCACATTTAAATATCTCGGGGTCTGGTTCGACTCTAAAGGTACCTGGGGATGTCACATTAGGTATCTGAAACAGAAATGCCAACAAAGGATCAATTTTCTCCGAACAATAACTGGAACATGGTGGGGTGCTCACCCAGGAGACCTGATCAGGTTGTACCAAACAACGATATTGTCGGTGATGGAGTACGGGTGTTTCTGTTTCCGCTCCGCTGCGAACATACACTTCATCAAACTGGAGAGAATCCAGTATCGTTGCTTGCGCATTGCCTTGGGTTGCATGCACTCGACCCATACGATGAGTCTCGAAGTGCTGGCGGGCGTTCTTCCGCTAAAAAATCGATTTTGGGAACTCTCATATCGATTGCTCATCCGATGCGACATTCTGAACCCGTTGGTAATTGAAAACTTCGAGAGGCTCGTCGAGCTTAATTCTCAAACCCGTTTTATGTCCTTGTACTTCGACTACATGGCACAGAGCATCAATCCTTCTTCGTACAATCCCAACCGTATCCGTTTCCTAGATACTTCTGATTCTACTGTATTCTTCGACACATCCATGAAGGAAGAGATTCGTGGAATTCCGGACCATATACGCCCGCAGGTGATCCCCAATATATTTTATAATAAATTCCGAGAAGTCGACTGCGACAAAATGTTTTACACTGACGGATCAAATCTCGATGGGTCCACTGGCTTCGGTATCTTCAACAATACTATCACCGCTTCATTCAAGCTCAATGATCCCGCTTCAGTTTACGTCGCAGAGTTAGCTGCAATTCAGTACACCCTTGGGATCATCGACACTCTGCCCACAGATCACTACTTCATCGTTTCGGACAGCCTCAGCTCTATCGAGGCTCTTCGTGCGGTGAAGCCTAAAAAGCAATTACCGTATTTTCTGGGGAAGATACAGGAGTCCTTGTGTACGTTATCTGAAAAATCTTATCAGATTACCTTTGTTTGGGTCCCCTCTCATTGTTCTATCCCGGGCAATGAAAAGGCCGACTCATTAGCAAAGGTGGGCGCATTAAATGGTGACATATACGAAAGACCAATCTGCTTCAACGAATTTTTTAGTATTTGTCGTCAGAGGACGCTCGACAGTTGGCAAACCTCGTGGAGCAATAGGGAACTTGGACGATGGCTACATTCGATTATCCCAAAGGTATCAACGAAGCCTTGGTTCGGGGGGATGGATGTGGGTCGGGATTTTATTCGTGTAATGTCCCGACTTATGTCCAATCACTACACCATGGATGCGCATTTGCGGCGTATTGGGCTTGCGGAGAGTAGTCTGTGCGCTTGTGACGAGGGCTATCACGACATCGAACACGTTGTCTGGGTGTGCGCCGGGTATTGTGACGCCAGGTCTCAGTTAAAGGAATCCCTTCGGGCCCGAGGTAGACCACCCAATGTACCAGTCCGAGATATGCTGGCAACTCGTGATTTCCCCTATATGTCCCTTATTTATACTTTCATAAAAACGATAAATATCCCAATTTAGCCCCTCTCTTTTATTTCTCGTTTTTAGAGTTTCCTCCTGCCTTGTGGAACCGATCAGCTCCAGAGTGCCACTATGTAACCGCCATCGCCCTTACCACTACGCCTGCATAGAAGGAAACTGAAGCGAGAGCGACTCGAGGTCCGATGACTTTTGAAGGATTCCTCGCGGGTTCGAAGAATACCATCCGCCAATCCGGTACTCGACGACTTACTATACTGAGGCGCAAATTTGAGTCGCTGATCCCCCTCCCCCCCGCCGTTCGAGCGAAAGTTGCAAGTTTTGCTCTTCTTTCCCTGTCTCTCCCCTGTCCTTGATACAACTGCTGCTACACTGATGCGGAAATAAGCCACCCTTTGAATATCTTGACCAAGCATAAGTTTTAGTTAAAAAATTCAAATTAGTATTCTGTATTCCTAGTTTTAAGATAGCTATAATTTTTACTCTTTATTGAAACTCTTATCCTCCATCTTGTAAATAGAATTGAATCCCTAGTTTTAAGATTTCTGTGAAATTTCTCATAAATATTTGTTCCCCCCTTTTGTGTACTAAACTATATTGTTAGTTTTAAGATAACCGTAAAATATTTCGTAAAATACTATTACTCCCACTCTTGTATATCAAAGTGAATCTCTTGTTTTAAATTTTTTCATAAAAAAATCTTTTGGCCCTCTTTTGTATATTGAATCTTATTTCTAGTCTTAAGATAGCTGTAAACTTTCTTTTCCTTTGTAAAAAAAAATATTTCAACATTGTAACCTCCTAGTTTTAAGATATCCAAATGTAAAAACAAAAGCATTTGGCACCGCCAAGCTAACGCATTTGTGCCTATCAAATAAACGAAATGAATAAAAAAAACGTGTCGACGCTGAATCACTTGAAACCAAAGAAATATATCATATTAGTTTAATCAGCAGAAGTTCAATGGTGTCTTCTTGCTAGCTTGTTTTGGCATGCGGAATTGTGTGTCAGGGGGATGAAAAACCCACGACCCAGAACCACCACTGTGTGGTGCATAAATGCCACAGTGTAGTATGTGCTGAACTCGGGTGAACTTACCCGACACATCACCTCGTCCAACTCGTACGTAGATGTGTGAGTGATATCCGCTCACAGCTAGCTAGTGCGGTCGAAGCCGCCATTATCCTTCACATTCAACTTGGAGCTTCTGGAAAGGTAAGACGTGCTTCCGTGTTACTAGCGTTGGGTGATTCCATGGTTATCATTGACTATTCACAATGGCGATCCTGCCAGGTGCTGCGACCACCAGAGCAAAAAAAAAACATGAGTGTTGTCTTTCAACAGTCAATTAACTTATAAAAGGAATCACCCAGTCGCATAGAACGAATACAAGTGAGGTTATACTCGCCGCGTGGAACGCGGTCTCAAAAAGATGCAAATAGCGCATCAGTTTTTTAAGTTTTGGTGGAACTATCTGCCAATGTAAAGCGGCATGGAACATCCGCATTGAAAGCGACTGGAATTGTCTAGGCAATATCTTTTTGAAAACTAGTTCGATACGAAAAGCGGGTTGGGACAACCGCTACCAATAGTCTAGAGGAAAGTATCCTAAAATGACCTCGAGCGGGTTGGGACAACCGCTAAGGTTACCTTGTATTAACTGAAGAATGTTGATTAAAGCGGGTCGGGACGTCGCCGCTACAAAAAAAACGAAGGAAAAATATTTCCAAAAAAAGTAATCACCACGATCATAAAAAAAAGCACGGAATGAACATAACCTGTTGTTTACTCATACGAATTTGTTACAGGTATAGAACAGTACTACGAAATAAAAGTGAATCGCAATTTCAACACGATGAATAAGGGAAAATACGTGCGAGCCATCGAGCAAACGGAGGAAGACGGCAACGATTCATCGGCTATTATGGACGAGCAACCGGAAAGAATGAGTGCAGAGCACGAGGCACTTGATCGTAACGATGAAATTTGTGACACTGTTGTAGAAAGTGATTCTGACAACTCCAATGGCGGCGATTCCGACAGTGATAATTCCGGAAGCAACGACTTCGGAGACAAGGAATCTTGCGACGAAGCGATTGGCACCGATGATGAACCAACACTTTCCCCGGAGCTAACTCTCGACGAAACAACTAAGATAAAGCCAAATTCAGACGGTAATCATGTCGCTATCCAGCAGCCGCCAATTGCGAGTAATCTGAGTGGAGATACTGCGAGCGAGCGGATGGATCGTATTGAAAAAGTTCTCGAGTGTATGGCATCAGCCATGAAATCCTTGCAAGCATACGACCGACCAATTCCATCCTCATCGCACCCTGGAACCGAACCAAACTGGAATGTACCAACCGATACCCCTGGCATGGCGGAGAGGAATCAAACCGTAATCCGATGGGATAACATCCAACCGTTCCCTCCTGGTATTCCAGCAAACAAGATGTGGGAGGAATGGAATAGATATATTGAAAATTTTGAAATCGCCGCATCATTGAGCAACGCTAATGATCCTGTTAAAAGAACGCAGCTTTTGTTCCTTTCAATGGGGCCCGACCTACAGGCAATAGTCAGAGCTGCAAAACTGCGCCCATGCCTGACAGACGTCAACTGTTATAAAACATTCGTTACGAACGTCCATGACTATTTCCGAGCAATGACAGACACAGCGGCGGAGCACGAAGCGTTTTCGTCCATGAGACAGGAAAGGAACAAATCTGCTGTCGCATTTCATGCACGTCTGATGTGCAAAGTCAGACTGTGTGGATACAGTATTGACGATCAGGACCGATTCGTAAGAGCACAGCTGCTGAAAGGGCTTCGGAACAAAGAATTAGTCAAAGCATCCAGAACGTACGGATACCAAACGAATTTTATCGTGCAGGCAGCTACCCGCGACGAGGCATATGAAGCGGAAACTACACAACTTGCAGATGATCACGTATTTCAGATACATCGCCAGAATACAGCCAACCGCAGCCAGAAACGCAGGAACCCAGATGTTTCAATCCATCATACACCAGCTAAACGCCGGCAGTTCGATCATGCTCAAGGCCGACGTTCACGCTGTTCACGGTGTAATCTTTTGTCTCATAAAAACGGCCGGTGTCCTGCAATTGATAAAAAATGTATGAACTGTGGCAAGCTAGGGCACTTCGCAGCAGCCTGCAGAAGCAAACGCGTCGATGCAATCAGACATAAGCGAGAATATGAATCTAGTGACCGAGAGGATGAACGTGAAGATGAAAAACAGGTACTAAGAAGCTAATAATGCATATATAGCAATAGTCATCTATATAAAATGTGTTAATATATCTGTTTATGCTTACGATGTATTTTATTTTTAGCATATCAATGCATTATCCTTGGAAGACGTTTTGATTGACTGTAGCTTGGGGTCAGCAAGTACAATTCGCTTCCTTATCGACTCCGGGGCTGACGTAAATGTCGTATGCGGGAACGATTGGGATCGCATAAAGCGAGAATTCGAATCGGGCATGGCAAAACTTGAGATGGTTGATGAAACAAATAATGGAATACATGCTTATGGTTCAAAAGAACCATTATCAGTGGAACGGGCATTTAGGGCTGAGATTACTGTACCAAACAGCAATAAGCCTCCGATTACGGCAATCTTCCATGTCATTCGCAGGGGACTCAGATCACTTCTTAGTCGATCGACAGCCAGCGAGTTAAAATTATTAAAGGTTGGATCCGCGGTCAATAATTGCGAAATAACAGAGAACGAGAAGGAATTCCCGAAGATGCCGGGCGTAACGGTAAAATTTAAGGCTCAAGTTACCTCAAGGCTTGGTAGTATGCGTAAGAAAAATTGTGTTCAGCTTTGCCACCAGATTATCTATTTAAACCTTTTCAAAACTCTAAAAGAAGAATATCAGTCGATTTATTAGATCATCAGGATTCAATTCATGCAAAATACCTGCTGGAAAAACCATCGGTTTAGCTGGATGGTGCTTTTGAAAAAGTGGCTGTGATTTTTTGTCACACTACCACACCGAGCGGGGGTACGCAACACAACTGCGCAATGAAAAAACCACAGCCACTTTTTCAAAAGCACCATCCAGCTAAGCCGATGGTTTTTCCAGAAGGTATTTTGCATGAATTGAATCGTGATGATCTAATAAATCGACTGATATTCTTCTTTTAGAGTTTTAAAAAGGTTTATATGGATAATCCGGTGGCAAAGCTGAACACAAATTTTCCTACGCACACTACCAAGCGTTCAATTCTAACACATGCTTAAAAAAGGTAACTTGAACCTTAACGTGGATAAAACAGTTGTTCCAGTAAAGAACGCATATTACAATGTGCCAGCCGCGTACAGGTAGGCAATTTCACACTCAAGATTAGTTGCAAATATGATCCACGAATACCCATTAATCATGTAAATTCTTTGGTAATTCTAGGGAAGGCGCAAAGCGCAGACTCCTCGAGATGGAAGCACGCGGAATTATTGAAAAAGGGACTACGGCACCCAATTGGATCAGTGGAATGTCGGCAGTCTCAAAAGGTAAAAACGATTTCCGATTGGTGGTTAATATGCGCGCCCCCAATCGAGCGATAAACCGAGAATACTTCCGGCTTCCACTAATTGACGAAATGAAAGTGAAACTGCATGGAGCAAAATATTTTTCAAAACTGGACTTAAGCAACGCTTTTTACCATCTAGCATTGTCAGAAGAATCAAGAGACTTAACAACCTTTCTGACCGAGGAGGGAATGTACAGGTTTACAAGACTCATGTTTGGAGTGAACTGTGCTCCTGAAGTGTTCCAACGCGAAATGATGCGAATATTGAAAGATGTTGAAAACATAATTGTCTATATTGACGACATCCTAATCTTCGCGGACACACTGGAAAATCTCCAAAAAACAGTTGCAAGGGTCCTGCAAATTTTGGAAGAGAATAACTTAACCCTCAACAAAGGCAAATGCGAATTTGACAAAACTAGGATTAAATTCCTAGGACACGAACTAGACGAAGAGAGCTTTCACATAGACGAGGAGAAAATTAAAAGTATTCGCTGTTTCCGAGAACCAACTACCCTTTCCGAGCTTCGAAGCTTTCTTGGTGTGGCGTCCTACATCAGTCCGTACATTCCAAACTTCGCAGATATTTCCAGTGCCTTATGGGCAACTACCGCAGCAAAATCCTGGTCGTGGGGATTAGAACAAAGGGAAGCATTCAATCTTATCAAGCAACGAATCGTTGAATGCACGAAGGCCCTTGGTTATTTTTCCGTAACCGATAGAACAGTCCTTTATACAGATGCATCTCCGGTAGCGCTGGGAGCAGTACTGGTGCAGGAGAACAAAACTCAAGCTCCTAGAATAATAAGCTTTGCTTCAAAATCTTTAACCCCCACTGAGAGAAAGTACGCCCAAAATCAGCGCGAAGCGTTAGGCGCGGTTTGGGCCGTAGAACATTTCTCCTATTTTCTCCTAGGAAGACACTTTACATTGCGTACTGATGCCCAGGGTGTAGCGTTCATACTGAACCGGACACGAGAGGATTCAAAACGAGCTCTAACTCGTGCTGATGGCTGGGCCCTTCGATTAAGTCCGTACAGCTATGACGTCGAGTACGTACGAGGCCGCGAAAATATAGCTGATAGTTTATCAAGGCTATATTGTGGAAACGATGAACCCTTCGAAGAGGATGTGAGTCCTTGGGAAATCGCTTGTCTAGAGGCAAATACTGTAAAATTTCTAACTGAAGAAGACATCAAAGACAATACCATACACGATGAGACGCTACGAAAGGTAACACATGCCCTAGAGACGAGAGAATGGCCGCGCGAAGTGCAACAATATAAGGCGGTTGAGAATGACTTGACAATTCGGAACGGAATTGTGGTCAAAACTGGATGTGCTGTTATACCAGAAAAACTCCGCACAAAGGCTCTGCAGGTAGCACACGAAGGCCACCCATCAACCGCCAAAATGAAGAACATTATCCGACAGCGTGTCTGGTGGCCTGGCATTTCGAAAGATGTCCAAAAATGGGTTGAATCCTGCAGAACATGCGCCATCAACGGAAAACCGGAGAAAACAACGCCGATGGAACGGGTGTTTGTGCCGAAAGCGGTATGGGAAACGATTGCACTTGACTTCAACGGTCCTTACGTCAAATTTGGTGGTATATCGATACTCGTAATCGTCGATTACAGGTCCAGGTATCTAATAGCCAAACCAGTTAAGTCAACCACATTCGAGTTTACAAGAAAGATACTTGAAGAGGTTTTCGAAAGAGAGGGCTACCCGAAGTTCATCAAATCAGATAATGGTCCGCCGTTCAATGGAGATGATTACAAGCGATACTGTGCTCAGCGAGGAATAACAACGATTTTTTCGACCCCGCTATTCCCGCAGCAGAATGGGATGGTAGAATCCTACATGCAAGTTATCAATAAGGCAATGGCTGCCGCTTCCACTGACAAAACTAATTTTGTTGAAGAGCTACGACAAGCACTTAACGCACATAATGCAGCAAATCACAGCGTAACAAAAGTACCACCGGAAGAAGTTATGTTGGGGCGCAAGATCAAGCGACGACTGCCGCTACTGCATCATGAGAAAGCATCATATGACGAAAAAGTTTTTGAAAGTACTGATCGACAGTCTAAATTATCCGGCAAAACTCGCGAAGACGCCAGACGAGGAGCAAAACCGTGTAAAGTAAAACCTGGCGATACGGTAATAGTGCAACGACACATTCGCGCAAAAGGAGATAGTCGGTTCCTATCTACGAGATATACAGTAGTACAGGAAAAAAACGGTAGCCTGGTACCCAATGACAATGATGGACATGTCTTAAAACGACACGTATCGCAAACCAAAAAGGTGCACCAATGGCGTGACAATACCGCTCTCAAATCGGGAGAATTTGCAACATATGCCAAATCTAGTAAGCCTAAAGAAACTGAAACTACCAATAATCCAACTGAAGTTATTACACGGGGCAATCGAAAACGGAAAGCGCCCACACACCTCGACGATTACGTACGCTCGATGCACGATTATTTGCACTAATAACGACGAAATATATAAGCTTTCACGCTGAAATAGAAGATTAATTAGAAATAATTTGATTTCTTTTATACCTTTATTCCGTATCTTTGAGTGGAAAAAAATGTATCTCCACAGAAACAACATACTGCTTCGTTTCGATAGGTACTTTTGACAGTTTAATTTGTTTTTGTTTTTCCCTTTCGTTTCTACGAATCCCAGTAAAAAAAAATGTTCGGGTAAGTTTTGCTACGAACCCACTCTACTTTTACAGAAAACGGCAAGTTACGGCGGGTAGCCTAGAACAAAGTTTCAATAGCCTACCGATCGCCAGCGTATAGTTAAACACGCCAAGCCGCCTTTTCATTTACTGGAAAAGGTGTGCTCGTATGTCGCATTGGAAACGCGCCTTTCATGTATTTAACAAAAGTAGTGTTGCTGCACGGTTAAATAAAACAACCTGCAGAATAAGTTCTTTTAACTTAGTTTTGAGTTGTGCGTCGCTTTCGCACTTATTAGTGTTGTCAAAAACAGAACGAGAGATTCGACTCAGTCGAGGTCTTCCGTGGAGGAAGGTACTTTTGAGTTGTTTGGGGTATACTCAAAATTAGGTAAATTCAACTTAAATTTGAGTATAAAAAACCTATCAATGAGTTGTAATTTTTGCCGTGGTTAAATGGAAACTACCTTCAACACGGTTCACCTAATCTTAAGTTCCCCCACGATACCACGAGATTGAGTCAAAGGAACTCAATTTTAGGTAGTTTTTCGTTTCCGTGTGGACGTAAAAGTTTCTTTTTCCCACGTTTTGTTTAAAACCAGAGCTTTACTGGGATTGTGCTACAAAAAAAGCACTGTGACAAATTGCGACGAAAATATTCATCACGTCCAGTCATTTTAAAGACATTTGAAATGTGCGGACATTTTTCACATTTTGAAGACAATTCTATTCGAATATCTGGTCGATTTCTAGCAGAATTCTAGCTCAAAATCAACAAAAGATTTCGAATCCCGATCGTTGAAGACAAACGAAGACATCTTTATTTTTCAAATAAATGTGAAGATGCTTGGAAAATATACCTGGTATCCCTGGTCACGTCACCCTGGGAAAAGCACGCTCAAGTCAAGTTATTTTTGAAAATTGGAGTGTTTGGGAGGATTGGATAAGAGTGAATAATAATTGCGACGAACACACATTTCTTTTATATTCAAATAAAGATTTGGTTACTATTGTTTTAAATCGAGCCACCTAGGCATTTTTTTTTTTGTGAGGAAGGGAGATGTGTGGTGCATAAATGCCACAGTGTAGTATGTGCTGAACTCGGGTGAACTTACCCGACACATCACCTCGTCCAACTCGTACGTAGATGTGTGAGTGATATCCGCTCACAGCTAGCTAGTGCGGTCGAAGCCGCCATTATCCTTCACATTCAACTTGGAGCTTCTGGAAAGGTAAGACGTGCTTCCGTGTTACTAGCGTTGGGTGATTCCATGGTTATCATTGACTATTCACAACCACCCCCAGCTTATATTGGTATGCCTGGTGGGTGAAGGCGATGGGAATGAGATGAGTTATTGGTTTGTGAGAGTAGCGATTGGGTTGTGATATAAGGAGGATATGTTGGAGAGGGATCGGAAATGGGTTTCAATGGAGAGTGAGGGAAGGTGGTGCGATATGTGGGGACGGATCAAAGTGACGATTTTCAGAGTAATGGCAAAACCTTTCTATATGAGAGGAAAAAAGTAAGTATTATGATGGTACAGGTATATGGGAATTCCTAAGTGACCGCACTAACCAACCTGAAGCCCCGGAACCGAATGTCAGATCGGGATGAAATTCATTAGCAACTAATCGAAGCATTGAATCAGTCATTTCAAATTTAAAAGATGGTGACACATCAGGATCAACACCAGTAACACCCTGATTATGGCATACTGGCCAATGGCAAACACGAATGGACAGGATACGGATCATGAAATCGATGGTTAAAGTCATTTTAAACGAAAGCGCAGTTGATTGAATGGTAAGCGTGACATCCACCCATCCCAGTTGGTCTAAGTTCAGTCCCAGCCGAGATCGTCGAGATTTTTCTTAGTTGAAAATTCTTCCTTCGGAAGGGATGTTAGGTCGTTGGTTTCCGGTCCATGAGTTGATGGGTCGATATCTAGTTACTAACAAATATCCTCCTCCCGTGATACTTGTGGAGTGCGCGGTAGTATATACGGTCTCTAGCAAAAGCAAGTATCGAACGAACGTTCCTTCTGCGATCCACGTTCGGGCCTGGCCGATACCGGTTTTGATCAATAAACACTTTAGGATTGCCAGGAGTTGCACATTGAAAGATGTTTCCCTAATCCTAAGCATATTTACCTTCTGAATCCCTGTGCTACTTCAGCTAGTCCAGATCGATAACGGAGTGGCAGCCAGGGGTGGTCGCATAAGGTCAAGCTCAAGCTCAAGCTCGATGATTAAAGTCATTTTAAAATCAAAGATGAGGGCAACATGGATACCATTTAAAAGGAGGTGAGGCCATTTTGAAATCCAAGATGACGGCCTTCGGCTACCAAGAAACAGTGAAAACAACTATTAATATGGGTATCATTTAAAGTAGTCATAAAACATCGGAATTTATGAATTTAGGCCATCATGAAAACAAAGATGGCGGTTTCCGGTAACCACTAAAGTAAAAATCATGGCCAATATATATTTATATCGCTTTTGCAAGGCTGGTCAGTAGATGACAGAAACTGATGATTGAGGACATTTTGCAATCAATCCAATATGGCGACTTTTTTTACTTTTGAATACTATCGACATGACCTGTTTATAGCATTCCTGTCGAGCAAAATCTTTTCGAGTTCTTTCTGATAGAGAACATCGACTATTTTCGTGTCTGTAGACTGTGCTCGTAATGTGTTCCTATAGAACCAGTGTGGAAGTGTTTTACCCCTTTACCATGCCATCGGAACAGGAAAATATTGGTAGAGGTGCAAAGAAAATTGCTGAATTACATATTTGATTTTAGAACTGCGGCTGTCATGTTTATTTTAGAACTGCGGCTGTCATGTTTATTTTTCAAAATTTCTTAAATTCGCAGATTTCAGACAAAAAATAATGAATCTAGTAATAACAGCTTGTTGGAACTTATGGCAATGAAAAACGTATTTGGTAGTACATTCATCTGATGAATAGGCTGTTATGCTGGCCAAATTTGCTAGAAATATGAAGTATGTGATAAAAATGTTGGATTGATTAGTACCAGATAAATTTTAGCGAAATGTGTGTTAATAAAACGGTCATTATTATGTGTAATATAGCCACATATCTAAATATGACAAATAAATTGGCTGCACTGAGAACCTCGCTAGCTACATACACTCATCTGTCATCTGGCACAAGAAAGGCAAGATAACCAAAAACACGAAGCCAGTTGTCTCTTCTTGTCTTAGGCTTACCCGGATCTCATTTGACTGCTGCTCACTGGGTAAATTGAAAGCGGATCTATTCATTTGAGAGGATCAAACGAAGGAAAGCTACGGTGAGTGAAGAGCTATGAATCGAGCTTCAGTCCTCTGGAGAAAGAAGCGCCAAAAGGAGAAACGAGATCGCGAAGCGATGGAACAACTGAGCCGCGTAAACGACACACGGAAGTTCTACGAGAAGGTGAAGAGTTCGCGAAAAGGCTACGTTTCGCAAGCCGATATGTGCAGAGACTCAAACGGCAATTTTCTTACGAACGAGTGTGAGGCGGTTGAGAGGTGGAAGCAGTGCTATGACGAGCACCTCAACGGTGATGCAGCAGAGGACGAAGGCGGTATGGCAACGAATCTTGGAGCACGCGCAAAAGACGATAGCCTGCCGGCCCCTGATCTTCAAAAGGTCAAGGAGGAGATCGATCGGCTGAAAAACAACAAAGCTGCCGGTGTAGATCAACTACCCAGCGAGTTATTAAAATACGGTGGTGAAACACTGGCTAGAGCGCTGCACTGGGTAATCGGCAAAATTTGGGAGGAGGAAATTCTTCCGGAGGAGTGGATGGAGGGTGTCGTTTGCCCAATCTACTAAAAGGGCGACAAGTTGGATTGCTGCAACTACCGCGCGATCACACTACTCAGCGCCGTCTACAAGGTCATCTCCCAAATTCGTTGCCGCCGATTGTCATCATTTGCAAGGGCGTTCGTGGGGCACTACCAAGCGAGATTCATGGATTCCCGCGCCACCACGAACAAAATTTTTGCGATTCGGAAGGTTCTGTAGAAGTGCCGCGAATACAACGTGCCCACACATAGTTTGTTTATCGATTTCAAATCGGCGTATGACACAATCGATCGAGATCAGCTATGGCAGATAATGCACGAATACGATTTTCCGGATAAGCTAACACGATTAGTCAAAGCGACGATGGATCGGGTGATGTGCGTTGTTCGAGTATCAGGGACATTCTCGAGTCCCTTTGAATCTCGAAGAGGGTTAGAAGGTGTAATAAGCAGAGCGGGAATAGACACGAGTGGCACGATCTTCAGGAAGTCCGTCTAGCTTCTTGGCTTCGCCGACGACGTTGACATAATGGCACGGAACTTTGAGGCAATGTCGGAAACATACATAAGACTGAAGGTTGAAGCCAGCAGGATTGGACTTGCCATCAACGTTTCGAATACAAAATACATGAGAGGAAGAGGTTCTAAAGACGACAATGTGAACCTCCCATCCCGAGTTCGGATTGACGGTAACGAAATCGAAATGGTCGACTAATTCGTGTACTTGGGCTCACTGGTATCCGCCGACAATGATACCAGCAGAGAAATTCAGAGACGGATCTTGGCTGGAAATCATGCCTACTTTGGATTCAGGAGGGTGCTCCAGTCGAACAAAATTTGCCGCCGCACGAAGTTAATTATCTACAAGACGTTGATCAGACCGGTGGTCCTCTCCGGCCACGAGACCTGGACTGTGTGTGGAACGAAAGGTGTTGCTTGCCAGCTATGGTGGCGTGCAGATGGAAGACGGAACGTGGCGTAGGCGAGTGAACCTTGAATTGCATCAGCTACTGGAAGAACCATCCATCGCGCATACCGCAAAAATTGGACGTTTGCGGTGGGCTGGATACGTCGTAAGAATGTCGGACGACGACCCGGTGAAGATGGTTCTTGATGGCGACTCTACAGGAACAAGAAGACAGAGCGCACAGCGAGCACGGTGGATCGACCAGATAGAGGACGACCTGCGGTCCCTTCGAAGACTGCGAGGCTGGCGACAAGCAGCAATGGACCGAGTGGAGTGGAGACGGTTTCTGTATACAGCAAGCGACAACAAGGCCTCAAGCCTGAACGGTAAGGTAAGTAATAGAGTTGACATAGCGAAGATAAGAGGACCGGCAATACCACCGGATAGTTGCCCGGAGACGAGGAGAGTCATCGCAGAAGTGATACTTCCACAGCATGAACCGACGGCCTTGTCGCCCACGCCATACGGGACTCGGTATGACTACGAAGAAGAAGCTAGTGGAACTAACGAGGAGCTGATAGTGGCGGAAAAAGCTCTGAGAACCAAGAAGGGCCCGGAACCAGACGGCATCCCCAGCATGGCTCTGAAAACAGCAATCATAACGAACATGCTTAAGACTGCGTTGCAAAAGTGTATCGACGATGGTAACTTCCCCGACATCTGTATCCTTCAGCATACAGGCCGATATGCCTGTTGAATACAGTCGGCAAGGTGCTTGAAAGAGTAATCCTTAACATGCTCTCAACATACACGGAGGGAAAGAAAGACCTAACTAAAATGCAATTCAGTTTCCGGAAAAATAGATCCACTATGGACGCCGTTTATGGAAACCATGGAGGCTGCACAGAAGCAAAAGAGAAGAGGAAACCGTTAGGAAAACGCCTTCAACAGCGCTAGTTGGGCTGCAATCGCCGATTCGCTGCACAGACTGAGAAATCCCGAGAACCTCTGTAGGATTCTGAGAAGCTACTTCCAAAAAAGGCAACTGACTCCGGAAACGAAATGTAACCGTAACAGCGGGCGTTCCACACTAGGCCCAACTCTTTGAAATGCTATATACGACGAAGTGCTGAAGCTGAGCCTCCCCATGGGCGTTAAGATTGTCGATTTTGCTGACCGCATGGTGCTCCTAGTGATCGGCGAATCACTAGAGGAAGTAGAAGTACTCGCAACGAAGGCGATAGATATTGTGGAAGTCTGGATGCGCTAGAAGTAGCTGACGTTAGCTCACCACAAAACCGAGATAGTTTTGATAAGCAACCGAAAGGCAATGCAGTAGTCGGAAACCGCATCATCGACTCAAAGCAGAAATTTAGACGACTAGAAGTAATGATAGGTTAAGCTAAGGTTAAGCCATATCAACCACGCATGCGATAGGATAGTAAAAGTGATCTCAGAACTATCTCGTATCATGCCCAGCAATTCGGCGATCAGCAGCAGTAAAAAGCGGTGGATCTGCATGGGCAACGGCACTGCAGACAATGAGGAACAGGAACATCATTAGGATAACGCTGTGAACGCTAGATGGTCACCCTCCACCCCGAATCGCAAGACCGACCTCGGCATCTGCCCGGATAGCATATTTCGAGTAGTCCGTGCCGACTTGAATCGTCAGGGACCAGTGACCCGGAAGCAATCCTCAAATCGGAATCGCTGAGCACACCTCGGCATTCTGCCGGACTGCATCGAAGCAAGAGTAACGCGTCCGTCAACGGTTGCGGAAGACATTCTATCGCCAGGAAAATCTCCGTCGAGGTAGGCTGGCTCCACCCTCGGGGACTACGCTGAGTAGCACCGAACGCGACAAACCAACAGTATAGGGTCGTCGTCGGGGCACTAGTGAACCGGAAGCCGCCCTCCAACTGGAATAGCTGGATCGGCCACGGCACCCAACTGGTCAATGACTGATATGGTGGTTAAGAAACCAGCGAACTAGTACGACCAGATAGACCTGGAATCAAGCGAAGTGCATGAGCACAGCCTCCCCAGAAGTAATCATTTCAAATGGAATCCGGGGGATCAGGCAAATGTCGGACTCCTTGATGGAGATCAGAGGAGTAGTGTTTAGAGTTATCTTTTTTGTTCAGAGTCCCTCACTCTGACACACGATGGACGAAATCGGTAGTTTGGTCCGACTACTGAAGGTGTGCTGGGTCGGCGTAAAAGCTCTACCACCAAGTAAAAAATCACACGCTAGCATTTGCCGAACTGAGTTGAATGGTATAAGAGACTCAGCCCCCCCGGGCCTCGGTTAAAAAGTCGGTTTTCAGAGAACCTTTGTAGAGCGTGAGAAGATTGCTTTATCGTGGCGGGGTTCTCTCCGCATATAAAAACTGTTGGAATGACAGCTTTAACATAAATTTTATGAAATGGATTTCAAACTGTATTTTCGAATAATTAGCAGCAATCATTTAAATTTCCACGCAACATAGCAACTATTAGGCTTTATATAATTCATTCCCAATGTGTCCACATCGTAAAATAGCCATTTTTGCTCGGCTTCAATCAATGCAAAACGCACCGCGTCGTAAAACTGCCGAACAGAAGACAAACGTGAACAAGGCGTAAAAAGGCCAAAACTAAAATGACTACTAATGGAAGTGAAAACAAATAATAAACAGAAATCTGAACTGAATTCGAAATGCCTAAATCCGGATCGGAATTGCAAATGAGTTGCGTGGGGATGAGATAAAGCTGGAAAAAGGTGGATGTGTGCCTGCGGTTCAACCGTCGATGCTAGAAACCCTTAACGTTTCACGCATCTTGGGAACTGAAAACATGTTACATTCCTTCAAAAGTACAATTACTTTTCATAGTTTTTTGCAAATAGCGAGTGATGTGTTTTTGTCGATACGATGATCGGAGAAGTAAGGAAAAGTTTCCTTACTGGAATTCATTGTTCAACAATAATATTTATTTTAGTAAGACTGCTTTGCACTCACAGTGCCAACATGCTCGTATGAAGCCAATTGAGAATATTTAATCAACAAGCATTTCAAAAATTCATTACATCTGTAGGCTTGAAAGAGATAAATTCCCGCAAGCAGTTCGAATGATGAATGAGCCAAAAGAATAACGCAATTGGTAGTTACAATGGGATTTACCACTCCCGAACAAACCAGACAATCATTTCATCCTTCCCGAATACATCTCCAACCCGATGGAGAAAAAAAAATCTTAAGCTGCACAAGAAAATAAACACTAAAAATAACTCGCAACAACACGGTTGAATCGATTCGGTTATTTATGACCGGTAACATAAGTAGCCCTGTAATGCAACACCCGAAATTATTCCCCAGCATATATTTTTATGTTGTGCATTTCATGCACCTACGTTTTCGCATCTCCCCATGCCATCATGAAAATGCTGATGGTGGTTGATGTTCGACATCTACACCTTTCAGAACACGAACCTTTCCTCCAGGGCAGGTCGGGGGTCAAGACCGGTAAGACGACGACGACGACGACAATGGTGTGCAGCTTTTGTCGAATTCGTTTCGGCTGGAATTCAACGGCAAAGTTCTGGACATTAATTCAATGCCAGCTGCGGTCAGGTTTCACGCCCTATAGTTCGGATTGCGGAGAGTTCGCCGACTCCGAGCGGCTGGCTTATGGGATGTGCGAAAACGATCTGATATGAACAAGACGACTTATCATCAAGTGCAATGGCGTGTTTTTGAACGCGAATGATGCGAAAAGATTCACCGGAATTGTTCGGCTGTTTAGCGTTGATGGAATTTGACGTTAAGTCATTTAAAATGCAATCCTTTAGCAATAGAAGAGGTGGTTTAAATGCATACTGTGTTGTTTTCAACACATCTGATACATTGGGGTTATTGATTTGTTGCATGCATTAGAAAGTTTTGACATTGTATCACGTTGTTTTATAATTATAACACATATGTTATGATTTATAGGTTTGTTTTTCATATTCAGTCTGTTTATTTGGTACGGCACGATATTCACAGGTTAGTGATCGCCGATTCAGTTTCCAGTAATCACACTCAGTCGACCTTGTACCGGGTAATTTTTTCGTAAATGCAGCTAGCAGTCCAGTATTTTCTCTGCTCATATTTTAGATCACGCAGTAAATATTGCGAATTTGTTCAATAGGGTCATATAAAGAGTCAAAATTATATTATATCTGCAGTTGGTTAAAGCAAAAGTTTCCATGATAAAGCGTTTTTTTATTTATAAGACTTTATTATTGTTGTGCAAAGAATATGTTTTACATTTCTTATAAAAGAAATGTATAGAACTCGCTCAAACTTTCAAGATTTTTTTCGAGGCCCGGAGGGCCGAGTTTTATAGACCAATCGACTCAGCTCGACGATTTGGGACAATGTCTGTGTGTGTATGTAAAGGACAAACTCTCATTCGTGTTTCTCAGCAATGGCTGAACCGATCTTATCCAAACCAATTGAAAGGCCTACCACCCAGACAGAACACTATTAATTTGTTTTGGATTCGATGTTTAGTTTCCAAGATATGGATGTTTGAAAGTGCAATAAATGTGTTTTTCACAGTTTTCTAAAGTTTTCTGTCGAAATTGATAACATAGATAAAAAATTTATATATTATTATTAGACAGTTTATACGAATACCTTTCGAACGAGCTATAGATTGTTGAAATCGGATTGCTAAAGAGAGATATTTAACACTGAATTCGAACGAAAAATTATTACCATTTCCCATAGCAAGAAATAAGACCAAAATAAGGCAATCTATTAATAACGCCAAAACGGCTGATTTTAGGTCAATAGTGTCTTTAGAGAATTTAAAGGATACAACATGCCCTGTATTTTGGTATTACGATTTTACTCATTAATCCTCCTACAAGTCAGATATTTTCATAAATTTTCTTGGAACTGATTGTATTGAGATGATGCCTTCAGCTAATTTGTAGCTCTTACTTTTGCGAATAACTTTACTGAAGACATCAAATACATATTTCGAATACTTTAAAAGTTATGGCTTGTTGTTTGTGGATTACCCTTTGTCGCCTATTTATTGTTCGATATAGAATAATCCATTTAAATAAGCCATATATTATTTCGATAAAACGAATTTCGTATTTCATTTTTTTTCTATCTACAAACGCTAGAAGTAATCACCGAACAATTCCGAGTTGTCTAGATGGCACTTGATCACTAATCGATGCAAAACTGGTAATGCGTTAATCTTCTGACTTATAACTATCGGATCGATATGAAACATATCTCGGAAAATGAAAATCGAAATAAATAACTCCAAGCAGCGGTGTAGTCAAGAAGAGGCTTTGGGGTTTAACCTTAACTTTCCTTAACGGTCAATTCAAACACGGGTGGGTGGCAAATTAAACTGCGTTGGTGCCACTGCTGTCGGTGGGAATTGGAAAGCAATCCACTGAACTGATCCAAAACGGAAGAACGGAGAAAATTTGGTTTGGAGAGAAATTGGTTGGAGTCGATTGGAGATGGGAGAAAATCACGATTTGTGGGGCAGAAAAGTCACGACCGCAAAACGAGACGCACGAGTTTTTTTTGCAATCGCAGAAATTGTGAGCCGAATGGCTTCCCTAAGGACGAGCCTCGTTAAACCTTAACGCGCCCGAGGCCGGTCCCTGAATAATCGCCAGTTGTGTTTGGGTGAACCCAAGTTTAAGCCCAAAAACGCAACAATATCAACGGGTGTTAATACCCTACAGATTGAGCCGTAAGTTCCGAAGTACCACGTGCCGTCCACAAACCGTACCCGTGATCGAAGGGATTTTCGCAACGCCGCAAACCTTCCCTCCATCGAGAGCCGAGAGACCGTAATCGTCGGGATCCAGATCCGCCGTCCCGGTCAGCTGCCATCATCATCACCACCACCGCCGCCGTTTATCTACACTACCCCGTCATCCCAGCGTGTAGCCACCGTCGTATTGACACAATAAAACGAAGAAGGTATTTATTTCAAGGGTTTATGAAGTGTAGGTTACCACACGTCCGAAATCTCCCCCATAGCCACAACGCCCTGGGACTCGGTGAATAAAAGAGGCATTGAGTGCCCGCTCCAAGACTTCCATACCAGGAGTCGGAGTTTTGGCGAATCCCCGTCTGGGACACGCATTTTCCCGAGGCGAAAGCCTTATACAGTCATATTGAGTTCAGTTTTGAAGGGATGTGCTGTAATATGGATTATGGTCTTTTTTTAATAGGAAGCGAAATTGGAATTGATTTAATGTCTATGAAACTTAGAACTGCTCACCGGAAAATTGCTTTACTGATTTACTAATAAAATGGCGGAAATGCTATTTTTCAAGAAAAATTCTGCCATTTTATGAGTAGAAAGCTACCTTAATTGAAAAATTATCCCGAAAACACAACGTAGTGGTTAGGCATTTTTTACATAGAATGTGTATGCAAAGTTTGTAATAAATCGGTCAAGTAGTTTTTGAATGGTAGTTAACACCGCAAATCGTGTTTTTTCCAGAGACGTTCCACAAAAAGCTTCATTACCGAGTCGCTTGTAGATATTTTTGCATGGAAAAATTACAGAATGTTATTGAAATGATATAGTATAATGTACAAAAGTTTCGATCAATTTACTTCACCCATCATTCTAAAATAAATTGGCAACAAACTGATTTTTAAATGAAAGTCTTAACAAATTCGCTAAAGACAGGAACTCTGTTGGAATTTTTTGAAAAAGTGATTCTTCATAACTTTAAAACTTCAAAGGTGGCAGCTTCGTAATTATACCATTTGGACAGTAAGTTAGATTTTCACCAAACCCCCACCAAACTGAATCTCTTACTACGCCGCTGACTCCAAGTAAGTAGGGACAAAGCCGTTCTACACTCGCAAACAAGAAACTGCTTCAAATACTGCCTATCTATTATAATACAAGACCCGATTTGGTCAGTCCCCAATTTTGTCAGCCTCATATGAAAATATGTTTGATGGGATCTAGCAGACGAACAAGGCTGAATTCGAGTAAATCCTTTCTTGAGCATGTTTTTCATATCTTAAAGATGCAAATATGAAAAAATAAAAAAATCTATTTTTTGTAATTTTTGCACTAGAAGACTATATTTAATAGTCAGAAATAGTTATTACACTACATCAAGGGAAGGGAAGAATATTTTAACAGCTTCAGTTTGTTATGAAGAAAAAAAATGTTCCGATTTGGTCAATGTCCCCATTTCGTCGCTGTTGTGCTTTCTTATGGCAAGCGCCATTTAGCACATTTCGAAAAAACGATTTTTTAAAGTTTGAGATTGAATATTTTGAACCTTATAAATGGTATAAGCAATCCAAAGAAGACCATTTATGCTTCTATCTATTCTGTATTAATCTCTCAAATATTACGAAGATCGGTTGACTATGTTGCGAGTTTTCACTATAAATGTATGCAAAAGACGCACTCACACGTGTCATAGGTGTGTATTGATGACAAAATTTGTACGACGTGTCATAACCGTGCATGGAAAATTTTCCATAGAAAAAAATCAATTTTCAACTTTTATTCATATCTTTGGCTTCATTTGGTCAATAAACAATCGGTGAGATTTATTTTGAAGGAAATGAGTCAGGGAATCTAGAAAACAATAGTTATTTTTGGTTACAGTGTTGCCAAATATACTATATTTACAGATTAAAACTTAAACTGCATTTTTCTCACAATTCGTGTATTTTTGTTTTGAAAACGATTATGCCATTGTGTTTCTCAGATAATTTTACACATAAAACCATCTTATGCATCAAGATAACTTGAGCCAATCCCCAGACACAGTCATTTGAAGCAATAAATTAATAATTTCTCTGCACATTTCTCGCTATATCTCAGTAACCAAGCAGAATGTCAAAATTCTGAAAACGCCACTTTGTAGGGATTTTTTTAGACAAGTAATGTGGCATATCTAACTCAGTTTACCTCAAAATGGCGTTTATCATAAGATAGCACAACAGCGACGATTTGACAGCCTAAAATACACCAGGGAGCTAATGAAAATGGGTCTTTACTGTATTCATTATACACATTAATAGGTATACCCCATTTTCTGAGGATGATTTTTTTTTAATTGCATCGAGCTACACCAATTTTTAGGTAGTTTTCAAGGGGTTACTTCATCGACTTCTTCCAAAATTCGGCGACCCTATTCCCATTTGTGCGATAGTTTATGTTAAAAGAGTATCCTAAATTAATATATATGTTGCAGATAGAGAAAATTAATAAATTTTCAGCTTTATTCCTACGCAATATAACAAAAGCTGCTTAAACGAGTCCCTAAAAAGTTTGTGAAGTATTTGAAAATTTTTAATAAAAGTGACGGAAGGTTATCGTAAAGTTTCGTGAAAAAGAAAATTTCTGTAATGATGATGATTTTCTCTAACGATTTTTATGTATTTGTTCTTTGGCATTAGAATTAGGGATTGAATTATGCACGCATGCACTTCAGAGGTAGCGAGATATGAAGAACTGAAATTTCAGCGCTTAATTCTTAGTGCTTAGCCGCGTTGAAAATTTGAGCAAAAACGCCATTGAGAGTATGAACTTTAAATACATTCAAAAATTTGTTTTTCGAATTTTTTGACTCAGCATAACATATATAACCCCTTTAGGAAAATTCAGTTTTTCCTACACATTGCATTGATTGAAGAATTTAGATATGTTATAAACGGAGCATTAGCAATAATTCGTTTGCATGTCTATTTTATGGGCTATTTTTCCGCTTTTTCATTGATTTGGTTTAGCCTTTGAGATTTCTAGCACTGATGTTGTCCTATGCCGATTTGAGCGATTCTCTGAGTCCTGCCACTATCCCATGTAGTATGTGTCATCAAAAACATCGCGAAGCATCAAGTTCTAAATGTTCTCAATCGATATAATATCCGAAGAGAGTGATAAGAATTATAAGAAATGTCTCATCACACTGTTAGGTGGATTAAAAGCGTTTTTCGTTAAAATATTTTTCTTTATTTGAGAGATATTAATACACAAAGTTGAGTCGTTCTCTTCCAATCCGGGACTCTAACTGAAAAAAACACGTCGACTTTCCGCATTAATATCTCTCAAATGAACGAATATGTTTATATAATTTATTGTTTGCATATTTATAATAAAGTCTACAAATTGAACAAAAAGTTTAAGCCTTTAACATGGAATCTTTTTTTATAACCTCGCGTAAAAATATAGCATAACTTTTCGCTTCGCTTAAGCGCGATTTATAACATTCTTAGATATATTTATATATACGAAACAAATAAATTGATTAACCCTTTACAAGGCCCAGACTTTGGGGCTATTCATGAATGTTATATGAATAGGGATTCGAGTGTGTATTTTCGTCGCGAGCAGTTGACTCTCGTAGAGCTCCCTTAGAGTCGGTTAATTTTTATCATTTTCGGCACAGTTTACTGCCTCTCGGTTATCGAAAGTGTGAATAACGGTGCAATTTAACGATTATACGGCGTGAAGTGGCTTATAAACGCATTTTTCGGTATATTTTCGACTGACGCGAGTGGTGACAGCTTGTGAAAATCGAATTCCGGGAAATGAAAAAAAAAATTCCCTACATTACGGGCCGTCGATTCCCGATGCAAGTACAGTAAAAGTGCACAGAAAACATCTAGAAACACAGTGTACATTCTAAAAATAGCGAAAAATAGTTTTTCAGAGAAAAAATTCGATCCGAAAAGTGAGAAAATACGGCAATAAGAAAAACTGGCGTATTCAAATAATTGGCGTTTCACCGGCGACTAGCGACTACCAGGTGTCGCCCCAAAATTCTTCGCCACAAAAATAGGTGGCAAACCAGCCGGTCGGTGCTCAGCTATTTTCGACGCATCCCTTGTCACCTATTTTGCAATAATGATTACATGGTAAGAATGCCGCCTTCCTACCTGAACCTACAATTCACATCACAAGGCAATACCATTCCGCAGACAACGCTTTCCACGTATCAATGGCAGATTCCTACGTGACCTATGTTGAAACGGTTCACTATCATAAACCGTCACTAAGAAAAACTTGTCTTCGACAAGTAAATCCAATACAAAGTCTTCAATATCATCACATAATCAACAAAGGGTTGTTAAATTTTTGGCTGATGTTCAGGTAATAATGACAACTGCAACACTGTAAAAACTGTTTCTAATACCTCCAAATCAAAAGCCAGTATCCTTCAGTGAGGAACCAAAGCCAAAGAAGACGGGTTGACACTCCTGGTCTGTAATGGCCACAAGTAAGAAAAAAGAGCCAACCGCGATCATAAAGTACTACACGGTCACTGGAGAGCAATTAATGACCCCCTAAGCAGCAGCAGAACAGGAAGCAAATATTCTCCTGTTGCGAAAATGAATCTCCACACGTCATAGCAAGTCGCGTGCACTTTCTCTTCTTCTGTGGTGCTACTGGTGAGATAAATTCGAGAAACCCCTCTTTTTTACATTTTCCTTTTATTGTCTGTATAGCACTTGTTTTATATGTACAGCTATTTTTGTGAAGATGAAGAATAGGAAACATCCTCTTTATCCAAGGATTCATACTTGATAACTTTTAGTGAGCTCTACATGCGAATTGTTGGGATTAACGCGATATGCACTAAATTCTCTTTCCGAACGCCATTTCGATAACTGAAGAGCAAATATCAGAATCAAAACAGAGGCATCATTGACACACCTACAAAATAAGGGATGTACAGGTTTTTTTCATTAAAAAATTATAAGAGATGTGTCAAGTTAAACTAGACAAAATATTGGATATTAGGTAGGAGATTTCGTCCTAGCACCAGTTAGATACTAATCCCAAATACACGTCTTGTGTGACAGTTCCGAGTGAAGTCTCGGGAAGCAAGCACAAAAAATCTTTGCTTTGATAGTGAGAAATCGGAACCGAAATCTTGCTATTGATTGGTGAAATAAATGTTTGGCACTATGCAAATATTTAAATTTGAATTAAACCAAATTAGTGCATAACGTAATACGCGTAACTAGCGCCAAGATGCTGTCAGTTACTGATTAGGAGAATTCGAAACGCAAGATCCAATGTTATTTATTTAATTAATTAACAAGAGTGTTGAATTTCACATCGAAGGACCATCATCTTCCATCAAAATCGGTTGAAATGTTTGTTTAAAAAAATATGTTACGACTACATATGTAGATGGAAGATCTAATCAAATACAATCTTCGAAAATAATTAAGCACCCTGTAAATCTTAATTTATTGCTGAAAAACCATTTTAGGACCAGCTTTCCTGTTTGTTACTTTAATGAATATTTTACAAAATATTTTCGATAAGTATGTTGCAATAGGAAGCATGAAATTCGACTAATGACTGAAGCCTTGAAAACGGTAGAAAATTGAATTCTAGATATAAGCGAACTAAAGTACACCCTTAAGCAAAAATTTGGCGCGCATTCTAAATTCTACGTGAATCGAGATAGATTGTTTGTACTATCGTGCGAAAACGGTTTAATTTCTTGGAGCAAATATTTATACATCCTATCGAAACATGTCGTGGATCGATAATCGGACATAAAAATAGATGATTTAGATAGAAGCTTATTATGAGAAACTAGAATGATTGACTAGAAATTTTACTGTAGATTTTATCCAGCAAACAAAGCAAAAAGATCCTAATCAAACAACACGTTTTGCACGATCTGTGTCACGGCACAGCATGTGCCATCGAAATCGCCTTATTATCTGTCGTCAGCGCCGTTGTCGTCGTAGTGACCGCCGTATTGCAACCTGGTTATACAGAGCCGCACCGCGCCTCCCCGAGCGGTTGCGGAATAAAATGCTAATATGCGAACAAAATTATGGGGACATTTCGGTTGACACTTTAATTAACAGGTGATAAGACGAATACTAATGCGTTCGATCGGCGGTGGATAAAAATCAAGCCACGATAGCCTTTGGTCCGCTGTGCGGGATATTCGCACGATTTTGAATAATATTTCGGATGGTCGAAGATCTGCCAGGCGAGCGATCGCCCGCAAAGGTGTTTATTTTCTTTTTTTTTTCACCGAAAATTTATGTCGTGCTTTACCCATTATCATTTTATGTGTCTCGACTCTTCCGTCCCATTTCTGCCCGGCGATTTTTTTATAACATTTGTTTGTCGACGAATGATCGTCTCTTCGCTCACAGTTACAGCCACCGTACCATACGAGTTAGTGTCGTAATAATATTCCCGGAGGGCGAGTTTAACGATGGCGCTTGGCAAATTTTTACGGCCACGTGAATCTCCAGAAGTCGTTCCGATCGGTGACATTGATTGGCTTTTAGTAGCTGTATTTTCTCTGGATCTCGAAGCAGATTCGTTGCTTGTCGTTCATTCGGTGTTGGGTTCCACAGACAAGAGACATTATCTGGGGCAAACCAACACAGTACTGGATGTTTTGTCATGTAGCACAATATTGATATTTGAACTGTCGTTTCTATGTTAACAAGTAATCACCCACTTTTTTTGAGAAGCGCCTTTCAAATAAATTTTGCATTAAAACTAAGTTGAAACTTTGCCTGATTGTTCCAAAGGATGCACTCTGATAACGACTCCATCCAAATCAATATCAACGCGCTAAGCATCAAACTACTTTTTGAAGATCATCCACCGATCGTTTCTTTCGAAGTTATCTCCATCAATTGAGACACGCTAAAGACATGTTCTAACGACAGAACAGCAATTTAATCGCTAGTCCCGGTAAATTCTACTCAGTTTATTATGACCAGGACCGTAAAACTGGCCATCTACACAAATCCGTGATAGCTCACGGTTAAATTGTTAGTGGGCCTAAAATCAAATGTTCGATTAAGTCACCCTCTTTGGAAACCAGACACCGACTAATCAGTAGAACCTCTTTAATAGGAACGGGCTAGTAAAAGGCGAGGCCGTAAACCGTAATGGACCTGATTATGACAATTCGAGTGTCGGAACTTTAATATCAGGGGATTAGCGTTCTCGCTCTTCGTTCCGATCGAATGCGAATTTTAATGAAGCGAGGATTTCACCGCACAACGCGCCGAAAAACTGTGGACAAGTAAATAACAATATTCCGCACTAATTGGCACTAAGTAGAAGCAATAAAATTTCTATATTTCAAATTCGCTTGGCGTGGAGCAAATTGGCCTATTGATTGCCATAAAAATGCGAGACATTAAAATATATTTGTGTTTTACGACTGTTCAACGATCGAAAGCGATTTCGTGAATCATCGACTAAAATACTTCTAAATCAAACCATTGAAATATATTTCAGCGACATTTTCAGGAATAATTAAAAGAAATTAGAACAATCAGGAGTCAGGAATCAGTACGGTCGTGATTCTCTGGTTGGTTTAACTGGATCGGTTTTTAGTCGGACTAAAATCATCTAATTGTCAAAATCTCATATTAAATTTTGAAAATCAATCTAAAAATATTTAAAGATTCCAACAGATGTATTTAGACTACTGTCGTCTCTTTTGACGAGTTTTGCACATCTGTCAGCTGGTCCAAGTAGCAAATCAAAGCCGTTAGTTCGACAGAGGGTCTGGCCCAAACAACGAATCAAGACTGTAATCAGAAATCGGAAATCAGCAAATCAGAAAATCAGTAAATCAGAAAATAAAAATAGTGGGTGACATTTCCCATCTCGTCTGCAATTGTGGTGAGTGATTCTAATGGAGAGCCCTTGCGGGACCCTAGCTCTACAGCTCCAATAGGACAACTATGATGTAATAATTTAAAAGAAATACGATGAACTAGTTCAAATCAGTAAATAAATCAGTAGAATCCCAGTTCCATGTGTGCTGGCCGACGCAATTGTGTCTGGACTGAAACAAACGTTTCGAGCCTTGACTCAGGAAAGTGTTTCAGGGTTTGTGCCCAGGCTGAGACGTTTGTTCCCGGCCATGATAAAAACAGCGCTGGATTAATGTTCTCAACAAAGCTCTATGCGTCCAAACATCAACTTTTTAGATTGAAATTGTCATAAATCGGATTTACGGTTACCGGTTTTAAGATAAAAAGTCAACTTTTCTAGTGATTGACCTATGTAGCCCTCCTTATTAGACATGAAAACATATTAACAATAATATATAAGTTAAATTTCGTTTTTTTTTTTTTTCAGCGTTAATCATTGTTTTAATGCTACAGTAAATGATATACACATAATGGATATAATGATTCCAACATTTTGTACAGTCGTATTTCCATATTGCCACGACTTCAACTTAATCATCACAACCCCATTGGTTTTCAGCGCAGCATTTTTTACCTTTAATCAAAACTGCCAACAATTAGAAAAAAAAACCTGTTTTAATCCACCTAGCGGTGCAATTGTGCCTTTCTCATTTTTCTAAACTATGGCACGGAGGCTTTTTATGTTCAACATAATTGTGGAAATGTCCATTACATTCTTAGTACACTGCTCTTATACACAATGGCATGCCAGCCACGAACTTGATGAGCTACGTGTCGACGGTGAAACACTTGAAACAAAAAAATATTATACTCCATTAGCCTAATCAGCATTAGATCAATGTTATCTGCTTGCTAACTCATTTTGTCATGCGGGGGTGGGTATGTGACGAGGGCGAAAGTCCCATGAACGAACGACTCCCCAGCTTAAATTGGTATGCTTTGTGATATAGTGGTGGTTTAAAGATGATGGAGTTGAAAGGGAGGGGTATGAGGACTGGATGGGGTGGTGGTCTGAGGGGTGATTTAGGGAGATTTTTAAAGGAGGGGAGTGAACAGTAGAGGGGGGGGGGTGTAACCCCTCTCCGTAAACCATCAACTACGCCCCTGTTAAAATTCAGAAACCTTATGCGAGTCGAAAAAAAAATTTGGCCGGGATTAGGTTGACGTTTTTCAGAGTGATTGCATAACCTTTCTATATGAGAAAGGCAAAAATGTGCCAAAATCCAAAAAAGTGAATTGTCGTCAAATTTTTTTTCGAGTTTGAATCAAATCTCGACGTTTGATGCACCTTGAACACATTTAGCATCAAAAATAAAAATTTTATTTTATATTTTTCCTATAGTTTATATGAGAAATTTCTGTGTGGCCGCACTCTGAAACCTGTAATTCCGGAACCAGAATTCCGATCGATCCAAAATTCAATAGCAGCCGATGGGAAGGTTGCACCTTTCATTTGAGACTAAGTTTCGGCAAATCGGTGCAGCCATCTCTGAGAAAAATGAGTGACATTATTTGACACATACGCACATACATACACACACACACATACACACACACATACACACACATACACACACATAAATACACATACATACACACATACACACACACATACAGACTTTTTCCGATCTCGACGAACTGAGTCGAATGGGATATGACACTCGGCCCTCCGGGCCGGGATTAGGTTGACGTTTTTCAGAGTGATTGCATAACCTTTCTATATGAGAAAGGCAAAAAGAAAATCAGAAAATCGGAAAACAGAAATCAGAAATAAGAAATTCCGAAATTCCGAAATTCAGAAATTCAGAAATTCAGAAATTTAGAAATTCCGAAATTCAGAAATTCTGAAATTCCGAAATTCTGAAATTTCGAAATTCCGAAATTCCAAAATTCCGAAATTCCGAAACTCAGAAATTTGGAAATTCGGAAATTCAAAAATTCAGATATTCAAAAATTCAGGAATTCAGAAATTCAGGAATTCATAAATCCAGAAATTAAGAGATCGAAATTTGAATTGAAATCGAAATTAAAATTAAAATTAATAAAAAAATTAAAATCTAAAATAAAATTAAAATCGAAAATCGAAAATCGAAAATCGAAAATCGAAAATCGAAAATCGAAAATCGAAAATCGAAAATCGAAAATCGAAAATCGAAAATCGAAAATCGAAAATCGAAAATCGAAAATCGAAAATCGAAAATCGAAAATCGAAAATCGAAAATCGAAAATCGAAAATCGAAAATCGAAAATCGAAAATCGAAAATCGAAAATCGAAAATCGAAAATCGAAAATCGAAAATCGAAAATCGAAAATCGAAAATCGAAAATCGAAAATCGAAAATCGAAAATCGAAAATCGAAAATCGAAAATCGAAAATCGAAAATCGAAAATCGAAAATCGAAAATCGAAAATCGAAAATCGAAAATCGAAAATCGAAAATCGAAAATCGAAAATCGAAAATCGAAAATCGAAAATCGAAAATCGAAAATCGAAAATCGAAAATCGAAAATCGAAAATCGAAAATCGAAAATCGAAAATCGAAAATCGAAAATCGAAAATCGAAAATCGAAAATCGAAAATCGAAAATCGAAAATCGAAAATCGAAAATCGAAAATCGAAAATCGAAAATCGAAAATCGAAAATCGAAAATCGAAAATCGAAAATCGAAAATCGAAAATCGAAAATCGAAAATCGAAAATCGAAAATCGAAAATCGAAAATCGAAAATCGAAAATCGAAAATCGAAAATCGAAAATCGAAAATCGAAAATCGAAAATCGAAAATCGAAAATCGAAAATCGAAAATCGAAAATCGAAAATCGAAAATCGAAAATCGAAAATCGAAAATCGAAAATCGAAAATCGAAAATCGAAAATCGAAAATCGAAAATCGAAAATCGAAAATCGAAAATCGAAAATCGAAAATCGAAAATCGAAAATCGAAAATCGAAAATCGAAAATCGAAAATCGAAAATCGAAAATCGAAAATCGAAAATCGAAAATCGAAAATCGAAAATCGAAAATCGAAAATCGAAAATCGAAAATCGAAAATCGAAAATCGAAAATCGAAAATCGAAAATCGAAAATCGAAAATCGAAAATCGAAAATCGAAAATCGAAAATCGAAAATCGAAAATCGAAAATCGAAAATCGAAAATCGAAAATCGAAAATCGAAAATCGAAAATCGAAAATCGAAAATCGAAAATCGAAAATCGAAAATCGAAAATCGAAAATCGAAAATCGAAAATCGAAAATCGAAAATCGAAAATCGAAAATCGAAAATCGAAAATCGAAAATCGAAAATCGAAAATCGAAAATCGAAAATCGAAAATCGAAAATCGAAAATCGAAAATCGAAAATCGAAAATCGAAAATCGAAAATCGAAAATCGAAAATCGAAAATCGAAAATCGAAAATCGAAAATCGAAAATCGAAAATCGAAAATCGAAAATCGAAAATCGAAAATCGAAAATCGAAAATCGAAAATCGAAAATCGAAAATCGAAAATCGAAAATCGAAAATCGAAAATCGAAAATCGAAAATCGAAAATCGAAAATCGAAAATCGAAAATCGAAAATCGAAAATCGAAAATCGAAAATCGAAAATCGAAAATCGAAAATCGAAAATCGAAAATCGAAAATCGAAAATCGAAAATCGAAAATCGAAAATCGAAAATCGAAAATCGAAAATCGAAAATCGAAAATCGAAAATCGAAAATCGAAAATCGAAAATCGAAAATCGAAAATCGAAAATCGAAAATCGAAAATCGAAAATCGAAAATCGAAAATCGAAAATCGAAAATCGAAAATCGAAAATCGAAAATCGAAAATCGAAAATCGAAAATCGAAAATCGAAAATCGAAAATCGAAAATCGAAAATCGAAAATCGAAAATCGAAAATCGAAAATCGAAAATCGAAAATCGAAAATCGAAAATCGAAAATCGAAAATCGAAAATCGAAAATCGAAAATCGAAAATCGAAAATCGAAAATCGAAAATCGAAAATCGAAAATCGAAAATCGAAAATCGAAAATCGAAAATCGAAAATCGAAAATCGAAAATCGAAAATCGAAAATCGAAAATCGAAAATCGAAAATCGAAAATCGAAAATCGAAAATCGAAAATCGAAAATCGAAAATCGAAAATCGAAAATCGAAAATCGAAAATCGAAAATCGAAAATCGAAAATCGAAAATCGAAAATCGAAAATCGAAAATCGAAAATCGAAAATCGAAAATCGAAAATCGAAAATCGAAAATCGAAAATCGAAAATCGAAAATCGAAAATCGAAAATCGAAAATCGAAAATCGAAAATCGAAAATCGAAAATCGAAAATCGAAAATCGAAAATCGAAAATCGAAAATCGAAAATCGAAAATCGAAAATCGAAAATCGAAAATCGAAAATCGAAAATCGAAAATCGAAAATCGAAAATCGAAAATCGAAAATCGAAAATCGAAAATCGAAAATCGAAAATCGAAAATCGAAAATCGAAAATCGAAAATCGAAAATCGAAAATCGAAAATCGAAAATCGAAAATCGAAAATCGAAAATCGAAAATCGAAAATCGAAAATCGAAAATCGAAAATCGAAAATCGAAAATCGAAAATCGAAAATCGAAAATCGAAAATCGAAAATCGAAAATCGAAAATCGAAAATCGAAAATCGAAAATCGAAAATCGAAAATCGAAAATCGAAAATCGAAAATCGAAAATCGAAAATCGAAAATCGAAAATCGAAAATCGAAAATCGAAAATCGAAAATCGAAAATCGAAAATCGAAAATCGAAAATCGAAAATCGAAAATCGAAAATCGAAAATCGAAAATCGAAAATCGAAAATCGAAAATCGAAAATCGAAAATCGAAAATCGAAAATCGAAAATCGAAAATCGAAAATCGAAAATCGAAAATCGAAAATCGAAAATCGAAAATCGAAAATCGAAAATCGAAAATCGAAAATCGAAAATCGAAAATCGAAAATCGAAAATCGAAAATCGAAAATCGAAAATCGAAAATCGAAAATCGAAAATCGAAAATCGAAAATCGAAAATCGAAAATCGAAAATCGAAAATCGAAAATCGAAAATCGAAAATCGAAAATCGAAAATCGAAAATCGAAAATCGAAAATCGAAAATCGAAAATCGAAAATCGAAAATCGAAAATCGAAAATCGAAAATCGAAAATCGAAAATCGAAAATCGAAAATCGAAAATCGAAAATCGAAAATCGAAAATCGAAAATCGAAAATCGAAAATCGAAAATCGAAAATCGAAAATCGAAAATCGAAAATCGAAAATCGAAAATCGAAAATCGAAAATCGAAAATCGAAAATCGAAAATCGAAAATCGAAAATCGAAAATCGAAAATCGAAAATCGAAAATCGAAAATCGAAAATCGAAAATCGAAAATCGAAAATCGAAAATCGAAAATCGAAAATCGAAAATCGAAAATCGAAAATCGAAAATCGAAAATCGAAAATCGAAAATCGAAAATCGAAAATCGAAAATCGAAAATCGAAAATCGAAAATCGAAAATCGAAAATCGAAAATCGAAAATCGAAAATCGAAAATCGAAAATCGAAAATCGAAAATCGAAAATCGAAAATCGAAAATCGAAAATCGAAAATCGAAAATCGAAAATCGAAAATCGAAAATCGAAAATCGAAAATCGAAAATCGAAAATCGAAAATCGAAAATCGAAAATCGAAAATCGAAAATCGAAAATCGAAAATCGAAAATCGAAAATCGAAAATCGAAAATCGAAAATCGAAAATCGAAAGTCGAAAGTCGAAAGTCGAAAGTCGAAAGTCGAAAGTCGAAAGTCGAAAGTCGAAAGTCGAAAGTCGAAAGTCGAAAGTCGAAAGTCGAAAGTCGAAAGTCGAAAGTCGAAAGTCGAAAGTCGAAAGTCGAAAGTCGAAAGTCGAAAGTCGAAAGTCGAAAGTCGAAAGTCGAAAGTCGAAAGTCGAAAGTCGAAAGTCGAAAGTCGAAAGTCGAAAGTCGAAAGTCGAAAATCGAAAATCGAAAATCGAAAATCGAAAATCGAAAATCGAAAATCGAAAATCGAAAATCGAAAATCGAAAATCGAAAATCGAAAATCGAAAATCGAAAATCGAAAATCGAAAATCGAAAATCGAAAATCGAAAAACGAAAATCGAAAAACGAAAATCGAAAATCGAAAATCGAAAATCGAAAATCGAAAATCGAAAATCGAAAATCGAAAATCGAAAATCAGAAATCAAAAATCGAAAATCGAAAATCGAAAATCTAAAATCGAAAATCGAAAATTCTAAATCCAAAATCGAAATCGAAACTGGAGCAGGAACTGGAAACTGGAAACTGGAAACTGGAAACTGGAACCTGGAAACTGGAAACTGGAAACTGGAAACTGGAAACTGGAAACTGGAAACTGGAAACTGGAAACTGGAAACTGGAAACTGGAAACTGGAAACTGGAAACTGGAAACTGGAAACTGGAAACTGGAAACTGGAAACTGGAAACTGGAAACTGGAAACTGGAAACTGGAAACTGGAAACTGGAAACTGGAAACTGGAAACTGGAAACTGGAAACTGGAAACTGGAAACTGGAAACTGGAAACTGGAAACTGGAAACTGGAAACTGGAAACTGGAAACTGGAAACTGGAAACTGGAAACTGGAAACTGGAAACTGGAAACTGGAAACTGGAAACTGGAAACTGGAAACTGGAAACTGGAAACTGGAAACTGGAAACTGAAAACTGAAAACTGAAAACTGAAAACTGGAAACTGGAAACTGGAAACTGGAAACTGGAAACTGGAAACTGGAAACTGGAAACTGGAAACTGGAAGCTGGAAACTGAAAACTGAAAACTGGAAACTGGAAACTGGAAACTGGGAACTGAAAACTGGAAACTAGAAACTGGGAACTGAAAACTGGAGCTTGAGCTTGTGCTACCACCTCTGGCTGCTACTTCGTTATCGATCTGGACTAGCTGAAGTGGCACAGGGAATCAGTAGATAAATATGCTTGAGAATAGCGAACCATCTTTCAATGTGCAACTCCTTGGTAAGCCTAAAGAGTTTTATTGATCAATACCGGCGCCGGCCTGGCCCGAACGTAGATCACGGAAGGAAAGGAAAGGAATGTTAGTCCGATACTTGCTTTTGCTAGAGGCCGTATATACTACTGCGCACTCCACAAGTATCACGGGAGGAGGAGATATTTGTTGGTACGTGTAGAAATTGGATTTTACATCTTCTTTTCCGAAGACAGAGAGGAGACTCCGCTATCTGGAGTAGATGTCGATCCATCAACTCATGGACCGAGGACCATCGGCTTTACTTCCCTTCCGAAGGAAGACGTGACCACAGATTTTTTCACCTCAGAAAAATCTCAGGCCAACTGGAATGAGTGGCGGTCACGCTTACCACTCAACTGCCGGCGCCGTCACTGGAAACTGGAAACTCGAAATTCAAAACTCGAATCTTAAAACTCGAAACTCGAATTTCGAAACTCGAAGCTCAAAACACGGGACACGGAGCTCGAAATTCGAATTTCGAAACTCGAAGATCGAAGCAGTAAACTCGAAACACAAAATTCGTAACTTGAAAATCTATAGACGAGACTCAAACCTAGAAAGTGAAAATCTGTGCTGCTAATAATGATTTTCTGCTAACTTGAAAAGGCATTCTGTGCTTGACAGGTAATTAAATCTTTTCCAGCAACCGAGAAACGCAAACCATCAGCAAATAAAACTAATCAATCACTTCTGTCAAACGGGTGTTACGATTTAAACGTCAACTGAGTAACGAAGCTCTCCCTACCAATGATCGATACTCAAGAACATTGATTATAAACGTCGTAAGCAGCTTTAGGTGCAGATGGCTGAAACCGGTTCGTTAGTTTCGTGCCAATAGTTTTCTAAATGTTTTAGTGTTTTATTTACGTTAAGCTTTCAATCGAAACCCGACACCCTACATCAAAGTCACATCAGAAGGAACCGCAAAAAAATTCCAACCAACCGCAGAAATCAAATCACAACCTAAGCGCCTTACTGGCACAGCCCCACAATATCTAATCGCCGTTTCATTTTTCTCCATTCATTTTTTCGCAGACGCCTTAGCCGCCTTCTACGAACGAACCGGAACGCTATAAGCCGGAGGCTCCGTTCCTACGACAGCCGCGATAGCAGAGCTTAACGACGATCCTCGCAACACGACGACGCGCATCGCACCAATTTACGACCTTATTAGGCGGTTTTCATATCGAATCTTTATGCGTAACCCGATGCCCGCGAGTAGATAAAACAAAAATATCCCCGCGCATAGCTGCCATCCTCTGTCGCCTCTGCGGGCCGCCAACAGATCAAGAAAGAGAAGCCAAAGCCATTCACAGAAAGGTGGCGTCTGCTGCTCATAGCCAGCCGACTATTACCGAATGGGTGATGAACGAAGAACGGTGGTGGGGTGCGGCGCTGGGATAACTTCCGCGCGCTGAAAACCACATCAAACGGCAATCGGCTCGAAAGATGGGCTCTCGTGTAGTCAGTACCGTGCTCGCGTTCGCTTGATCCGCCTTGCTCTTTTCTGTTTTTGATTCGTTCTCTCTCTCCCTCTTTTCCTCTCCGGAAAAGAGGTGCAACAAGTCTTTGATCTAGAGGTTTTATTGCAAACGATGTGATGCGATTGCGTTGCGGCGTGCGATGCAGTGTTGTAAAATTTGGTAGTTGGATTTTGGAATTCTTTTTGAAAGAAGATTCCCAGTGAATTGTTGATGCTTGAATTGGAATGAACCTTGTGCATAAAAGCATATTACCTAACTTTAATAAGTCGGCTTCGTCTCATCAGTAGCTAACCGACCGTCTTAAAAAATGTTCCCTAAGAATTGAATTTTCATTCTTTGAGTACTTTTGCGAGTTCCACTTAAATACAGTGAATTTTCGGAAAATGAAACCACACCAAGCGGTACTTGGAAATTGTGTTAATGCACTAGATATTTGTTTTAAAAAAATTATTTATGATTCCAGAAGTGACAAAATATCTTGCAAGCTGCAGCTACAAAGCGTTGGACCAAATATAAAGCCTGTTGGCAGTCTCACCGTGATGATTCTCATCGACTTCTGTCGCGAATTTGCGATGTAGACCAGCGCTCGGTTCTGAAAATAGCTTTTGACAATACAAATAATTCATTTATTTGGTTTATGATGTAAGTGCCAATACATTATTTGAGACTTTTTGGTGACATCCATTGGGGAAAACAGATAAAAATGGTGAGTGAAGCGAAAGCAATTAGGGACCAGAATTCGGCAGTCTTTATTTGCTCTGTCACCCACCGAAGTACAATGGTTACAATTGGACACCGACGATAATAAAAACCCGGGCCTTGGTATCTAGCGGGAATGGCAACTACAGTTATGTGCCCAAGTAACAATCTAAGTTTTATAGCACGCTACAAGTGCAATCTAAGTTTTTTGAGTGTTTATAAAACCACCGCAAAACATCAATTATTACTAGGGTGTGGTCTTTAGAGGAACTGTCGCCAATGCGATCATCATGTGTTCTTTCTGGGATGTCAGCATATCCCAGGGATAGCATACGGGTTTGTGTATTGGGCCGGAGTCTCAAAGCTTGCAGGTTCGAATCCTACTTCTGGGGGATTTTATTACATAATTGCTTTCGCATCACTCACCATTTCGATTTGTTTTCCCTGTTGGATCTGTTCTAGTTTTGGTTTGTTGAACGCATCTTCGTGCTCTGAAGCAAGCAATCCGGAGAGTGCTTAGTGTCTAGTGTCTCGTTCCACCGTCCTTTCTTTGATTCCATTTTAGGCACTTTTGAATCGCATGCCCTCGTTGCGCTTCCGTCGACTTGTCTTCATTCATCGTCGGAGCACCGGTGTCTATGTGGAGAGCCTTGACGAAAAGTTTCATGTCGAGGTACGTCATCTGACACTGGTTGTCACCAAATCTCGTCCGCCATATGAGTACTCCTCTCTAACTCTCAAGTTCATGATCCTTACTAGCGACAAGCTAGAGAACGTGACATCGATAATGGATTCCAACGGTACTTTCGTCACAGACTAACAGACATAACACTCAAAAACAAAGCATCGCCCGCTTTAACGGTCATTTTAAATATATTTGTAGTTGGGACTGTGGCCACATTTGAAATTATGGCGCCACTGACATATGAACAAGCACATGGGGGATAGACCACTAGTGAAAAATTGTTCCCAAACCTGAGAGGTAACCCACCAGTAAATAAGTGTTTGGGACTGTGAATAAAAGGTGGAGCTAGTGTTCTGGGAAAATTGTCGGATCGATGGCGGTCCAAAATTTCGGCTTTGAATGAACATGTACAATACGTAATATGTAATACCCTCATTTAATTAAAATCGGTTTTTTGTAATCGAATCTGGTTTTGAACTTAGAATGAATTTAAAATAGAAACTATTTTAAAATTTCTCAAGAGGTTAAAATTTTTCGGGGGGGTCGTGACCCTCCCCCTGGATCCGCCACTGATTGCGGCTTCAGTGCACTTCTAAACTCGTCTTCTTTTGTGATCTCGTACAGGTTCCTGCAATTAATCACTATCTTTTGGGATAGAGCCATTAGTATTGCTTCCTCGCCTAGTGAATTTTCGAGGATCATCAGGAAGGCTCATAACCGTTCTTCTTCAGTTCGAAGAGCCTTTCTAATAGCAGCGGATCTTCACACATTTTCCCCCAACTACATCAACTCCGGATCGTTTCTCCCTTTTTGAAAAAGCTCACTACGTCCTTCATTTCGATAATTAATGCTTCGCCGTTCATTTTATTTTCCAGCGAGGTGTGGGTATCTCTTTCCTTTCCTTCTATAATCTCGGCTTCGCATAGTGTTTTACAACAGCAAGCCAACTGTTTGCTTGCTTCAGATCGTTTTCTTGATAATTCTTCGTTTTTCTCCTCTTTCTTCTCTCCAGGTGTCTGCTCCTCTTTCTTTTGTCCGTACGTGGACTCGGGGAACACTTTGGCGTCGGTCGTGCTTTCTCAGATATTTCTCAATATTTTTTTACTTTTGTCTGGTAAATTCCAATCCATATGCAGCCTTCAACAAAGTTGTTCGTTATAAAATAAACCACACAATTGTGAAGCCTGTCGACTGTCCCAGAATCTTTTGTGAACGGTTTTCGACAATTCAGTCAAATCATGGAAATGTCGAATACAGACGACGTATGTTTATGTTATCCAACGTCTCCAAAATTTACTTTGTCTTCTTCACACCTTCCTTGACTAAATCGCGGAAAATCGTTTACAAAATAAAGTACACAGTTTGAAAGAAACCATAAAATTTTCATTGAATCAGATGCAACAAAATTCACCCCTCAAATATAACGGAATGCTATGTGTGATTTGGAAAATACATGACCATAGTGTATTAGAAAAAAAATAGCAATCGGCGATACCTGGACTCGAACCGGCAACCTTCGCAAACTCAAAACGCCTCTTTATATACCGACACACAGTTGCTTCGTCGAAAAATGGCACACATAAACTGCACCTGAGTGATATCTATCACAATCTCACCGAATTGCGTCTCTTTAAAACAGGTTAAAACATAAAATTCAATAATCAGCCAGAATATTAGGTTTTACACCAACAGACATAACCCCGCAAAATAAGCCGGATGAACTTCGTTTGACAATTCTCGGTGGTTTGTTTACATGGGAATTATGTGAGTTCGAATGTAACAGATGAGCACCCGTTGCACTCGTACTCACGCAACTGACGAAGTAAACAAACCACAGAGAATCGTCAAACATGAACTTCATGAGTTCATTCGTGTCGTCATCTTGCAGAATTCAATTGCGATGCGCTGTTGTTACGTTATCTGTAAGTTAATTATATAACGATTTTTTGATTTTTTCCTCGGCTTTTTAGTCTTTCAACTCATGAATTAGGGGCGGACATAGCGTAGTTGGTAAATCGATTGCCTTGTAGCTCACCGGAGTTATTTTCTAACGAATACCATGTGCGAATTTCCCTAACAATAATTGAGATTTTATGGTAGTTTTATACCCTCTCATAAAACTTAAATTGTACTTATAGCGTGCTATAAAACTTCAATTGTTACTTGGCTTGTCATTTCTAGCGAACACCATGCGCGAATTTCAGATTCCTAGAATATCAAAAAAATTCAGTTTATGTAGATTATTTGTACAGACTGCTGTTTGTTTTTACCATCACAGATAAAAGAATATTTAACCTGAAACAAACGGAACAGATGAATAAAAACAATAGGACAATGCTACACATATTGATTCAACTGATTTTTTATTATGATTCATTACAAAATTAATGTTGAACGGATTAATAACTATACAAAGGCAGCTCATATCAAATGAACACGTTTGAAACACGGCAACCCCTTCTATCAAATATGTGATACAAATGGAAGAACCCTTTCTACAACAAACGAAAATATACCCTCTCATTCTTTTTGGAGTGGTTTTCGCGTAGTGACAGAGCTACATTCACTGATTTTCATTAATATTTTTTGAAAAATTTCGGGTTTGCAGACTATCTCATTAAACAATTTATGTAATATTTGTTTTGCGTTTCTCTTATAGAAAGGCTATGCAACAACTTTGAAAATCGACATTTTAACCGAGGCCCGGATGGCTGAGGCTCTTCCAGACATCACATCACATAACAGGTATACTTAATAAGTACATTTAAGATTGAGATACCTAATTACATGACATTCCTTATTTTCCTTGGATTGTGTATCCTATCGATTCCATCAAACGATAGTGCATAACGAATATCACATCACATCGACGCAGTGGATCTATGCTAGTAACCCACTGCAGTAACTATATTTTTACGATCCTAAGTATGGCCAGATAGAAACTGAGATCTGTGGAGTTCAAGATGCAGGGGAGATACGCATTGCTTAGTCTGAGTCGGATGATGGGAGATGTTTCTCATTATGAGGAATTCCATGACAAAGCAGCAGGCCATATAACTCAAAATTCCTTGACTCGAGCGAAAATTTGCCGTTCAAAAGCTACAGCTGAACAATAAATATCTGTTTTAACTTCATAGTTGATTCTTTTTATTGCTCTGACTACGAGGTTCTCAGATGTGACCGGAGTCCTCTCAACAGCCACAAATCCTCCGGAGGCGGTGTTTTGCTCGCTGTGCGTCGTGGATTAAAAGTTCAACATATAACAAATGATGCTTGGAGCAGCATCGAACAAGTATGGGCAGCGATAAAATTGGGAAATCGAACATTATATATATGTGTGGTTTATTTCCCTCCCGATAAAATTCGCGACTCAGCACTAGTTGATTCTCATTCTGAATCATTGACTTCTGTTGTTGCGATGGCGCAACCCACTGACGAAATCATGATCCTCGGCGATTTCAACCTTTCTACAATAAAGTGGCGTTCCATTCATAACGGATTTCTACAACCCGACCCAGACGAATCAGTTTTTCATCCTGGCAGCTTTACTCTTCTGGATGGCTATAGCACGGCTACACTTCTGCAGATTAACAGCACAACGAACGAGAACGACCGGATTTTAGATCTATGCTTCGTTAATGCCAGAGATCAATCGCCGCATATTTCCACCGCCCTCGCCCCGCTAGTAAAGTATGTTCGCCACCATCCGCCTCTTCATCTTACACTCCAGGACGTACCGCCTATGAAGTTTTCGAGCCACGCGCCCACCGTGTGTTACAATTATAAGCGGGCCGACTATAGCAGCATTTTGAATATTTTACAAAGTATTAACTGGGATTCTGTGCTAAGTAAGGATGATGTGAACTCCGCCGCTGAAACGTTCTGCCATATAATGAGCTACCTTATCGATCGTCATGTCCCAAAGTGTAATCAACGAAGTGATCAATCCCCCTGGCAGACAGCCGAGCTACGTCAGCTAAAAACTGCGAAAAGAGCAGCATTACGAAAGTTTACCAAACGCCGTACCTTGTCACTGAGAGCTTATTATGTAAGGCTCAATAACGATTTTAAAAAACTGAACAGTTTTTGTTTTTCAAACTATCAACGAAAAATGCAACGTAAGCTTAAGTCGGATCCTAAATCGTTTTGGAGATACGTCAATGACCAGCGGAAAGAAACCGGCTTGCCTTCTGCAATGTTTTTGAATGGCGAAGCTGGTCATGATTCACAAGCCATATGCAAATTGTTCGCCTCTAAATTTGCGAGTGTGTTCGTCAGTGAGACATTGTCCTCGCAGCAGATTGACGTTGCAGCTAGCGGCGTGGCCCAACTCGAACGGTCAGTGAATGAGATTCGTGTAGAGCACTCGGATATTGTATCAGCAGCATCCAAGCTTAAAGCATCGTCATCTCCCGGGCCAGATGGTGTCCCTGCTGTGTTTTTGAAAAAGTGTATATCTGGTTTGGTGGAACCACTCTGTCAACTATTCAAAATGTCACTGACAACCGCGATTTTTCCTCAATTGTGGAAAGCAGCTTTCATCTTTCCTGTCCACAAAAAAGGTGATAAGAGGAACATTGACAATTATAGAGGAATTTCTGCGCTCTGTGCCATTTCCAAGCTCTTTGAGTTAGTCGTGGTGGAGTCAGTGTTTTTTCACTGTAAGGAATATATTTCTAAAGACCAACATGGATTCATGCCGAATCGATCGACGTCGACGAATCTACTATCTCTAACCTCTTTTGTGTCCGAAGGGTTCGATGCGAGTCAACAAACTGATGTTATATATACTGACTTATCTGCAGCTTTTGACAAAATCAATCACGATATCGCAATCGCTAAATTGGAAAAACTTGGCTTCAGTGGATCACTCCTGCGATGGTTCCAATCCTATCTCGTTGGCCGTCAGCTCAGTGTGAACATAGGTGATGCATACTCCAAACTATTCTCCGCAACGTCTGGAATTCCGCAAGGAAGTCATCTCGGACCTTTGATATTCACTCTCTATTTCAACGATGTAAACTATCAGCTGAAAGGGCCACGGTTGTCGTATGCAGATGACCTGAAAATTTTCAACAGAATTAAGAGCCGAACGGACGCACTTTATTTGCAGCAGCAATTTGACACTTTCAGCAGATGGTGTGAAAACAACCGAATGAATCTGAATCCGGCGAAATGTTCTGTGATATCGTTCTCCAGAAAAAAGGATCCCATTGAGTTTGAATATAACTTGTCTGGAGCTCTTGTTTCCCGGGTGAGCTGCGTTAAGGATCTTGGAGTGCTGTTAGATTCGAAACTTACATTTAAGAATCACATTTCGTATGTTGTTGGTAAAGCATCGCGAAGCCTGGGCTTCATCTTCCGTACGGCTAAATCCTTCACAGACATTTATTGTCTCAAAAGCCTCTACTGCTCTTTAGTGCGCTCCACGCTGGAGTATTGTTCGTCAGTCTGGAACCCGAATTACATGAACAGCAGCGATCGAATTGAAGGCGTTCAACGAAAATTTATACGGTATGCTCTTCGACGCCTGCCTTGGCGCGATCCTTTTCGTCTACCAAGCTACGAGAGTCGGTGTCAACTCATCCAGCTCGATACCCTTCAGCGCCGTAGAGAAACTGCAAGAGCCTTATTCATCTCTGATCTTCTGTCAGGACGCATCGATTCTCCAGATTTATTAGAGCGAGTCAACATCCAAGCAAGGTCCAGAACGTTACGCGGAAACGTTCTTCTGAGAGTGCCGTTTCGACGAACTATTCAAACAGCTAATGCCGCTATCACGGGACTACAACGCCTCTTCAATCGTGTGTCGCACCTGTTCGACTTTCATTTGTCTCGGATAACTTTAAGAAAGCGATTCCTGCAGTTTTTTAAATGTAATTAATTTAAGTTTCCATCATTGGGGCCGAGTGCGGCCTGTTGATGCGGCCGATAAATAAATAAATAAATAAATAAATAAATAAATAAATTGCGCAATAAGCAAAAAAGGGTTAATTCCCTACAAGTCTTCTTCGGAAAGTTTAGCTATATGAATCAAGGATCTCAAACAATTGATTTTTGAAAGCAGCAAAGACTCACACATCCTTTAAAAATCGCTTTTGAATTAAAATGGTCTCATGGCCTGCGGAAAATACCTAGCCTCCCCTAGTCTTATGGCGTCACGGTTTTTAACAGGACTGTATTATTTTGTTGAACTTGTTTTTATTTTTAAATTTTATTATAGATGTTTTAACCATAGTGACATTCGCCTCTTTTCGGGTTATGGAAATTTGCTTTGAAAAAATCGCTAATCCTATGGGCGGGGTTGGGAATCGAACCCAGGTGAGCTGCGTACAAAGCCATCAATTATCAACTCCGCTATGCCCGTCTCCTGTGTTGGAATTGTTCTTATTAACCAATGCTTCTAATTGATTGATTAAATAGGTCTGTCAAATAATAAATCTGCTACGAATAGGTTTTGTACAGACAACATTCGTAAACTATACGAATTTTTCGTACGTATGATGAACCATTCGTAGCTCTATGACAACGCTTTTTTTATTAGAAATTTTTCATAAAATCCATGAAACGAATTTTGTAATATAAACGATTTTTTCCTAAAGAATACACAAAATATTTATGGACAAAAAATTCGTCTTACAGAACTAATTTATTCGTGAATTTACTACGAATAGGTTCTATAAAATCAATTTTCGTAAACTATACGAACTGTTTGATGAAGTTTTTATTTAAATTAGTTGCTTGTAATAAAAGGTGTCCCACATCAAATTGTATCTCAAAAAAATACGCTGCAGAAAATAACCCACAGGGAATTTTCTCTTGAAAATGTGGGTAGAAGTAGTTTAGAGTGCATTACATCCAGGTTTTTTTACGCGGGGGATACGTATCGCTTAAAAAACCGCGTTCGGGTTAATTGAAAAATTCGCGTAAAAAACCGCGTTAATTAGAAAATGCGCGTAAAAAACCGCGTTAATTCGAAAATCCGCGTAAAACAAACTCTCAGAAAAAGACTTAGAATATATTTGGAAGTTTTTTTTGCACGGATTTCGCAACTAATGCGGTTTTTGCAAAAATATTCTAAGTCCTTTTGAATGCAAAAGACTTAGAAGATTTTCGAAAAGATGGAAGAGACGGGTCTGCAAGTCTCCTCATGGCCCACACCGCAATAATATGTGAATGGACTTGAAGAGTAGGTGCCAGAAATTGATTTTTGACGCCATTTTGAAATCAAAGATGGCGACTTCCGGTTTAGCGAAATTCGCTATAATCCAATCAATATGGGTATTTTCGGAATGGTCTTAAAGAGTAGGTATCAGAAATTGATTTTTGACGCCATTTTGAAATCAAAGATGGCGACTTCCGGTTTAGCGAAATTCGATATAACCCTATCAATATGGGTATTTTTGGAAGTTGTTTTAATTAAACAGTTGAATTTACTTAAATTTAAGCAATATGTTTAATTTGAATAAATTCAAACTTCCAACTCGCACCATATACGTATCTTTCTTCTCTCTCTTCTTTTCTCACCGCACTCTTCTGGATGAACACATAAAAATATTTTGCATTTTGCTGTTTTATGATTAGTACTTATATTTGCGGGTGATTTAGATGATTGCCCAGATTTTTCATGCGGGAATTTCGTTATACCGGAAGTCGCCATCTAGAATTTCAAAATGACGCCAAACATCGACGTTTGTATGCTACTCGTCAAAACCATTCCGAAATTGAATTTCATTCAATTTCGACCACCGGTTCCGGAGTTACGAGTTGAGTGGATTACGCATGAAATTCCCATATAAATTGTTATCAGCATGTTATCTAAAAGATGCAAAAACTCATAAAATGTGTTCTAAATTGCTTGGATTTATAGTTTTAGCTCACTTTTAACAAATTTAGTCTCAAATGAAAGCAACAGCATCTCTATTGACTACTATTAAATTTCATTAGAATCGGAGTTCTGGTTCCCATGTTACGAGTTAAAGTATGCGGTCACATGCGAAATTCCCAATCATGGTGAAAAAATACCAGTAGCATTATTTATAATAACCATTAGCTACCATTCCCCACACGTCCCCTCTCTATCTCTTACTTATCGTGTTCGTGGCACCTGTCTATACTTATATCTATCTGGCTATTTCTCTATCCATTTCTAAGTTGACGCATTAGATCTTCTAGTAATCTGAAATATTTGTTAATGTACAAGTTTAGGAAGACAAAACCATTTTTTGTTTGCTAGTTTTTGCATTTTAGTATACAACAGAGTCACTCACGGAAACAGATTTAATATTACATCCTACTAGGAAAAGAAAATATTTGTGGTCCTGTGGAAATTTACAAGATTTTTGTATTTTGAGAAAACTATAACAAATTAATGTTCAATCCCTGGCTTCCTCTGAAGATGATCTCTTCGAAACGTTGCACTATGGGCAGGCATGTGATCAAAAATCTAAATCCACATGAACTCCAATTTAATTCGATTCTAGACTAAGTGTTTATATATACTATATTTTCGGGAAATCCTTGGGTATCTCAGAGAAATATTTGACTTAATCTGGTAATATGAATGTTTGAAGTTGAAAATTTTGAAAACAAACGTTCCACGTGCATTTCTTAAACTTTTCGTCTCGCTATTGAGTTTTGAATGAAACATTTGTTCAAATGTGTTATCTGAAAACTAAAATTACCCATTTTTGTGATGATAATATTGGAAATGCATATTAATTGTGTTGGTATGCACTTTTAAGAAAAATTGAAGCCCAAAAATAGGTCCGGTAAAAAGTCTCCCAAACACCTCTTAAACTCTCGGTGCAGGATACAAGTAAAATGATTCTTTTAATCTACAGCGAAGGTTTCAAGTGCCCACATTTGCTCTATGCTGAGAACGCTTCAGTTGGAGTTTCAATGACAGTCACAATTAGTAGTCTTTTTCGTGGTATTGGTTTGTGTATGACTCATTAATCCATATCTCCGGAACGAGAATACCGAACGAAACAATTCGCAAGCTATAAGGATGACTGGAAACTGATTGCACAGCTTTTGTACTATCGACAGTTATATAACCGCTAATATAGCCTAGACACTGTACACTCCCTTCTATTTGCTGCAATGCAAACAAATAATTTGAAATATTTACCTGTCTCATTTATTAGTATTCTCTCTATCGCTCTCTATTAAAGGCGCTTGAAAGCACAAGTGACGTTATCTCATTTTATCTTCTTTTTTTTCAGAAATCTATGATTAAAAAGACATCCTAGAATTCCAAAACAAATCGAACGTTTCAATTTCCTGATAACTAATTAAGGTCCAGAAATAAAACGGAAATACCAGATAATCTTGAACGACATCGCCAAGAAATGAAGAACGAACACGAAGATCTGAAAACAGCAAAGAATGGAAACTTTAGAAAGTGAATTGTGTATTGATAAGCCATTCTTTTTTCTTATTAAAGACTAAGAGTGAGTTTTTATGCGGTAACGACATTCAATTAGCAAGGGACTGGAAGGTATGAAGTATTTTTCAATCTTAGGAGTCATAGTACTCAAAAAATTAGAAAATTAGCAATCCGCTAGTGAATTTTGATAAATAGTTCGAGGAGCCGTGCACCGAAAACTAAATTGAAATCATTTTTTTATGTGAAAACTATAATGTGAATATCATAAATTTCATTTTTTCGCCCGTGAGTTTCCCGTGATTGATCAAAGCCTGTTGAAATTATAAATTGAACAAATTATATGATATGGGGGTAGTACATCATACTCAACGTGCCACCTAAAGAGATTAAGATTATAGTATGATCAGTAACGTAGATGGCCACGCCCATGCAGGTCAATTTTGGGATAGGAAGGAATGATAGTTCAACACTTGTGACTATTATGACCGAAGAATTCTCTTCATCAACCACAAGTATCGCAGGATAGAATTGCTGTTAGTATGTAGGGAAATAAATCAGGATATATCTTGGTGGGTATTGTGATTGAGCTAAGTACTCACGCGCTTTGTCTTTTCATTTTAGATCAAAGTTTTCAGGTGTGCGACCTCCAGCAGAAATATGAATGCCGTTCGAATAGGCATCATAATAATTATTCTTCCGCGGAGCTTTACATAAAAGGATAAATACGTGAAATATAATATAGTATAACATTCATCTATAGACAATATGATCTTAACAATATGTACGAAAATCGCTCGCCATCAATTTCCGAGAATTCGAAACGAGCTATTAAAACTCCAAACAACCGGCAATCGGGAGTATTGCTTTTTATTCTTAAGTTTGCAGTACAAATCAAGTGCAAAACAAGTATAAGATATCCCAAATTAATGTGAAGAAATTTACTGCGAAATGTTAAGGACAAACTGGCATCACAACTCTCCCTATCAGACACGTTTCCATAATTGGGTTAAACGCCAAATTGCAAACATGCTTATTATGCGTAATAAATTTAATAAACACAACGACAAGGGCTCTTTATACATCGGCGGCACAGAAGAAGAATCGATGGAAGAAGAGCAATACTGGCAAAGACCGACTACCATATGAGCGGTTCAAACTCGAAAGCTTGACGCAGAGTACTGCACTGGATGATTTTGAAGAAAGGACCAGGAGTGCGATTTTACGAAGTTTTAGCTTCCGATGGCCCTACATTTTCTGACAGAGTGAAGTTCCGGAGTGTTGAAATGTTTACCGCTGTTCAGGAACGCATAAGTAGTACAAAGCAAGTGTTAGACCTTCATAAAACCTCAAGTAGTCACTTTGGGAGGTATTCGCCAATGTAGATTTGTCGGTAGACGGTTCCAGATTTAATAAAAAAAAACTGGCTTATTTTGACACATCTACAGATCGCTTGCCACCAGTGATGTACCAAATCGGGTTTTTATAATTTTGGGGAAAAACCCAAGGTTTTTTCCCGGTTAAAACGGTTTTTTCGCGGGAAGATTGGGTTTTTTGCAATTTTTTGATATTCTAGTAATTGAACATTAATGTATTGTTATCCAAACATTTTTATTTTATTTAGGAGCATTATTGTCAAAGCATTGCATGTATATGAATTCTGAATGGTTTTCCTTGATTGAACCATTGTTATAGCGGTTATCCAACATTTCTTTACAAATATTGTGGTTAAATTAGTAGGGTTGCCACCCCACCGGGTTTGACCCGGAGACTCCGCTTTTCGGGAACGATCTCCGGGCCTCCGGGTTTTATATCAATTTCTCCGGGTTTGGTGGGAAGACGCATAATTTCAATTTTTATTTATTACAAAATATTTAAAAAGTTTAAGTTAACTGTTACTCTGGTTCAGATTTATTTTGCCTGACTAACCCTTCGTTTCAAGAAGGCGAAGATAAGTTTACCAAATATGTCTGATTTCTTTCACAAAGAAATGAAAATGAAAAAGCAATCAAATTTACTACAAATTAAGAAAAGTAATATTTCACTATATGCTACAATTGAAATGTTACATCCCACTAAGTCGCTCAAAATGGTGTAAAAAATTTATTTTGCTGCAATTTTACCAAATCAATTCACTATTAGTGGAGCTGGAACTGCACCAAATTTGTTCTGATCGAACTGGCTAGGTCAACATCAAACGAGTTCTTCCGGTGTTGTTGTTCCAGCGATTCGTAACTGTTGGCTAGGGAGGTGAGTTTTGCCCCTTGTTGGGACCTCTGGTGATGAATAATCGACACCACATAGTGCTTCCTGTGTGATGCTGATGCCCTGCCTCCGTTGCTCGCTTTTTCCTGTTAGTTGTGGAGGAGAGCAATGCTCGTTCGACTTGTCCTCCACAGCGAGAGTAGCAGATGCTTTTGTATTTGTATTTGTATTTGTAAACCGTAAAAACTATATCCGGTTCTTACAAAGGACTTTTCTTTATCCAACTTTCAATCTTGAATGTAACGTTGTACGGAATTTCCTGTGAGCGAATTATACTGGAGGTTCATACTTACTGACTTTTTCGGATGAGAATATTCTAAGCGATTCTCATGCTCAAGGATCTCTGCCCGATTTTTACGCTTGATGTTTATATTCGATTTTTACATGCTAAGATATCTGGACTGGGTTCTACAAAGTATATTTTATCCTTGCGACTTTTATTTTCGGTCTCTCAAATGTAAATGCAAGATTCTTTAACCCTCCGGAAGTCGCGCTTATGGCCCACTAAACGAGCAGCCGCTGGTGCCCTAAGACGATTTCGCTAGATTTTCAGAGCAGCGTGCACTCAGTGCACTAGCGCGACTACCGAAATATTATAAAACATTAAATGAGCATCATACATTCGATACAACGAAAAAAAACCCATATTTCATCCGGGTTAAAATGATTTGGGAAAAAACCCGGTTAAAACCCAAAAATAAAAACCCGGGAAGATGGAATTTTTCCCATCGGTACATCACTGCTTGCCACACAAAAAACTTTTTGTGCAATTCGACAGCTTAATGTTAGGCTAATTCAATAAATTTCCCACATGAAAGTTTGCTTTTGGTTGTTTTTTAAATACCGTTTTTAAACCAAAGCTACGAAAGTTATACCTTGGCGTGGAAGAGCCAGTATATTAATATATGCTGTTACTTAGTGTAGAAATAGACTTCATCCTTTACGGCTATTGTACAACCATCAGAAGAAATCTAAAACGTTGGTAGACAATCGGGAATAGCAAATCAGAAAAGGTCGGTGATTCACTGAACACAGCATGAATAAAGGCTATGATGCAAAACCTTAAGATCCAGCTAAGAACTTCTAGCATGTTATTAGTCGCCTCTTACGACATGGGAGCAGGTTCCCAGTGGTTCTATTCTTGACTGAAATAGTGCAAAAGAAATGTTAACCGCCGGACACCACACGGCTTATTTAATGTTTTTGATAACTTTAAAAGAAATCGATAAGTTTGTAGACTTCTCAAGAGGTGGAGAAGTTTGGTCTAGTTAATTCTACGAGGAGGGAGAGCGGAGTGTAAAAATGTCGTAATTTCACCTGCGTGTTTTATGAACGGTCTCAAATCGAATTTAAGTTTAATCCCAAATGAAAATGCATGAAACGTCGAGATCTTGTAGCATCTCAAAAAAACATTCTGGGAATTAGAAAATTTTGAGCCTTTTCAGTATTTTTTTGTATGCGCATATATCAATTACTGTTATTTAAGATTCTTTCTATCTATGATACGAACAACGTCTTACCTCTGACAAGGTATGGGCATTCAAAATAGTTCAAAGCCTATTAGAATTTCTTTACAATTAACATTTACATTATTAATATTAGTATTAATTAATAACCAAAATTTATTTACAGTTTTCAGTGGCGGATCCAGAGGGATGGGTCCAGAACCCTCCCGAAAACTTTCAACTAGTTGAGAAATTTTGCATTAGTTTTAATTTTATATATTTTCAAGCTAAATTTGACCACCAATACTTATTTTCATTAAATGAGGCTTTTACGTATTACGTATTACGTATTGTACAACCATCATTTTAAAACCGAAATTTTTGACGCATTCCGATTTTTTTTCTGGATCTGCCCCTGAGAGTTACATTTGTTTGTTACATTTATTGTGTCTTTGCAGATTAAATTACTGATAGCCAAAGCAATTCTCGAACCGTGTTGACTAGTGCTGATGGCCAAATGTGAACTACATGCAAAAATAACATTTTCTCCATCACCTTCCAGTAAAAAATATCATAAATGCCTTATCATCTTTATTTGGAACATGACCGTCTACTTCTGATGATTCGCCTTAATGATTCCAACAACATTCCTGCAAATTCCAGGAAGCAAAATCCTATGGTTTCCACACAATACAATGAAAGGCATGAATTAGCACTTTTCGACCACTGTGAATACCAGACTAACGAGACGAACAATCTACCCCCACGAACAGCCGAACAAACAAAACCATTTATTTTATTTAATTCGTTTAACCGATTGACACCATCACAAACCAATTGCCCTCGCCCTCGCCCTGGCAGCACTGGCTCATTTCGCGATCCACCAACGCCGTCCGTGTACGCAGCTCGCGTTCTGTTCGCCGGGACGATCGCGAGTCAGTTTACCGCACCGAGCGGATCAAGTCGGACGCGTTTGGTCTTAGTTCCACCGAAGTGTGTGCGACGGTGCTCAAGTGCTTTATTTTTCAAGCATACATATAGATTTGTTTGTTTCCCGGGTCCACCAGAGCAGCCAACGAACGCCGTACACAAAAAAAAAGAAAAATAAAAACAATATTCTCAATCGCCGCCCGCAAACAGAACGACGACGACGACGAGCGCAGACGATCATCGATCAAATTCGGCAGCCGGGCAGCGTGTGTCGGTGGGATTTCGTTGATTGCACCGGAAGACACGAAAACAAACAACCATCAGCTAAGATGAGCGGATCGATCGATAATGGCTAAGGCCCCCGTGCGCGGATGAAATAAGAAGTGCGCGGATCGCGGTTCGGTCAGTCAGGTTGGCCAGGGGAGTGTTTTGCTACAATCGATGTTACACTCCTCCACAAGTGGTTCTTCTGCTGGCACTAATTCAGTTTTAAGTGTTTGGTTGGAAATTGATAGTTTAGGGTGAGGAGGAGCCAAGCGCAAATAAAATAAAAATCGGTGTGTATCGAAAACGAAAATATAGAAGAAGAGCAAAAAAACGATCCGGCTAAGTGAGTCGGCAAAGTGGAAGTGCGTGTTTGCGAAGATTGAAGAAGCAAATAAATGCGTGTTTGGAGAGGCCAAGTGGGGCAGAAACCATTTCGCACCACCGGTGAACGAGTAATGGTATTCTAACTGAAATTTTAAAATCACTATTTCATGTTCGAAAAGTGCTAATTTAGCAATTTTGGATAAGGGTAAATTCAGAGTAATTGTGCAATTGAGCCCAAACTGGGCAACTGATTATAGTGTGGGTTCTGGTGAAAATAATCCTTTTCGGAAGCTTATGGTTAAAGGCCGATCGAATCATGTTTGCTGGTGGAAAACTATTGCGGCTGAGCATAATCACCTGGACTATCATCAGCGGACCGACGGCTGCTGTTCGGGCAGAATCCGAACATCAAGGTTTGTTTGTTTGATTCTTTATTTTAATTCGGTTAGGATCATATATTTAGTTAGGATCTCACATAATCGTCGGATATGTATGTAATAATGTTGGGTTACCCTTCCGACCAAAAAGTCGTTGTTTATCGAACATACATTTAGCGAATGAAATGCCGAGAATGATGTCGCTCCAAAAATCAGTTTATTGAATCTGTTGTAGGGGAATTGTGGGAAAAACCGACACTGTGGGTAAAACCGACACCCCACAACTGTTCCTAGAAATCAATTTTTTTTTCGTTTCATAATGATACATTATTATTAGTACGTTTATGTAGAGCATTTGAAGAAAAATTGGATTTACGTTAGTGCGCCGAATGTCTTAAAAATAAACAAAACATACGACAGCAGCGTTCATACTCGTCTGTATGTAAAATTTCGTTGGTAGATTTTAAGGTTTTAACCGAACAAAAGCTTTTCAAATCACCCCATTTTTCAGTACCTATTAATGTCGGCCTTTCCTATGATCAACTAGGTGCATTGAAGATGAGTTTGAGAAATTCAATATTTTTAATTGCTTTTATAAAAAAATGTGCGTTGTTGAGGTAAAACCGACACCCTTTGGTTAGGGTAAAACCGACACACTGTTAAGATGGTTGTGTTTACTTGCGATTCATTACAAAAGGCTGGGGATCTTTGTGACACTTCAATTACACTATTAGCACACTATAGTAATAGCTGAAATACACAGAAATACTTTTATTGTGTTTATTTCTTATAAGTCTCTTTAAAAATCAAAAATTGGAATTTTTGTTTATCTGATTCTATCGAACCTTTTGCTATTTCTGCAAAAAGCTCATCAAACCGAATGTCTAGTGTTCTCTTGGTTTGTCATGTTTGTCACAATGAGACAATGATATTATGTATACCCCAATAGATCGTTGATAACCAGAGTCAGAAAAATCAAATCTGAAAAAGATAGTTTTACTAAGAAGTGTGTGTGTGTCACTTATAAGTGAATGAATCCAATTAGCAGAACGTAGAACGCTTGCAAGTCTTCTCTTGCGAAATAAAATGACACTGGAGGTTGCAATGATGTGCGCAAGGATTATTTGGAAATACTCATATCAATAAGTAATCCTATAGCATAAAATACTCTTATTTATAGTACTACGCTTTCGAACTTTCTTCCTCTCACTACATGATGAAGCAATAAAAAGCACATATTTGCATCATACATACTCACACTTTATTAATCACGCATATATCTAATTTTTAATAAAGATAAAGATTTTAATGCAGTGGAGAGAAAATAAATTAAAGGGGGTGTCGATCTTACCCCTATAGGGTGTCGGTTTTACCCGCAGTGCCTACAAAAAGTCACTTTGTTTTCCAAGTTTTACAACCAATAATTTTTAATGAAATTAATTTTTCGAAGCGCTGAAAAAATTAAGTCTTGTTAAGAATTTTCTGAAGAAGAATTGTGCATTAAAATTATAATTTTATTGGTTTTGTGGCAACTTAGAAAAAGTGTTAAGGTGTCGGTTTAACCATAATTCCCCTACCATTGTCAAATCTTAAACCTCTGTTACCAAGCGCCACAGTGTTGGCTGGCTACGAGAAATATATTACAAGGTACTTAAAACATGACGAACTATTGACAAAGACAATGGTGCATCCTTAACCCTCCGGAAGTCGCGCTTATGACCCACTGAACGAGCAACCGCTGGTGCTCTAAGACGATTTCGCTAGATTTTCAGAGCAGCGTGCACTCAGTGCACTAGCGCGACTGCCGGAAGGTTACACACATTTAATGGTTAGTTTTAATGACATTCGACTTTTTTTGGAAATCGATAAAATTTAGAAATAAAATTAAGCCAAGAAGATTTTTTCATTCAACTCTACAAAATCCTACAGACCCGAAGCAACATTTAAAAACAATTCTGTAGTCCACCAAAAAAAATATATTTGCAAAGTGACCGAACGAAGTCGATAAGATATTTCAGCAAACATCCGGTCCAGTACCCTTTTAGCTCCAAGAGTTGAATACAAGAGATTCTAATAAATTCTAACGGTCAACGAATCCCTAAAAGATTGATAGCCTTTATGAAGAACTGTCCTTTCGATTCCTTACGGTTTTCCTTTGAAAAGACCATACAAATCGGCCGAAGCGTCGAGGAAATCAACAATTATATCATTGAACGATGAAATTCCAATGGATTTATCTTAATCTTTTCACTGTCTACTTTATCTTTCAATTCTACGAAAACGAGAAGCAGAAGTAACGCCTTTCTTTTTCGCATGGCAATCTGAATATTCAATCTCGTTATTATTTACACTCAGTAATTTTCGATTCTCATTTTAACAGTGAGAATATAAAGGAAAAAATGCTGAAAATAACTACTTTTTGACTGTATTAAGGATCCATCATCATTGAAAAAGTTTTCCCTCCAACATGAACATATATTATTAAATTGTTTTATCAATACCCAAAACCGGTTCTTAATTTTTTTTGTACTTTTCAACTATTGTGCTGATTATTATAAACTAAGTTAGCATGACAAAAGCTTAAGCAAATAATATTCTAGGCAATAAATAATAATTACAACTTTATTTTTCAAAATACAGCATTGCTAATTCACTGAAATTATGAAAATCGCGATTTTTCCAATAAATTGTGTGAGGGTTTCCGGTTGGAATATTAAAGAAACAAAACACTCAAATTTCTTGTCTGCTTATATTTTCAAAATATCGTCGAGGCATAATCTTTTTTTTCGAGAGTTGTCCCACTGGAACTGTAGAGCTAGGTTCTCGGAAGGGCTCCCCGTCAGAATCACTCACCTTAATTGCAGACGAGACGGGAAATGTTACCCACTAAAACAGTGCTTAAGGCCAATTGCAGCGGGCCGTGATTCTGAATGTTATATTTATTGTACGATTCAGATATGGGCGGGCGTAGGGACTTCGCGATCACGTGTATCATCGCGAAAGGCTCGAGCGTTTGTGGGTTAACGTGTTCGAAGACATTGAGTTCTTCTATATCACTAGAGTTCCCGGTCATGTCACGATGGAATGTGTGGTCTAATGGATATGAGCGTTATTTTTTTATTGGCCAAACTGAATGTCTTGAACTAAGTTGCTTGGACGGAGGGTAAAGATTTGGACGGTCACGTGGACCGTCATTCTGATATATAGTTTTCGATGTACATTCTGACAGGAAGTGAGTTATCCCATACCACTAGAGTTCCCGGTCAGGAGTCGCCACGAAACGTGTTGCCCAGTAAATATGAGAGTTTTCTTTTTTTTAGTTGGTCCAATTGAAGGCATGGACCTAGACTGCTGATACCCAGGATAGAGACTTCCGGAAGTGTCCGATTAACGATCGCGCTAGCGCGGGAGTTTGTGAATTCACGCTTTAGACCGCGTTTGGAAATTTATAAGTTAGGTATGAATAATGAATCACCGGGATGTTATCGTGTTTGCGAGATTGCAGGTGTAGGTTGTGTGAATGATCGCGAAGGGCTCGAGCGTATGTATGTAAACGTGTTTATCGCATGTGCTAGCGTGTATGTAACTTCGCGTGTATGAATTATTTCCTATAACCATGTGACCATTCGCTTGTTCTTGAATGATCGAGCGCGGCCCGTGTATCTGATACTTAATGTATAGTGTATGGTTCAGATGTTAGTATAGGGTGAGTTCTCCCATTTCCCTAGAATTCCGGTTCAAGTCAGCATGAAACGTGTTGTGCATGCGTCTAGGATTGAGGGTAGGCGCTTCCGGATGTAAATGATTCACGATCGTGCGAGCGGTGGGGTAATGTACACGCTACTTCACGTTACTGCACCAATATTCCGCCGATAATATGCATAATGTTGCACTATGCTATATTACTCCTTAGTGGAGAACAATTTAGGTTAAAGCTATTTTTTCTCCACTAAAGAGAAAATTGTTTAAAACCATATTCGCGCGTGAAGGGTACAAAACCTATATCCAAATTGCGGAATTTTCGTTTCACCTTCGTCTCATCAGAATCCAACACTAACTTAGTGACAAGACTAAGCTAGCACCGGATTGTCGCAAGCTCCAAAAAACGAAAAAACTTTTTGTGTTTCTGAGCAAATCCTGCGTGATGTTCCGCAAGAAAAGCAGTTCTAATTTAGCTGATAAGAATTGATGAAATAAAAACAAGCAAGCGTCATTTTTTTTACGGGACGTCAGGCAGGATTAGAGGCTCAGAAACACAAATAGTTCCTTCGCTTTTTGGAACTAGCGTCAATCCTGCACTAGCTTAGTAATATCAATAAGTTGGTGGTGAATTCTGAGAGGAAGTCGAAACGCAAATTTCATAACTAGTATACATAATGTTAGCTTCCAAATTGTTTATAATTTCGGGTTTGTCTGCATAGATCAACGATTTGATATAACCTCATAAAAATAATCGGTGGATAATACGATCTAATGATCGTATGACCTTGGCTGGACCAAAACGGAAAATAATACGATCACCGGACAGTCCACAAATTCGATAGAAGTGATCGCTAAATGGGTAGCTCCTTTCTGATGGAACCAAAACTATTCAGGATCAATGCCATCGATATTCCAGCAAAATAATCGTTAACCACGGTAGAATAACGCAACCCGTTTACGGTGACATTCACTCTCGTCTTATTTAAAAAAGAAAAGGTATGTAATGTCCAGGATAGAATTGGTGTTTCGTGATTGCACTTAGAAGTGTAAATTACACGATCAATACTATTGCCAATGTTTGAGATTATTAACAGTGTAATACAAAAATCCGATTAATAAAACATCTGCGCGCGATCATTCAAGAACTCACACGAATATGCAAATGGTGACACGGCTATATAATCGAATTCATACACGCGAAGTTACATACTCGCTAGCACAAGCGACACACAAACGCCCACATGATCGAACACGTCAACATGCAAACGATCGAGCCCTTCTCGTTGGTACACCAAGACGAATAGAATCACGACTATCAACGCACATCTGCGCCCCAGATCTCGCACCTAAAAAGAACTCCGATGAGTTGGAGAACGCTATACCACATATAACTTGTTAATTAACGCGTTTTAAGCGCGAACAAATAAACCTTCATTCCCATACGTTCGTGACGTCCATACAACCACACATCTAAACCGTACACTCAATATAACAATCAGAATCACGACTCTGCAGTTGGCCAGTTGGCAGTGTTTTAGTGGGTAACTTTTCCCGTCTCGCCTGCAATTATAGTGAGTGATTCTGACAGAGACCCCTTCCAAGAATCCAGCTCTACAGCTCCAGTAGGACAAATTTCAAAAAACATTTTCTTTTATTTTATTATCTTTTATTAACATAAACATAAGGAGAAAGGAAACATTTTAAATGTTATTGCATTATGGTGAAACTATCACTAAAAAGTTTTTCTAACGATGACTTTAAACATGTTTAACATTTCTTTAAATTTCATACAAATGACCAAAAAAACTAGAACTTTGTTATAAAATACGATTCTAAATGTCATTTCATTTTAACTAAAATCTTGCCAAATGTGACAGTTTTCGAGGTATTTGGAATTTTGTTTGAACGAAAACAATTAATTCTTGTAATTATTCCTTTTTAATATGTCGAGTCCGATTCACTCAAAAAAAATAATCGACTCTTGATCTATAGATTGATTGATAGTTTGATCGATAGATTTATAGATTGATCGCATATATTTGTGCTAAAGTTAATTGTGAACGGTTCGGAGACGCGTGTAAAACGAACATGTACATGTTTAATTACAAATGTTCAATACGATACTTGATACCTTAAGTTTGTCCATAAATGCTTTCATAACGAAACCTATTAATATGAGCGGCCCAATCCATTACAATGCCAGTTACGTAAAATAGTCGGAATAGAAAACACATCGGGTGCCCATCGCCATCAGGAATCAGAATATATTGGCTTAAATGGCACGTTCCCCGTATGTAGTCGGGGATTTGTGCCTTGCCGTGTGTATTCATCATTTCCTGAGCGGAAGAAAATGTCAAGGAGGTGTGGGGAAGTAGAACTGGAAGGGTGGAAAAAATAACAGCACAAAAAAAAATAAACGACAAGTAAGTTAAACTCACAAGTAGTTCAACTCGCCTGCGAGTAAGCCTGAAGCTCTTTACCACATTGGATAAGAAACTGTAGTATGTCTCTGATTTTCAGTCGTCCAAACATGGTGTCGTCTATGTAAGGACGGCCGAAAACTCGAAATGGCAATTGCGCTACCGCTGAACAGTTGCATATCAGATGATATGAGGTTCCGTGGTCGGATTCACAAAGATCACATGAAAAGACTCAGCACGCTGAATAGTTATGTGATAATTGAGTTTGCAGTAGCCGGTTAAAGCCCTGGTCAGCATGCCGCAGTGCATCTTCGAAAAATGTAGAAGATTTTTCGAAATCACTGGGCACGGTTGTTCTAGAAACGCCTTTGTTTGGCGACACGTTTGTATATTTCTCCAATAATTGCGGTGTTCGGACGAAGCACAGAACAGTATTTTTTCCCTTATCCAACTTGCCGAAATTGGCAGCGCGGGCTCGGGACCAACGAAGTCAATCGCTGAACCTGCCTTGGCCAATTCGTCAGCCCATATTGACAATGCTTAGTTCTTCGATTTGGGTTCGGCACGCGATCACTAGCTTGGACCGTGATTTGTCTGAGCTGCAGCCTGACTATCGGAGCAGAAGTCTATAACTCTGCCGGACAAACTTAGTTGAAGGGCCGATTGTACCCCGCATACAATCGCAAAGATTTCTGCTTGGAATACAGTACAGTATCTACCTAGTGAGTGAGATTGTTCCAATCTCATTTCACGACAGTAGACACCAGCACCAGCACGTCCCTCCATCATAGAACCGTCAGTGTAACAGACCACTTGCGTTTGTTGTTGTCTTTCCGTATAACCAGACAACCACTTCTCTCGAGAGGGAATCTTCACATGAAATGTCCTGTAAGGAAAACTACATGTAAGTGTAATATCTCTGGGAGCAAGAATATCTTCACCCCATGTAACCATTTGTGACCACCGGGTGCCCATCGCCATACTTTGATTAGGATAATAGTACAAAAATGTTAATAAAAAAATTTCTCGTGGCAAAAACATTGGGACCAACTGGAAAAAATGTACACATAATATAAGTCACCAAATGTCCGAAGTTCTTCAAATATACCCAAAGTCACATACATTAGCCTTGTCTGGCCTTATTTTTTCGACGTAGGACTACGTCTTAGTTTTCGATATAGGGGTGCACGTTGCAAATTCTACAAAAATGGTATGTAACGAAAAGAGGTCCAATTTTAAACGCATGTAATTCAGCCATCTCACGATAAATTTTCAATTTTTTTGCGCATATCGCCCCGAAATACTTCTAAGAATAGATTCCAATAGATAAACCCAAAGATTTTTGATATCATGGCATTAAAAATTTAAATAATGAACAACCTAGTCAAAATATCGCGCATTTACACACAGAAGATAGCGCTTCCCAAGTCCAGTACGACAGATTTGTGTACCTAGCGCGCTACGCTTATGTGAATGACGTCATCATCGACTATTTAAAGAACGGATTTGGCCGGACAAGCTCAGTTGCCTGTTGAACGGCAGGCGGAGCAGATCACTGCGCTGTATGGTTTCACAGCCGGTGTAGCTGAGCTTGTCCGTTCAAACACTATGCTTTCTTTTGTGCTGTGCTCGTATCCAGCACACTTTTATGTACAATCTCGAACACAAAACTGCTTGTACATTCGAGCTCCATTTACAAACACCGGTTAACATAGTGTCGTGGTACTAGTTGTCTCTTTCGCTGTACCTATCATCATCAGCGTTGACGCATTTTGTATTGTGCGCTTGGTTTCAATGTTTGAGGCGAATGTAGGTATATCTAATTTGTTAGCAGGATTACCATATTCACAGATTTTACCGTAATATCACAGATTTTTTTTTTCAATTTTTGATCACAGATTGTTTTTCACAGATGGCAATTTTCGGCATTTTGATGAAAATTTCACAGATTTTTGGAAATTTTGTGATTTTTCACAGTTTTTTCGGAAATTTATGACAGATTTTTTTCCTGTTTCGGTTATCACAGATGATAAAAAGATATTTTTGACCGAAACACAGGTTTCAATGTGGCATCCTTGTTTGTTAGCGGTAGCATACGTAACCTGCATGATAGCAATCTGTGCTTTCAATGCACAAAGACGAAAACTTTCTTAGCAATAAATTTACGCGGATCTATGAAAAGCACAACGAAAGTTTATTATTTACGTTCGATCAATTCATTGATGCATTTCCACTTCACGTGATTCATTTCTACTCAGCCTATCATATTTTGATCCTGCTAATAGGTACATACTACAAAGCCTATAAATGAATGAATACACTGGCACTCGAAAAACCATTGCAAAAACGCATCTAAGTTCATATATAAAATTGTTTTCAATTCTTTTAAATTTATAGTTTCGATATATGTTTAAGACCACTGCATTCACTACATTTGTCTGCGTACTTTAGGAGAGTTACAATAATGGCAAAATATAACTAGAAAGCTTGATCTACACATGAAATGTGATTATATTGTCTAAAATTTGATTTTTCTTCACCAGGGTTTTTACCACGCACAATCGAAAAGTTTTTATATTTTTTTAAAAACAAATCTTGTGCTATAAAGATTTAGTTCCAGATATTAGTTCGGTCACGGTTTTCTGTCTTCTTTCTTCAGATCTTCTCAAATAAGTTTAATCGGATTCGATCATCTACTACAAATGAAATGACCTGATAACCAACTTCAATATGTAACATTTGATGATGGTTGGTTGTGCTTAAACTATACGTAAGAAACATATTTGTTTTATTATTACTATAAATTTACTAAGAAAATAAATATTTTACATTAAGTAGTATAATCCTACGTCTACAATTCGTGTATCTCAGGATTCGCTCAAATTATATTGAGATTATACGTGTTTTTATTCGAATTTTCAAAATTAAAATATATGCATTGAGAGAAAAATTATTTTTTAATATTTAATTAAAAAATCGCATAGTTCGCAGCACTACAAAAACTAATATTTTTTCTAGACATCTTGAATAATTTTCTTCAAAAACCATCTCGTGGTTTGATCCTAGAGTAAACAAAACCGGAGATATGATCAAAAGAAAATCAAAGGTTTTGGCAATTCGTCAAAAGGGGGGGGGGTGTTCCCATGACCCGAGGGTTGGTTCAATTGACGCAAAAATTTGGGTGGATGAATTTGTACGGCTGTCTCAGTCAAAAAAAAAGCAAAACGAATGTTTTTTACTGCCCGACGTTTCAGCCTTTGGTGTTGGCCTTTTTCAAGGGAAATACGGTCTCTCGTTTTTTGTTAAGTTGTCGCTGTCGACAACGCCGACAACTTAACAAAAAAACGGGAGACCGTATTTCCCCGGAAAAAGGCCAACACCAAAGGCCGATACGTCGGGCAGTAAAAAACATTCGTTTTGCTTTTTTGTTGACTGAGCCAGCCGTACAAATTCATCTAGAAATAACCATCCCAGTCGTCATAAACATAAGCCCAAAAATTGAAGTCTTTATATATTGGCCCTACATGAACAATTCCTCCAAATTTGTCTCAAATTCGTGAAGGTCAATTACATGTGCCTTGATCACTTCGCGTGGAATGACCTATGTACATTTTAAGTAAAAATAATAGTCTAAGAGAAATTTCGAAATTTCGAAGACGGCACCGGTGATTAAGTGGCAAGCCTAGGGTTCAGATGGTGGAGTCGTCTCTCTGGTGTCGGCGATAGACACTCAGTGCGGAAAGAGACCGACGGCAAACAAGTTTGAATAGTAGAAATAAATAGCATTTTCATCATTCGAAAGTACAAATGTCCAACACTAAAGTTTGTCTTAAAATCTTTTCATAACGAAGTATCAAAATTACTCGAACCTATTCATATGAGCGGCCCAATCCATTGCAATGCCAGTTACGTAAAATAGTCGGAATAGAAAACACATGGAGCGCCCATCGCCATTCTTTGATTGAGAAAATAATACAAAAATGTTAATAAAAAATCTTTTTCGTAGAAAAAACATTGGGGCCAACCAGAAAAAATGTACACACAATATAAGTCACTAAATGTCCGAAGTTCTCCCATATTAGCCTTGACTCTTTTTATCAAAATTAGAGTGAAGCTAGGGTCGATTTGTGTAGAAGCTTTCAATCACACTTTCTACTCTTTGGGATTTTACGAAGTATAGTACAAAAATAACATAATTGCTTCTGTGCCAGTCTAAGACGACATAGTGGAGGATGTAGCCGAGGAAGCATCGAGACTTCGTGAGACGCCAAGAAGTGCAGAAGTTACTTTTGGACACCTCCTTATCGGTTTATCCGTTGTCAGTCCCAGACATAAGGATGAACTGCCACAGCCGCGGATCGCTTGCCAAACAAAGATTTTGCAGTGAATTTCCAAAACTTCTTTCACTTCCTGTATAGTTTCTTTGTGCAAGTTTTGCCACTGTGTTCTAGTTCTTAGTCGACCGTTACCGGTAGTAGACGTAGTTGAACGGCGCTACGCTACAAGTATTTATTTGATTAATTTAATTCAAGCCGCGCGCGATTTTCGAAAAAATAAAATAGTCAGCATTATGTCGTGCAGTGTTCGATCGTGTTCAATTAGTGATGATCGTTTTTTATGGAAGTGCGAGTTTTACAACAAATCGTATCACGCGGCCTGTGTAGGAGTGCAACGGCACCAAGAGCATCACATCACGTCTTTTATGATTCCTCTATGTTCGGATTGTCAGCATAATCTTAAAACGGGGATTGACACACGTAAAGTGCTTTTCCAACAGGAGCAGCTCTTTAATTTAATCAAGACGCAAACGGATTCCAATCTTCGAATGGCTGCTGACATCAAAAAGTTGAACGCATTTGGTGAACTGTTCGATAACATTGATCACCAGCTAAAAGAAGCGGTGACTAATGTAAATAATATCACCTGCGCGAAAGTTGATTATGCGGTGTCAACATTATCGCGCACTATGGAAAACAACGCGGTCAATAAGGCCGATGAGCTCGTTGTTTTAAAAAATCATATAACGTCATTATTCAACATATCTATGGAATCCACAAGGAAGCGCATTGAGGAGTACGTGGTGGAGCTCACAACTGACCTGACTCGTGAGCTAAAAAAAATATGCTGCGAAGTTCAAAATTTAAGCGTAATAACCATTGACATGGCGTCTCAATGCAACGAACATACCGGTAACCAGTCGTTTTCTGCTCGTGATGCTCTTGACGAAATAAAATCACAAGCCAGCGCTGTCGGCGACGATATTTTAGACGAAGTAAGGGCAATTGCCGCGACAATTAGTACCCTGGAAACCAGTGTTAATAATGCTCGTTTGACACCTGCGGTGTCTCCCCCCAGTCTGATGGACGAATTGACCGTCGTTTCAAATAAAACTGCTATCTCAGGTTCGCAGCATAATCAAGTGGCAAAAGATGGATGGCGCACACTTGGTTCGAAAAGAGTGTGGCGCTCCGACTGGTCAGAATATGACTTACGTAAACAGCGTCGCATTAAACAACAAAAAGAGAAAGATAAAGCAGCAAAGAGTAAAAAATCGAGAAGAAAACAGGGTACAAGATACAGCAATATCAACAGTAATAACAATAACAACTACAACAACAAAGATAGCAAGTGCAATAAGAACAGGAACCGCAATAAGTACAACAATAACAATAATCACAACTACAACCAAAATAGAAACAACAACAATAGCAACAAAAACAACAGCTACAAGTCCAATAATACCACCAACAATTTCAATAGAAACAGGCACAACATAAACAATAACGACCACAACGGAAACAGAAACAACAACATTAACAGCAGTAACAACAACAACAATAATCACAGAATAAGCAACTACAACAATAACAGCAACAACAACTACAACAGAAATAACAACAACCACAACGAAAACAGAAACAGCAGTTACAGCAACAACAACAACAACAGAAACAGCATTTGCAATAGAAACAACAATGGTCTTAACAACAATCACCATAACAATAAACATCATTGTTCATCTTGCTCCTGTGAACGTTCGTGTTTTCGCCAATTTTAACGCACTTCTCAGAGGCAGACCAGGACAAGCATGACGCAACTGGTAACAGTACAATAGTTTTAAACAATATTTTTACGAATAACGAATCACAACCAACTTCTTCGAAAGCCATTGAAATTTTGGTTTACTGTCAAAATTTTAATAGAATGAGGAGCGCCGTAAAGATGAACGAAATCCATAAGAATATATTAGGCTCCTCATTTTCGATAATTCTAGGTACCGAAACAAGTTGGAATGAGGATATAAAAAGTGAAGAGGTTTTCGGTAGTGACTATAATGTTTTTAGAGATGATCGTGATTTACGACTAACCCAAAGAATGTCAGGCGGAGGAGTTCTCATCGCAGTTTCATCTATATTTAATTCCGATCTTATTGTCTCACCAAAATTCAAAGAATTTGAACATGTATGGGTTAAAGCACATATCGCTGATGAAATCCACATTTTTGTCTCAGTGTACTTTCCACCGGACCTAGCTTACAAATCAACATATGAGATTTTCTTTCAAGCAGCTGAAGAAATAATCTCTAATTTTCCTCCAGAATTCAAAGTTCATATTTATGGTGATTTTAATCAGCGCAACTTAGATTTTATTCCTGACTCTGAAAATGAGAGCATTCTACTTCCTGTCGTTGGTGATAACGAAACATTACAATATATGTTTGAGAAAATTGCATTGCTAGGACTCAATCAAATAAACCATATAAAAAATCAACACAATCGTTATTTAGATCTGCTATTAACAAACATTAATGAAGATTTCTGTGTTGATGAATCTCATTCTCCCTTATGGAAAATTGAAACGTTTCACACAGCAATAGAATTCTCTATTTTTGTGCACAAGAATCATAATTTCATTGATTGTGACTTCGAGGACGTTTTCGATTATAGAAAAGCAAATTATGAAAATATTAAATATAAATTAAGCAGTGCTAATTGGCAGTCCCTTTTAAAGAATCAAGTGAACGTTGAATGTGGAGTGGAGATCTTTTATAATATTTTATGGCAAATAATACAGGAGGAAGTTCCACTCACGAAAAAACGACGAAATCATGCATCCAAAAATCCAGTTTGGTTCAACAAGGAAATTATTAATTTGAAAAATCGGAAGCAAAAAGCTCACAAAATTTACAGAAAACACAATAATCAGGATAATTTGGAAAAATACCTTAACATTCGTGACCAACTAACTTTGGCTATTTCTTCGGCACTAACTGTATATAATGCAAAAACTGAAAATGAGATCAAGTCATGCCCAAAAAACTTTTTTAATTACATCAAAACTAAGTTGAATTCATGCAACTTCCCATCAAAAATGTCTTTAGATGGGAAAGAGGGTGAAACTTCAAAAGATATTTGTAATCTCTTCGCAACATTTTTTCAAGAAACTTATTCTAACTATTCAGACAATGATCGTGACTTTGAATATTTTTCTTATTTTCCTGATTATTCAAGGGATGTTGGTGTCAGTCACATTAATGTTCAAGATATCTTGTCTGGTCTCAATGATCTAGATGCTACTAAAGGCTCAGGACCTGATGGAATTCCACCTGCTTTCATAAAGAATTTAGCAACTGAGCTTACGTCACCTTTATTCTGGCTGTTCAATAAGTCACTAGAATCTGGTATTTTCCCAAAAGATTGGAAAAAATCTTTTTTAATACCTATTTATAAATCGGGTAAAAAATCTGATATTCGCAATTATCGTGGAATTGCCATTCTGTCTTGCTTTCCCAAACTTTTCGAATCCATCATAAATCAAACCATTTTCAACCAAGTCAAACATAAAATAACAAATTCACAACATGGGTTTTTAAAGGCCGTTCAACTAGTACAAACCTTTTAGAATTTGTTGATTACTCGTTAAATGCCATGGATAAAGGAAATCATATAGAAGCTCTTTACACTGACTTCAGCAAAGCGTTCGATAAGCTGGACATTCCCATGTTAATATTCAAACTTGAAAAATTGGGAATCGAGATGAGACTCCTCAATTGGATTAAGTCGTATTTAACAGATCGTCAGCAAATAGTAAAATTCTATGAGATGAAATCTAATATAATTAAAGTTACTTCGGGGGTTCCGCAAGGTTCACACTTAGGACCTCTTCTTTTTATTTTATATGTCAACGACATCTCTCTTATTTTAAAAAACATTAATATTCTCATATATGCGGATGATATGAAGCTATTTTTAGAAATCAGAAATAATAATGACTATAATGTTTTTCACGATGAAACACAAATCTTTTATACATGGTGTTGTAAATGTTTACTGGAGTTAAATGTTAAAAAATGTAATCTCATGACTTTTAGCAGAAAACAAATCACGGCTTCCGTGTCAATTACATTAGGTAATCAAACCGTTCAGAAATGCGATAAAATAAGAGATTTAGGAGTTATCTTAGATAAAAAATTAAACTTTGTGGAACATTACAACACAATTGTTCATAGAGCTAGTAATATGCTTAATTTTATAAAACGCTTCGGATATCACTTTCAAGATCCTTACACAATTAAAACTCTTTACGTAGCATATGTTCGGTCTATTTTAGAATATTGTAGTATTGTTTGGTCACCATTCATAAAAAAACACGAAGTGAGAATTGAATCAATCCAAAAACAGTTTCTATTATATGCATTACGCAAGTTAAGATGGACAGTATTCCCTCTTCCATCTTATGAAGCACGTTGTATGTTGATAGATATTCAAACATTAAAAGAACGTCGGGACTATGCTATGATCTCGTTTCTAAACGATATCGTCATGCAGCGTATTGACTCATCTTACATTTTGTCAAAATTAAATTTATATGCTCCTACTCGTCAATTACGCAATAGAAATTTGTTCGCGATAGGTCATCACCGTACAGACTATGCTAAATTCGGACCACTAAACCAGATGATGGCTGTGTATAACGAGCATTGTGAAAGTATTGACCTTACCATGCCCCGAACAAGTTTAAAACAGTTTTTCAACTCTTTACGGCATCATAGTACATAGAAATAGTTTACAGGATAGTATATAAGCAATTAATATTTATATAATGTAGTCTACATTTGATTGACGAAATAAATAAATAAAATAAATAAGTTATTTATCTAGTTGCCGCTCCTGTTAACTGTTAACTATGTATACGTGTTGCACATTGCCTAAAAAAATTGAAACTTGTATCTAATTGTTGGATTGACAAAAATGAAGATTTTTTTTGGCACTTAAGGTCCTTGTAATACGATTAGGTTCTTGAACCAACATTGCCAGAAATAATCTAGAGCTTCCGATGGCAGTTTAAAGATATTGCTCGAGGTCAAGAATTGAATCCACAATTATCGTGGAGGCCAAAGCTTCTGCACGACTACCATCAATCTCTCGGTTCGTTTCTTTTTAATGAAAATTCGATTTAGATGAATACTAATATTAAGAGTTTGCTCATATTTTCAAATGTGACTCATACCCTCCTTTCGACAAATCCGACAAAGTTCCCTTCACCCAAACGAAACAGTCTGTGGGCCCCTACACCTATTCCGTCTTCTGCCTACTTCTATCTGATTCCGTTGACTCACCCAAACCATTCGAGTCCATCGATCTGAGTTAATCCGGATTATCTTTTTCTGGTTAATTAACGAAACTTGGTCGAGTCCAGCGACTCACACCCCAACCAATCGCCGCAGATGATAGAATCGTCGAACGCAGTCAGATCGTGAGAATTGAATTAAATACAATTGATTTGATTGATTCAAAAATGACAACCCAATCCCTGTTTTCCACGCCAGGTTCAATTTCTAACTCTGTGACAAAGCGTTCGTAGATCATTTAAACCAGGATCCCAACGGAACGGAGAATGTGTCGTTAAAACTGCATCATTTAGTGCAAAAAAAGCAATTGCAAAGTCCATCAATTCTCGATGCATGATTTCAATAGCATTGATTAGTAAATCAAAACAAAACCGCTCGCCTTAGCAAACACGGCACAATGCAAGCGATGACAAACTGCATCGCATTTCTCACGCCGCGCAAAGCTTTCCAACCATACACAGCTTCGGTCGGTCGGTACACGCACGTGTTTGATTTGAATATACACACTATCGGAACCGCAAACTGCTGCTGGCGCCTCGGCGAATTGGTGCTAATTTGAAGAGACAGCGCTCACAAACCACAGCCAAGCCGTCAGTGGACGATCGAGAAAATAAGCCTCTTACCATTATTTATTTTACTGATCCGCATAGGAAATATCGCATCCAAATAACTATAATGAAGCTTTTTTTCTTTCTCCTCCTCCTCCTCCCCACCGTTTACTCCAAACCAGGTCTCTACACTAACCGACTGGAGGATGCACAGCTGGTTGTGCCCCGAAAGGTGAACCAACGGGGGGACATGATCTCCCATCGGTTAGCACATTATCATCATCTTCATCATCACCATCATGCGCACCGTCTGCACCAGCGGGAGCAACAGCAACAGCAGCCGCAGTTGGGCGACGATGCGGCGCCGCCCAGTGCCGATCGAAGAAGCCGTCGGGAAGTGAATGCCGTCGAAGAAGGCGGGAAATTACATTATCGGATCGATGTTGCGGATCAGACACTGCATCTGGAGCTGGAGTGAGTATTGGTGTAGCTACAGCATGTTAACAGCTAATTGCTGCTAGTTTGGGATCATTTGCGCAGAGGGTGTCGCATTAGTGTTTTTTTGTTTCAACGTGGAGCAACGAGACTTTATTGTTATTTTGCAAAATAGATCTTTTTGATGGTATTTCGCAAATCGATTTTCATTGCCCAATTTGCATATGGTTGATTTTCTAATTTCAACTATTTACACTACTAATATTTTTCTTTTTGCTCATCATTTTAAAAATGCATTTACAAAATGTCTTTTGAGAAGGGCTTCTAGAGTATAGCTCTTTCATTCAATCCGGATACAAAAAACAAGTGTTTCTCAGGATTGATTTTACATAAGAAAAATGTGAATTAATAAAAATTGAACTATCTTTGGAATTTCCATCTGCACCCATCTGGTCAACAAGAGCAGTCATTTTGTTCCAACATCGAACCGCCTGTGTAGCATCATTAGTTGTTTTTGTAGTTTTCTTTACCCGCTTGATAATTGCCCAAGACTTTTCGGTTGAGCTTGGTTCCTTGTCGAAGAAATCCACCTGTTTCTTGCAATACCACTGTAGCGCTGACTGGTCTTTGTAGCAGCTTGCCAAATTTAATCAGAACTTCCAGAGACTATCGTGAATCTCAATTAAAAATACTACACTTTTCGATAAGCGGTCTTGCTTACACAGTTTCGAGTCTATGGTTTTATTGGTGATAAATAGCTTGGTTTTAAGTCCGCATCCTCAAATTTCTTGTCAGATTATCAGTTTTCAAGCGCATTTCTCAGCGAAAACAAACTTTAAATCATTCCATGGATTGCTTCTTTCGGACAGAACTAAAACACTGTACTTCGTTGGCGATATCCCGAAACGAGAATCCTGGGTTTCCCTTGATCGTCCTGTACACCTTCTGGTTCAGCTGCTGATCTAAAGTTCCATCATATCGTTTTTCTTTGATCTTTTCGCGTCACACTCTAGCGATTACGGATCCGATTTAGATAATTTCCAACGGTAGAAATGTCAATAGGCAATTTTTCGCGATATTTCAGATTGACCACGTCGGGTTTTCGATGTGGCACAATGGGACAAGATAGAACCAAAGGTGGCCTGAAGCCAAAACCCTGCAGTATCGGTTCCAATAGGACGATTTTATGCCATTTCAGTACCCTGAATTCGTTTTAGATATTAAGGTTGGACAGAGAAAGCGTAAAAATCGAAAACGAAAAAAAGCAGTTTTTTACCACACCGTGTAACAACATTCTACATACGCTGATTGATTTTTATGAAGATCTGACATATGGTGTGGAAAAAAACTGCTTTTTTCGTTTGCGAATTTTGCACATTCTCTGTCCAACCTTAAAACATAATAAAATGAAAAAAAACATTAGGGTGTCTCAAAAAAATCTATTTTATTGCAACTGTTCTTAAATTTTTTGTGTATTAATTTTTGTGCGCTAAACCGCTATTGATATTAACACTTGTTGAAAAACCTTCATTATACATTAGGGTGACTCAAAAATATCATTTTGTTGTGAAGGTTCAACATTCTTTTTTAAAAAAATTAGTTCACTAAATTCCTTGTTTGGTAATAACATATATGAGAAATAACCTTTAGTACTTATTAGGGTGGCTCAAAAGTAAGTATTTTGTCTTTACGAGTCAAATGATTTTTTCAATAGTTATCATGGTAAGCTGAAATTATTCTTAATGTTGAAACAAATTGATTTACATCTCATTATGGTGCTTCAGGAATGATTAGTTAGTTTTTACGAATCAAATAAGATGTGCTCGAATAATTCTGGAACGTTAAATTCATTATTTTGTTACTACACTTTCTTTAATATTTAAAATAAAAATTTTAAACATCTTAGTGGAACGTTTAATTACATTCACAAATCAACAAGATGGATACCGACTTTTTAAGAAACGTATGTCCCTTATTTCAGAACTTACATAAAACTTGAATTAAAACCCATTTTCTGCGTATATGGTTCATTTAAAAATTATTTTATTTTACTTGAGTAAAATCGCTTACCCTTGAGATAAATCAGCACTATACAAATTCTGATCAAAATAGTTCTACCAAATGACTCAACTGTGTTCACTAAATTTGACAGTTTTTGTGCAAGTTATCAAGAAATAGTTCCGAAAATATTTAATGACATTTTTCAATAGGGCGAAAATATTTTCAAAATTTTAATCATTTTGAACACCTTCACCATCCAAAAAACCACTCTTTCCACTCGACTCCTCTCTCTCTTCAACACTGGTGAAACCCTCGTACACCCAGGTTTTACATTTCTTATAAAAGAAATGTATAGAATTCGCTCAAACTTTCAAGATTTTTTCCGAGGCCCGGAGGGCCGAGTCTTATATACCAATCGACTCAGCTCGACGATTTGGGACAATGTCTGTGTGTGTGTGTGTCTGTGTGTGTATGTAACGGACAAATTCTCATTCGTGTTTCTCAGCAATGGCTGAACCGATCTTATCCAAACCAATTGTAAATGAAAGAACTAAAAAACAGTATGAACGCTATTAATTTGTTTTTGATTCTGATGTTTAGTTTCCAAGATATGAATGTTTGAATGTGTAAAAATGGCGTTTTTTGCAGTTTCTTGGAATTATTTGCCGAAATTGACAATATAGATTAACAATTTATATGTTTTTAGATAGCTTTAACAAATACCTTTCGAACAAGCTATAGATTGTTGAAATCGGACTATTATCAAAAGAGATATTTAACATTAAATGCGGACGAAAGATTTTTATCATTTCCCATTGCCAGAAATATGACCAAAAACATGTAATCTATGTTTAACGCCAAAACGGCTTATTTTAGGTCAATAGTATCTTCGGAGAATTTAATGGAGGCAATATGCCCTTTCTTTTGGTATTGTGCTTTTGCTGATTAATCCCCCTATGAGTGAGATATTTTCACAAATTTTCTTGGAAGTGATTATATCGAAATGATGTCTTCAGCAAATTTGAAGCTCTTACTTTTGCGAATAACTTTACTAAAGACTTCAAATATCTATTTTGAATACTTTCAAAGTTATGGCTTGTTGTTTGTGGATTACTCTTCGTCGCCTATTTATTGTTCAATATAGTAATAATCCATTGAAATAAGCCAAACATTATTTCGATAAAACGAATTTTGTATTTCATTTTTCTATCTACAACCGCTAGAAATAATCACCCAAAACTTCCAAGTTGTTTGGAAGGAACTTGATAACTTATCAGTGCAAAAATGTTCATTTGTGCGAACCTTCTGACTGCAATTTTTCTAACTCATGACCATCGGATCGATCTGAAACATATCGGAAAATGAAAAGCGAAATAAATAACTCCAAGCAATGGTGTTGCCAAGAGAAGGTTTTGGGGTTTAACACCATACAACGCCCCCCCCCCCCACCACACCCAAAAAAAATTGGATTGAAGTTGAAAATTTATTGATGCAGACTGATTCAATTCAATACTACAATAACAATTATCTGATCCGTACATTGATATCCTGTTGTTGTAAACATCATGAGGACTTTTGATAAATTGTCGGAATGGGGTCCTGATATGTAACTGATCTATTGGTCTTGATTTCACAGTTGTCTAATTGCATCAATATCAAAATCCTGCCTGAAAACATTCCAATAGAAAATTCCAGAGTTCTGTAATCAATCATAATCCTCAGATTTCTTTTCAAATTGAGCTCGTTTTTGTAGAGATGTACTGTAATAAGGGTCTTTATTTAATAGGAAGCGAAGTTAAAATTGATTTAATGTCTATGAAACATAGAACAGCTCACCAAAAAAATGCATAACTTTCAACATTTGCTAAAATGTTTTTGCCTTTCTCATTCACTCTAAAATTCGTCAATCTAATCCCGACCGGGAGGGCCGAGTATCATATGCCAATCGACTCAGTTCGTCGAGATCGGAAAATGTCTGTGTGTGTATGTATGTGTATGTGTATGTGTGTGTGTGTGTTTTTTAGATTCCTTAGAACGATTGAAAGCGACAATAGTTTGATTTTTCGCAAAATGGCAACGCTGAACATTTCATAAAAATCGTTACAAAATTCCTTTTGTAAAAAAAGTGCATTAAAATGAAATCCTACGTACGACGCTGGAGAAAGCAATTTCGAAAACACAATGAAAATTTTAGAACGATGAAAAAATATTTGTTTGAGTTTTATTTTCGGTCACCGCAAAAATGGGGTTTAGACAAAAACACAATTAAAGCTCAGGGTATACAGAACAAGCGCTGCGGCAAAATTGAAAATTTGTGTATTCATGTTATTGCCGCCTTTCATATTTGGACATATAACTTTTAAGATCCTAATGCATATTTTATGCACATGAATAAAAATTAGATCCTTTTAAAAATTCCACTTTTGTTAATAAGGGTGTGAATATTACAAAGTACTTGTAAATATTATCAAAGACTTAGGCGTTAGGATTAGTGATAATGACTCCAATCAAAATCCTTTTTTCAACTACTAACTATTGTGAGTCGAAATATGGCGCTCACCACGAGGTCACTTTCAGAAAAGGTCGATATAGAAATAATCGCGTTGAAGTAGCGTATTTTCAAGAGCTGCAGTTTCAGTTCTAGAGGCCCACCACTGTCCCATGTCAGTGGCAGATCCAGGGGCAAGGGTTCTGGGGTCCGGGCCCCCTCCGAAATTTTTTAATTGTTGATAAATTTTAAATTAGTTTAAATTTTATATTAGTTTTAAGACTCAAAATCATACCAAACCAAATTTGATCACCAAAACTGATACTCATTAAATAAGGTTATTACGTATTACGAAATGTACAATATTCATTCCAAAATATACATTTCAGACCCCTCCCGAAAAAAATACTGGATCCGTCCCTGTCCCCATGTAGTATGTGTTATCAAAAACATCGCGAAACATCATGTTGTAAATATTCTCAATCGTTATAATATCCTAAGAGAGTGTTAAGTGTTATAAGAAATGTCTCATCACACTGTTAGGTGGATTAAACTCGTTTTTTACACGGTTTTTACGAGGTTTTTTTACGCAGATTTTCCAATTAACGCGGTTTTTTTACACGGATTTTCCAATTAACGCGGTTTTTGCAAAAATATTCTAAGTCCTTTTGAATGCAAAAGACTTAGAAGAATTTTGGCAGTTTTTTTTTGCGCGGATTTCGCAATTAACACGGTTTTTGCAAAAAAGTCCTTTTGAATGCAAAACACTTCGAAGATTTTCGGAAAGATAGAAGAGACGGGTATGGAAGATTCCTTTCGTAATGGTCTTGAAGAGTTGGTTCCAGAAATTGATTTTTCACGCCATTTTGAAATCAAAGATGGCGACTTCCGGTTTAGTGAAATTCGCTATAACCCAATCAATATGGGTATTTTCGGAATGGACTTGAAGAGTAGGTGCCAGAAATTGATTTTTGGCGCCATTTTGAAATCAAAGATAGCTACTTCCGGTTCAGCAAAATTCGCTATAACCTTATCAATATGGATATTTTCGGAATGGTCTTGAAGAGTAGGTACCAGAAAGTGATTTTTGACGCCATTTTGAAATCAAAAATGGAGACTTCCGGTTTAGCGAAATTCGCTATAACCCAATTAATATGGGTATTTTCGGAATGGACTTGAAGAGTAGGTGCCAGAAATTGATTTTTGGCGCCATTTTGAAATCAAAGATAGCTACTTCCGGTTCAGCAAAATTCGCTATAACCTTATCAATATGGATATTTTCGGAATGGTCTTGAAGAGTAGGTACCAGAAAGTGATTTTTGACGCCATTTTGAAATCAAAAATGGAGACTTCCGGTTTAGCGAAATTCCCTACAACCCATGCAATATGGGTATTGTCGGAATGGTCTTAAAGAGTAGGTACCAGAAATTTATGTTTGGCGCCATTTTGAAATCCAAGGTGGCGACTTCCGATTTAGCGAAATTCGCTATAACCCAATCATTATGGGTATTTTCGGAATGGTATTGACGAGTAGTAGACAAAAATCGATGTTTGACGCCATTTTGAATTCCAAGATGGCGATTTCCGGGTTAGGCACATTCACTATAACCCAGTCAATATGAGTGTTTTTGGAACGATCTTAACGAGTAGGTTCCAAAAATTGATTTTTGACGCCATTTTTAAATCCAAGATGGCGATTTCTGATTTAGCGAAATTCGCTATATCCCAATCAATATTGGTATTTTTGGAAGTTGAAGTTGTAGTACAAATAGTTTTAATTAAACAGTTTAATTTACTTAAATTTAAGCCATATGTTTAATTTGAATAAATTCAAACCCCCAACTCACACCACATACGTCGCTTTCTTCTCTCTCTTCCATTCTCACCGCACTTTCCTGGATGAACACACAAAAATATTTTGCATTTTGCTGGTTTATGATTGGATATTATATTCGAGGGTGATTTAGATGATTGTCCAAATTTTTCATGCGGGAATTTCGGTAAATCGGAAGTCACCATCTAGAATTTTAAAATGACGCCAATCGTTTGTCTGCTTACTCAATACCATTCCGAAATTACTCATGTTGATTGAGTTGTAGAGAATTTCGCTAAGCCGGAAGTCGCCATTTGGGATTTGAAAATGGCGCCTTGCGGGGAAGGTGCAGATTTATTTATTTCTGGCACCTACTCCTAAAGACCATTCCAAAAATATCCATATTGATTGAGTTATAGCGAATTTCGGTGAATCGGAAGTCACCATCTTTTATTTCAAAATAGCGTCAAAGATCAATTTCTGGTACCTACTATTCAATACCATTCCGAAAATATCCATTATGTTGGGGTGTGGGCCATAAGGAGTCTTCCAGACTCGTCTCTTCCATCTTTCCGAAAATCTAAGTCTTTTGCATTCAAAAGGACTTAGAATATTGTTTTGCAAAAACCGTGCTAATTGCGAAATCAGCACACAAAAAAACTTCTTAAAATATTCTTTTGCTTAGAGTTTTTTTTTAGGCGGATTTTCCAATTAACGCGGTTTTTTTACGCGGATTTTCTAATTACGCGGTTCTTTTTGCGCGGATTTTCCAATTAACGCGGTTTTTTTACGCTGTACGTATCCCCCGCGTAAAAAAACCTAGGTGTATATCATGCTCTCAATGCTATTAGAAAGTTCGTGTTGCTATTCTAGTTGTGAAGTGATTTTTCAAATTTAATATCAGTAATAACCATGCGTCTCCATTCACAATATTTTTAAATTTTAACTGTTTTTTGCAAGTTTTTGCAAAACTAGCATAGACTCATTTTAAAAAGAAAATTAAAGTATGAGTATAGTGTAATCGCGGGCATTCACGGGCGTCGTCGTTGTTATCGCATTAGAAGTTCGGATTCAATAATAGTTCATGACAAACAGTTATCTTAACAATAATTAAACCAACTAGTGACTTATTTTTGGTGATTTTACGATGTATTTTAATTACATGGATAATTTTAGTAAAGTAATGCGATACATAAAATGAACCGTTTTTTCGAAAAACGAAAATAACCGGATAATTATGTGAATCATTTTACGTCCAAATCTCCAAAAATCTCACAAAAATCTCTCTGAGCTATCATGCTTATGCGAGAAAAATACTAGCGAGAATATCGCGTAGCCTTTATATGTGGATTTAAGTCCGGACTCATCCCACTGTGCGAGGGTGTGCAAGATCAGTCAATTTTCATTTCTTGTCTTTCATTTAGCCGTTTCAATTTTTTTTGCTAGTAGATAAAGGGTTCCAAAACTATTTTTTCTTGGAATCAAGAAATACGAAAAACTTATTTTAATCAAGATATGTGCTTCTCTCGCAGTGCTAGAAGTTGCTCAATCTATACCTAGTGATACTCAACACAGTTCTTCAAGAATTTTTACAATAGTCTAATTGCATGGAAAAGTATTCAAAGACAGTTCCAAAGTTTAAAGAAGAGCGCAAGCAAACTAAGCAAAAAAAAAATGGTCGAATTATAAAAAATTCAATTTGTCTCTAATTCCAAATTACTTTAGTTAAATAACAAAAAATCGTATATTTGCCGGTAAGCTCATGCGGAAGAAAAGCCGTGTAAGGTAACGCCTTTGTTTTCTGTAGTACTGCGTGGGTTTAATCAATGTCTTCGCCTTTTTGTCGAAAATATGTTCAACAATGTTGTATATAATTATATGCATGATACGCATTATTAACGAAAAATTGCAGTGAAAAATCTATCGAAAATGGTGAAAATGTTCAGTTCATCCCGGCCAATGCCGCCAATATGGTGCATCAACCGAACACTTACATGATGGAAAGTTAATATAAACCCGCTACAGATTTGTTTCATCATCATTCGTGATGAACTGTCGGGAGCGAACGGAACATCTCCTCAATGGGTTGTACAATACCGAGCAGGAACTATTTGTGAGCTGCACACGGCTGGCGGATGAATTAGTTTGTTTCGTTACCTCCTGCTAGCAGCGGCAATTATTTCCATTTCTAATGGTTAGAAAGTAGCATACAGAACGAAAAATCGGGTTTCAAAACACCCGACCGAAGCCAGTTCGTGATTGATTAACGCTAATTCTAATGTACTGATACACAAATTATGAACAGAAAGAATTGTGATTTTAGTCAGTTTCTATTAGTTAACCTTGTTGGATGGCTGTAGATTACATTTCAACATCGTCATTACCTTTAACTTCACCAACTATTATTTTTATTTCCAAATGATCGAAATTAACATACAAACACGATAAAATTCGATTTTAAATCATCTGACTGAAGCTCGGTCGTGATTGGTTCCAGCTAAGTACATAAATCGAGCCGTACATCTTGAACATTTTTCGCTCGAAGCTCTATCTGTAGCTATCTAGAGAGATAATAAAACGATTGTTGTCATACGAAACACCCATCTTCACACCTTACATACCAACAATTTAGCGTTGCATACATTCCAGGAAGTACAGTTTTCTGAATTGAAAGGACAAGCTTGGGATCACGCACGCGAAACATTTCAAATAGTAATACAGTAAGATTCCGTTTTTGGCATGCTCCATTGTTGGCAACAAAAAAGTTCCGTTATTGGCAACATTATTTTTGTTCATAGTAAATCTTTTGAAAAATGCTCAATAATCATTTTGTTGTAATATTGGATATCGCTTTTGACTTTATTTCCAAACATATGAGTCATATTGTAACCCGTCAGGGTAACAATTTAGCACTGGGTGAAAATATACCATTTGTACGTACTCTCTCCGTAGAGTGTATTGTTTACGAAAATTTATGCTCACCGCTGTTTCGATATCGTTCACTATTTCTTGTAAATTTTTATATAGTTTCGCGTTTGTGAACGGTTTTGTGCGTTCAGATAGGTGTAGTAATTTTTGTTTGACAATTGTACATAGTTAACATAGGGCTTAGATAGGCCACCGCTCTCCTACTGCTGAAATACGTGTACTGGCTATGCTGCACATAGGTGATGACAGCTATGCAGCGGTACGGTTTTTTTGGTGTTGGTGTTTTCGGTCGAGGTGGAAGGCGGCCATCGTGTGAGAAGAGTTAGATAGTGACGGACCACGGCATCGAACAGACACCTGATCAGTTTTGTGTTTTTCGGGACAGTTTCCCGCCACCATAACCAGTACGGTATAGTGCGCGTGTGGACGGTAAAAATACCCGTCAGAAAGTGCCGGCCCGTGGTTCGGGTACTCGTTTGTTTCTGGTGCTGGATCGCCGTCGGGGGAAGCTAATTATCAAGGAGCTTTCGCTTCCCCGGCTAACCGTAAAGGATCCAGACGCACCATTCCGCCCTCGCTTGGAAGGATAAGCCGAACGAGCTTTGCTCTCCTTCCCAGCTAATAGTCAAGGAGGGTGAAGCAGGGTGGACAACGGCTCCCCCTGGGAAGAACACTGCGGTGTCTTCCGGGATTCTTTGCGGGGAGCGAAGAATCCGGTGATTCATCACCACCGTCGCTAGGGAGGTCCCAACAAAGGAGCCAAGCTCACCTCCCTAGCCAAAAGACAAGGACCGCTGCCGGAGCAGCCAACGAAGATACGACCGAAGGAGAACGCGGCCGTTGTTGACCCGGCCGGTCGGAAGAAGCCGCCCGCCTTTCCGCCCGCAGCAGCGAATCACCAGCAGCCGTAGTGAAGTGGAGGGAGAGTGGACACAGCAAATAAAAGTTGGTAAATTTAGGTTATTTGTTTGTTTACTTTTTGTTGTGAAACGAAAATCCGAAATTCTGTAGGAGCACCTAGGCCGCCCTGAAAAGAAGGGTACGCCGGGCAAACAAGAACCCGAGTAGTGGGCAAACCCCTACTTACAATATTTACTATATTTTATGGGGGGCAGGCATAGCGAATAAAGTTAAATTTGTTGATTTTTTTTCACATATTCTTATATAATTAATGTTCTTGTAACATTTATGATGCTACAAATTGAAAATAAATGCTTTTAGGGTAAGGTTCCAGTTTTAGCAACTGAAAAAAAAATTGTTGCCAAAAACAGAATCCTACTGTACATAAATATAATTTTTGGGTACTGCACAAAATCTAGCGCAAACATGACTTGGCAAGCACCAAGATGCTACCTAAACTAAAATTGGGCTCAATGAAGGTGAAGTAAAAAATATCCGAAGACTGAATGGCTATAGGAACTAAAACATGTCAGCCATACCAATATCCTTGAAATAAGTACACATCGGTCGGGTCGGGCATTCAACGAGTACTTAAAGACAATTAGAGAACGTTTTCAATAGAAATTGATAATCGTTTTGTATTCTATTATATTTACATTCATTCCATTTCGACTATACCATTGCAGAATGACATCAATACCCTCTTGTACACGGAAAAAATTGTTCCCAAAAACGTGAATAAAGTGCCATGAATTCAGGAACAACCACGTTTTAAAATTATGTTCCATTTTCAGTCAGTAACGCCCTAATAACGCATTTATTTGTGAAAATATTTGTTTTTAATTTGTGAACTTCAGTCATGGTTTCCGCCATACCATAACTAAATCGATTTTTGTAGATGAACTAGGTTACAACTTTATGAACATTATTCATGAAACCAAAGGTAGAATCGTGATTTTATTCATAGCTTTCGGAAAACATATTTACGCGTGAACTATTTCACGAAACCCGGAATATTATTCTTTAATCCTTTCAATCATCCTGAACTAGTTCATGATTCCCAACATAATAGTTGCGATTCAATACCCGCGCTCGTGAAATAGTTCACAAAATCACACAATGTGATTCATTTATACGTGAACAGATTCCTGGTTTCTAGCAAATTAGTCACAACTCTCCATTCATGATCATGAACTAGTTCACAAAACCATGAAATAAATTTTATATATCCGTGAACTAGATTCCTAGTAAAATAGTCACGACTTACCATTCGAGCTCCTGCAAAAATTAAAAAAATCGAAAATTATTATTCATGTATACGTGAACTGATTTATGATTCCTAGTGCTCTTGAAATAGTTCACAAAATCATGAAATCTTATTCATAGAAACGTGAACTGATTCATGATTCCTAATAAAATAGTCACCCCTGACCATGTGTGGCCATGAAACAGTTAAAAAAACAGAAAATATCGTTCATGTGTTCGTGAATTAGTTCATGATTCGTAGCATAATTTTCACGATAGACCATTCGGGCTCGTGTTATAGTTCACAAAATCATAAAATATTATTAATGAATTTGTGAACTAGTTCATGACTCGTAGTACATGATTCACGATCTATCTTGAGTGCTTGTGATATTTGGAAGGCATCCGTAATCCTTTTCTATTTCATACAACTCTGCACATGATCATGCAATTTTCACGTGAACTATTTCACAAAACTTGGGTTTTGTTGTGAAATGTCATATATTTATGTACAGCCTATAATGACTAGTAATATGTGCGAGCAGGCGATATAACATTATTTATTCGATGAGGTTCAATTTGATGTCTGGACAGAAAACGAAAACTGCGCTGAGCATCAAAAATATATTATAGAGCCACGAATTTTGTTCGTGGTGTAGTTCACAAAACACGATACCGCGAATCATTTACGGTTTTATGAACCAAATCATATTGTCACGTTACTCCGAATAAAAAAATTGATTGTTATAAAACATGACCTGTAGTCACATTACTACAAGTGTCTAATTATGTCAAAATTATGAATATTGTGAATAAAACCTTGAAATCATGAACATAAATCATGCTACTCTTCCAACAAAACCCGATATAAACTTATGAATAAAATATCACAGTAGCGTGATGAGAAACTACGAAAATCGCAACTAAGCTCCTGAAATCATGACCGTCGTTTCAGTTGATATACTACAAACTAGTGTATTCCCAAAATATGAACAAGAATCATAACAAAAACTAAACATGTCCAGGGAACAACCACAGTAACCCAATCGAAAATTGTTATGTAATGCCTTGTACATTTTTGCGCGAACTAGTTTTTTAAAAACACACATAGATTATGAATACGAGAATTATTATTCATAATTTCAGAAACTTGGTCACGATTTTCATAAATCACTCACTTCACGAAATCGTCATTTTTTGTTCATGAATTTATGAACGGATTTTTTCCGTGTATATCATCATATCGTTAACAAATGGAATAAAAAATAAAGGGCCAAGATAGCTACCCTGAAGTACGCCTGATGGTATATCAAAGGTTGATGAACAAGTGCTTTGCAGCTTCACATCTTACTTTACGTTGAGTACGACAGCATTTCATCCATGAGATTATTCATTCCGGGAGACCCAGGCGATTTAACGTTGCTATCGCCGCCAGGTCTTGAGGGACTCTGTTAAACTCTGCCTTTGAGAAATCCACATAATCCTCACCTATTTGTTGTTGCTTTTCTATATTGCAGATCATTTCGCTGGTAAATGTTTTTCCTGTGAAACGGAACACTAGCATAAAACGTGTGCCTTGCCCGAAAAATGTTGTTGTAAATTAGTTGACTTGAAGTGAAAAATAAAAATGTAACTGGGTTTTTTTTTTAATTTTGCGAGATTCTCAAAATTAGTTATTGAAAGTCTTTATTGGTTTTTTATTCAACGCACATATCATACCAGGAAACAAGAAACTAACCAAGATGTACACCATGCCAAAATACAATTGTAAAATTGTTATGTGCTAGTCGTATGTGTGTGAGTTCGTCAGAGTTTTTGGGAAAGCTGTGCCAGGGAATGGATGCAGAACTGGCGTATATGATAGAATAGTGGGAAATTTTTCCATGCATTCGTTGATCACTATTTTCCAGGGTTTACTTCATGTACTCGCTTTGACTCATTTGGAAAGATTGGATTGGATAAATTAAAATACGATTAGGTTACTGACGCACGTGATAAAATTCCGAAAGAATGAAATTGTCGTTAATGGTATATAAATATCATTTGCTGGCATGTAAACGAGTTCAAATAGTTTGATTGCATGTTACATGCTTTTCTTCTTTTTTAATTCATCAGTCTGTTTTTTTTGTATTTTCATTGGTTTACTTTTCCACTACCCAAAAAATATCGATCAATTTATACACTTCTAATTAATTTCTCTGCATCTTTTTTCCCACATTCGACATGTTCGGATTCCTTTTATTTTATATTCTAAATTAGACTAATACTAACACTCATTAGCACAATCGATTACATGTTCCCTCATATACACTCACAATCTCTCCAATTTCAAACGTACAAACGCTCGTGGCCTTCACTATAACACAAAACTAGTCAAAAATGGGAACATGCAATTGCAATCAACCACACATATTTATGCCCGCGATCTAGCTAACATTAAAACATTCCGGTAATTAAGTGAACGTTTTAGCAATTATAAATTTACAAACGCGGTCTCAAGCATAAACCCACCGCTTGTGAAATCATGGATCGGTCACGTCCGGAAGTCTATTCCTTCGGTCCTAGCAGCATAGAGCCACGCCTGCCGTTGGACCAATCGAAAAAATGACGCTCATAGCCACTAAACAACACGTTCCATAGCGACGTGACCAGGAACTTTAGTGATATGGGGAAACTTACTTTTTTCTTGTATCAGCACCATACACTAAAAATTAAACATCAGATTCACGGTCCGCACGCGATAATTCAGGATACACGCGAATATGCGAAGTGGAAGCGACGAACACGTTAACATACAAACGCTCAAGACCCTCGTGATCATCCACGAACATCCGTGCCCGCGATCTCACAAACAGGATTCTCGCGCTCATGAATCGGTTACGTCCGTGGAATTCCCTAGTCTCGGCCCTACGAGCCTAGGTCCATGGCTTCAAATAGACCAATATTCTCAATCCGCGCGCGATCTTCCCAGAACACATGCGAATGGACACACGGTTATAAAATCAAATTCATATACGCACATACATGCTAGCACTGGCGGCGTACAACCGGCAACGCGATCAAACACGTCAAAACGTACAAACGCTCGAGTCCTTCGCGATGATACACGCGATCGTGAGTCCTTACGCCCTACAGTGGCGGATCTGCAACCAGAAGCCGGACAAAACCTAAAATGTTGCCTAATTTGGCTGAACATCACAAATTAAGCTAATTTTGAGGTGCTGAATTGATTTTTGATATTAAAAGTCATAAAAAATTGATTCATTTTGTATGATACAAGTTCCATTACTGGTCATCTATATCAACAATATCATAAAAAATGAAAAAAAACACTACTTTAAAGCCATTGCACAACGACCCGCTGCAATTGGCCTTTAGCAGTGTTTTAGTGGGTGACATTTCCCGTCTCGTCTGCAATTGTGGTGAGTGATTCTAATGGAGAGCCCTTGCGGGACCCTAGCTCTACAGCTCCAATAGGACAACTATGATGTAATAATTTTAAAAAAATACGATGAACTAGTTCAAATCAGTAAATAAATCAGTAGAATCCCAGTTCCATGTGTGCTGGCCGACGCAATTGTGTCTGGACTGAAACAAACGTTTCGAGCCTTGACTCAGGAAGGTGTTTCAGGGTTTGTGCCCAGGCTGAGACGTTTGTTCCCGGCCATGATAAAAAGCGCTGGATTAATGTTCTCAACAAAGCTCTATGCGTCCAAATATCAACTTTTTAGATTGAAATTGTCATAAATCGGATTTACGGTTACCAGTTTTAAGATAAAAAGTTAACTTTTCTAGTGATTGACCTATGTAGCCCTCCTTATTAGACATGAAAACATATTAACAATAATATATAAATTAAATTTCGTTTTTTTTCAGCGTTAATCATTGTTTTAATGCTACAGTAAATGATATACACATAATGGATATAATGATTCCAACATTTTGTACAGTCGTATTTCCACATTGCCACGACTTCAACTTAATCATCACAACCCCATTGGTTTTCAGCGCAGCATTTTTTACCTTTAATCAAAACTGCCAACAATCAGAAAAAAAGAAACAAAAAAACAACAACATCACAACCCGTCGAGCCCTCAAATTACCCATCAGACACACGCCAGGTCGTCGCCACGGGGCACAACCGAACCTAGCCGGCGCTAAGTCTTGAACCCGTCGGTCATCTCACGTCCCAAGTGCTCATCATTTAAGCGCCACACCGCAGGCCGCACAGACTTCGGGGCAAGATCGCGATCTCGATTCTCTGAAAACGAGTTATTTTTCACGTTCGTTTTCGCTCCCTTCGGCATTTCACGCTCTTGCTCGTACCCGCTTGCTTACTCACTCAGCCATTCCCACAGCCATATACGAGGTGAATTTAATTTTCCATAAAAAGACAATGAAATGAAAATTAAATCCAACTGTGCCGTCCCGGCCAAGGGCCGGGGCCAGACGGCCACCGCAGGCAGCCGTCCGTCCAGTTGGAGCCCGCAAATCAGTCACCCGGTGCGTTCCCTCGCAGTATAATTTCTATATTCCAAGATCTCGATCTGATTTACTCCTCTTCTTATTCTTCTTGTTCTTTTCCTTTCTCCTGACAGGCCATCGACGGAATCGTTCGTAGCGCCATTAATGGTAGTGGAACGGCATCGGCGAGATCTACGGACCCGATCACGTCCCAAGAAGCACATCCACAGCTGTCACTACCAAGGACACATCCGAGGTCATGAACAGTCCCGTGTAGCTCTGTCCGCCTGCAATGGATTGGTGAGTGGAAGTTTCCCTTATTGCTTATTGCTTGTAAATTGTAATAGGTCTATACTTACAATATCATTACGAGGACCAATTAATCACCCACCGAGAATCGCGGGGCTGGCACCTATTGAGTTTCCAGCGTGCCAATGGCAATCGTCTAATGGCACCCATCATCCGCCGCCCTATTATTGTAATTTCATTAGCAATTGATCAATTTATTTATGCTGATGACGATTGGCATCAGCACGATTTCTCTGAGATCGGTTAACGCTTTAGGGGGCGCCAACTTACGAGATGCGATACGATCAACTCGAACCGGTACCATCTGGCAGCACGGCCGTCGATGATTTCCTTCTAGCGTGATCTGACTTTTTGCGAAGCGATCGCTTCATTGATCACCCCTCCGTTCTGCCACCAAATGCAATATGGACGGTAAAAAGGGGGTATAAGTTCATGCGCGCAGCTAAAACAATCAATTTCAAAATCGTGAGATCTTGATTAAAGAGTCGTACTGCCGCGAGATACTACGATGAGCGAGTTCTGACGACAACGGCAGCTCTGTAGCTTCAACTGCCACCGAACCTACCGCCCCTTCTGCCAACAGATCGCTACCTTATGGATCTTGTAGCGATCGGAGCGAGACATGAGCCGAACGGCATGGAATCAATCTTGTAGTGGTGACATTCTCACGACGTCGTTGACGCCAGGGATGTTTTACAAACTAGCTAAAGGTGGAACTGGTTTGCTGGACGATTGTGCTCACGAATTATTAGCGTACCATAGAATGAAGATGGATGAGCCCTTCAATGCATCTGAAGGGGTTTTTTTACATTTCTTGATTTGTTATCTAATTAGAGATATGGGAACTACAATCTACAGCACTTATACCCAGGGTTGCTTATTGTTTATTAGGTTATTTATTTATTTTAGGGTTGAAATAAGTGAAATTCAGACTTCCAGCTCCGGAATTATGGGTAGAAGAGTGTAGTCACTAGGGTGAGACAAAAAATAGATTCCAGCTCCGAGCAACTTTTTGGGTACTATTTGGGTCCTAGAACGTCTGTGCAAATTCTTAGCTCGATCCTTGAAGCCATATTTTTGCGCCCACTGTTTAAGGTTTACATGGGATTTTATATGGGAAAATTAACTTTCACAAAATAATTCTTTCAGGAGTCGTCCATTGCTTTCTAAAAATAAACCGTTATGTGGCTTTTATAGCAAATTTAACAAAGAAACAAAGTCTCGAAAATTACGAAACGATCTGACGCTTAAGAAAAAAGTTATTAAGCCTGAACCAATTTATGCTCTGACGATTGATAAAATATTCATTTTTTCTAGCACCACTGTTGTTGGTTGTCCAATTATATGCAATTTTGTTTTGATTTTCTCTTAATGTGTCTAAATCATTTAGCTACACTGTTTGGCCACTTCGCAAGAGTTTTGAGGGATAAATTGAGTCTTCTTTTGTACATAATTAGAGAAAGTTAAAATTTTTGTATATAATTCGATAGGCAGCAGCAGTGATGCTAAGAAGAGTAAAATTTTCATTAATCTTCAGGGCATCAATCGGTTTTTGCTTAATAACTTTTTTCACAAGCATCAGATCATTTCTGGGTCTTCTAGACTTTGTTTCCTTGACAAATTTACTATAAAAATCAGACATTTATTTACTTTTAGGAGGTTACGGGCGACTCTTGGAAGAATTAATTTGCAAACGACGTTTTCCCCATACAAAATCCCATGTAAACTTCGAACCGTGAGCGCAAAAATATAGTTTCACCGATCGAACTAAAAATTTGCAGAGTTGTTCTGGAAGCTAAATGGGACCCAAAAAGTTACTCGGAGTTATTTTTTTTTTTTCATATAACTATGTCCCACTCTAGTGGTCACGCATGCAATACTCATATAAATCGGAATCAGCGTGTTATCAAAAAACCCGTTTTAATCCACCTAGTGGTGTAATGTTGCCTTTCTCATTATTTAAAATTAGTTTTCAATGATTTGCTACATACAATATAAATATTGAATTGTTATTACACTGGTAGCATAATTGGATCGTAGATCTACTCACTTAAATGAGAACCACAGATAGATAATTTGCTAATTGTTTACCACCAGTCATGTCATGTTTGTGTTGTTCATTGGCTAAATCATGTCAGATATTTATTGCTTGACATTTGAACTATAAAAAGGAACAGCAACATGTACAATATTTCATATGGCTACAGTACTATACTTTACTCCGAAACTCCAGAACAGGAAGTCGGCTTAAATTGAAACCAGGCGCGCAGACCCTTAACTCTCTTATTCCCAACCCTTTCACCCACATCAAAATAAGCTGGCGGTTCCGGCTGTGGGTTGCGCGTTTTTCATGCCCCTCACACACACCCACCCGCATGCCAAAATAAGTTAGCAAGAAGACACGATTGAACTAATGCTGATTATGCTAATTAAATATCTTTTTTTCAAGTGTTTCGGTGGGTTGGTTGTTGGAGGTATCGTAAAATGGAAGAACATTGATTACTTTTTCAATAGTTTTTTCGAATAACTATCTTCAATTCAAGTAGATGTAACTGTTTGCATTTTTAAAAGAAGTACTGGTTCCTATAAATTGAAAGTGTTCGAATTGTTGCGTAGTTTATTTCGTTTTACTATAAAAATAATATTACTTCATTGTAAATTTGCATTCTTTGTTTTCGGGGTAACTTTGATCAGCAAAATATGTGTATCGAAATGAGTGATAACGCTAGACAAGTTATGTAAATTGCATATCTGCAGGCAATTTCATGGCCCGATATTGTGATGTTTCGTACGCGAATAAATTTGTCTAGAAGGAAAAAGTTCACTTTTGTCGAGCTTTTTAGGAAAATAGTCGAAATTAAATAGTTAACAACAAAGATATCGGATTTTTAAAATGAATTATTGGACAAAAATATTTACGGTTAAAGAAAAAGTTGGTTGATTTCATTAATATACAAAAGATTGTTTGAACAGATTGAAACGATGCATAAGAGTGAAATCATTTTTAATTTGAATTTGTGTTCATAAAAGGCACATTAAATGACGACATAATCGTTGGCGATAGATGCTGAACATGTTTTGAATATGATTTGTTTTTTGTTTCAATGATTTTGTTAATTTTGTTAGAGAGAATCATTTTATCGTACGTTACTGAAAAGAGTCTCATTTTCATCACACTTACCCCGGTGATCAAAGATGCCCCGTTTTGCGGTATACGATTCCTGAGCCATTTTTCCATAGTCATAGAAAGCTACGTCTGGGTAAAATAACACGGATCGAGCTTGTCATTTTCTTCAAAGAGGCAATAATCATTTTGGCAAAGGTTCAGCCCGTTGCCGTGAAAATTACGCTTTTCAGTTTACATGTGCTAATCGCTGGTCAAACCAAGTATTTTTTCCAAAACCCTTGATAACTGATTTCAGTTTAAGCTTATCTTGGTCCTTTCCTTTTCCACTGGCCATGCACTTGACCTGGGAGTTGCTTGAAATCCGCTTTGACGTATGTATGTCCATTTCGATGCAATCAAACTTGGTGAACAATGTTCAGTACAACTTGCGCGTTCTTGCTTTAGCAGTGGTATTTTGCTTGACATTTTGATTGGGTATTTATGACAACATGGAAAAAAGATTTCCATTTGAAATAAAACTACATATACCTTTTTGTACTTAGCAGCATGCCGCCGTGAAAAAATAGTCCGCCATAGGTTACCAAGTTATTCCAGGCCGCACGTAGCTCTAACTCGGTCTAACTATGTGTGGATTATTTCTAGCCCAGCGATTACAGGTTGTGGTTTCCAGTTTAAAGCAAGCAAATGACATTGCTGGAGACCGTATCTATGCACCCGCATACAAAGTTGCAATCAACGGTGTGGTGATGGATGCGATTTTGACACCCGTGCTGAAGCACGGGTTTTACTGTTTGAAAGCTTTTGGATATCAAGCACTGCATTTAGGATTAGTCACACAGGACGAGATAAAATCCTATGTTTGTTTATTGATTTATACTTTGTGAAACAATTTTGTTTTGTAGGGGATGAATCACTGCGACAAGTAATTAGATCTATTGTGCTTATTGAGGTACGCATTCTTTCTACTTAGGCACACCACTTCGTACGAAGCTTATCGCCTGTTTGGGATTTGCGGTCCAAATATCAAAAGGCTCCAATTTTCATTTACCGAGGACGCTTAGTCTGTATTGTACCAATGCAGATGCTCTGATGATTCACCTTCAGATCCGCAGACGCGGCATATATCGTTTGCAAGTTTACCATTTTTCTTAAGATGATATTTACTCGAACAGTGTCCGGTAAATAGTCCTGCCATGATGCATAGCTCTTTTTGTTTAGTCTAAGCAACTCTAGGCTTTTTTCATTGGGAGAGATAAATTTCTTGGATATTCGTAGTCCAGGTATGTTACTTCAATTGTTCTTTTTAGCTGTGGTTTTCCACTTTTTCAGTTAAATTTTTAGGGCAGCCGATAAAATTCCACAGAACGCTTCCGGGCCGATAAAATTAGAGCCTTCCCTGTTCTTGTTACTCATAGGTTTTTCATTCCCTGCAACTCCACAATGTCCTGAAACCCAATATAAATTAACATGATTTTTCTCCGCCAACTGTCAGAGCGCAAGAATACAAGAATACTCCCATACTAGTTTTGAGCGACATGTAGGAGCCCTTAACCCGTCGTCTTGAGCGCAGCCTAACTATGTGAGAAAATACAGATATTTGCATACCGGTATTTTCAATTCAGACATACGTAAGGGCAATAAAGAATGGCATATATTTCTGCTTGTAACACTGTCGACCAATATCCTATGGGGATATCCAGATCCTTTGAAACTTACCCAGCTTTTTCGAGCTAAAGTCTGTTTTGTTTTTGGCCTTATGTTATTCTTTGTTTGACTATTGCATAGTATGACCAGTGAACCGACTACTTGGGTCTGGGACCCCATTTTTATCAATTATTCTACTGCACACCCAATGAGCACTAGTTGCCTTGTTTATAACCTGTTCAATATGAGTTATAGTTTAGTTTTTTAACTAGTATTAATCACAAATACTTTACCTCAGATGGCATTTCAATTACTGTTCCGTTGAGCAAAATTGTTGATGTGAAATATGCCACTTTTCGAGTTAATGGGATTATGATTGTTTTGTGTATGTACAGGTCCTCCTTTTCACTCCACTTGGAGTGAAGTTTAATGCAGATTGCATTCTAATTCAGAATACATAGTCAAATTGTCCCCCCACGATTTCAATAGCTTGTCTACAACTAACAACCACAATAAGGATAATAGAACTCCGCCTTGAGAGCATCCTTTATATGTTTTCATAGTCAGTGTCGTGATTCCAACCGTACTAGTATTTTCACGGTTTATAAACATTGAGTTGATGTAATTTATTGTGTAAATATCAAACCCATTTTTTTCGTAGCATTCTGCATTGAGATGCATTATCGAATATGTTGAGAAAAGTCGCAAGTGAGGTTTCTTTTGTTTCAATCAAATTCTCTACTTTTACGCGCTTCCATTCATTATCGTTTGATAATGCAGCCAAAGCTGCAACAGGCATGTTGGTTCATGTGGGTCCGCTGCAACGCAACCTGTTTACGGCTTCAATACGTTTGGCATGGAATAACTTAGCTATAAATGGAGTGTCATTTTTTCACGGCGGCGTACTGAAAAGAGGTCCAGAAATTTTTAAACAATTCGTAAAAAAATAAACAAAAATGACTCTTTTTGGATCGAATAAATTGCGATGAATATGTATTTCATTACATAGTCTTGATGATTGAAGCCATTTCTAAAACCAAAATGGCGAGTTTCGCATACCACGAAACAATGGAAAATATCATTAATATGGGTGTCATTTGAAAGGTAGTAGTTAGTAGGTGATTGAAATTGATGATTGACGCCATTTTGAAATCCAATAATCATTTATACTGTTTTATAGTAGCTGAAAGGCACCATCTTAGATTTCAAAATGGGTTCGATAATCAATCTCCGTCTGACCAGCCCCTTGATGATAGTTTTCACTTTTTGGTGATTTTCGGAAACCGCCATCTTCGGTTTCAAAATGGCCTCAGTCATAAACTTCCGTCATCTACTGACCAGTTGCTTTCAAATAACACCCATATTGATAATGGTTGTCACTGTTTTGTGGTTGGAAATCACCGTCTTGGATTTCAAAATGGCCTCAATTATCAATTTCCCTCATCTTCTGACCAGCCGCTTTCAAATGACACCATTAATAATGGTGTTTTGTAGTAACCGGAAAACGCCATCTTCGATGCAAAAAAAAGCCTCAATCATCAATATCCGTTACCTATCACATTGGACTTTGAATTAGTTCGATTTCTTACCCAAATCTCATTTGACTGGTGTGCACTAGGTCAATTGAAAGCGGTATCTTTTCATTTGACAGAATGATACGAAGGAGATTGAATATGAGCTGCATCTCACGTGAAAGCGACAGTGAATGATAATGCTTGAACTGAACATCAGGTCAATAGCAACTGATGTGTTAAATAAATTAGAATGTTTCCATAGCCGAGTGAGTCAGTTTCGATTGAATGAACTGAAATTTTACTGCACTGCATGTTTCCTCATGATAAGAACATCGTTCGGGACACTCACGTCCTTGTTTCGACGTGTTTTACCTTTTTTCGGGTTTTCGGACCATGTCCAATGAGGAATAGACAGAAAGAATGAACCGGAAAAAGTGACAATTCACCTTTTATTGAACACACTGGGAAAAGATATGTCCTCAAGCAGGAATCAAATCTGCGATCTCCCAGTCTATAGTTGGGTGCGTCAACCACTCTGCCATCGAAAAACTGTGATGATACATCACAGATTTCCAACAGTATCGTGATCCCCGTCACAGTCTCAATTACCTACAGTAGACCCAGGAAGAAGTTTCTTCAAGTATCAGCTGGCCGGATTCTGCTGTTTCGTATTGCGATATGCGTTTTGCGATTAATGCAGGAGGTACACGGTGATAGGACATGTAGCTTTACCTCATGTAGCATATTATCATTTTCCATGTATACGAGGATCTTAATTCCAACGCTGTCACCTTCAGTTATGTTTTAGGCTGTTCTGTAAAACGACTCTTTATGATAGACTATCGCATCTTCTCGATATGTGGAGATCTACAGTGTTGTAAGCGATGCGGGTTTAATTGTAGATATTCTAATAAGGGATTGAGAGTTCTGACCTTGAATCAGTAAAGATTTTGGAGTTCAAGGAATTGCACTCAATGTCTATCAATGATGAAAAATGCTATTCATCAAACTCGCTTCGCCAAACTTTCGTTGCAAAGCTGTTCCTCTTCTTGCCAACTGACGATAACGCCTCTAACAACCCTTGCGAAGGGGTATTCATCGTTACCGCTTGGAAACTCTAGGAAAGGACCAAATATGACCTCGCTTGAATTTCTTCGTAAGGGCCCTGGGTTGTTTCAAACATGGGTATTAAATAACATTCATCAATCAAATAGAAGTGATTATAAAATTCTTGATTTTAGGAAACTGAAATAAAACCAGGAGTTCTCTACACTTCCCGGGTCACCAAAAAATTTCAAATGCTCCTATTTTATAATCTAAAACACAGCCTAAAAAACGATTACTTAATTTTTCTGACATCGTGGTATACGCAGCTATAAACGTTGCCGACTGTCTGAAAAAATCGCTCTTTGGTATTGTACCAACAGTAACAACTTGTTTAAAGCAGTTGACTAAACAATAAACCCTCCTTGCAGTGATCGTATCCTTCAATGGCTTTTATTAAAACAATCATGGATCTGATCACTGTTTAACAAATCACCGTTTTCAAGTGTTCAGTTCTCATTTGCTCTCCGAAAAGGCGTTTGTTGATTTTATTGAGAGTGAACGCCATACCGCCTCCGACCACAACTCGTATCGGCCGACTGTATGTTGTCCTGTGTCCTGAAAATTGCCTATTTGTGATTACTCTTCCCGTAGAGTGTGCTGATTATGTAACATAATGCTCATCGATGTTCCATATGATCGTTGGCATTTTCTTGTGAATTTTGTTTGTTTTAGCAGTTGGTCTAGACCGGTGTTGTAATTTTTGCTACTTTGAATGGCATTATTTTCGACAAAAAATTTGTTTTCGCTAAATCCATCTGTGTTTGCTTTTACGAAGGTCAGTTCTACCAAAAAATGAATCTTTCATTAACCGCCCCCCTCCTTAAGTGCCTCTGAGGTTGGCTTTTATTGCAGACTAAGTAGCACCTATACGAAATGTATAATACAACCCTTTACGAATATTTATCTTTTTTTAAAGATTCCAATGTGGCAATGTTTTTGCGTTCGCCTACGCTTATGAGTTCGAAATGATTATCAATGAGAAGATTATTGTTAGGATCTGAAACTAGCAGTTCCTTGCGAATCTTCTATAGCTATGTTTAATGCATACATGCAACCACATCCACAGCGATTTCTACCTTCTATTTCTGCAAAACAAATTAAACAAGTTTCCTTTTCTGTTACCATAATACATCATGCACACCTTTCGTGAGGATTCTCAATCGCTGATGCAACGGACGTCATCGAGATAGAAGAGAACGTAGCCAATTTAAATACCAGTCGTTATTAGCCACTGATTTAATGGTAGCGCATATTCTGAGCCAAACCAATTCGCTTTAATAAATCGCCCCAATCAATAACACCTAGCTCTAAGGCAATTAAAGTGGCATGTATTCGATTTGAAAGTGGCCATAGAAACTACTAGTTGTTCGGATTATCTAATAGAGAGATAATCGTGAGCCGTGCGCACGAATGAGGTAAACTTGAAATATCAGATAATTATGAAACAGAAAGATCCTACACGTCACTTAATGATGTATCATTTTTTAGTTATACAGAACCATCTTACTCTTGATAGTATATCTATACAGTCTTGATAACGATCGGAAACATGACTTGGAAATAATCAACTGTTAACAATAGCTATCAAGCTTAGAACTCGTATTCCCGTCAAATCTCAAATTATTCTAAAATCTTCACAAAACTCTATTAAAGCCCCTTGTATATCGAGCTTTATTCCCAGTTTTAAAATAGTCTCAGAAGTTCTTCGCTTAATTTTAAAATAATGAAAATGAATTCCAAATATAAAATAATTTTAAATTGTGAAACCTAGCCTAGTCTACATACTACATGCCGTTGCGGAATTTGGCCTTCTGCTTCGACAGACTTCACGGCCCATTCTTAATGTACAGGTCAAGTACAGGTTTAATGCTACGATCATTCGTTACCTGTGAGATTCAGGTCTAGGCGTATAATTCATCCATTCTTTAATGGTTCAATATTAAATATATAATTAGTCGATATAAGTTTTCAAAAAATTAGGCAAAATCATACACCAAATAGATAAGGTCGTCGATTTAAGGATATATAGCCAACAATCGCTGGCTGTGCGCTATCACGAAAGATAGAAAGTTATTTATTTATTTATTCGGGTAAAAGCCTAAATATATAAATAAATAAATGAATAAATAAATAAATAAATAGAATAATGAATAATCAAGCAAACATTAGGAATCGATATTATATTTTACTCTATGTCCAATCATACTCTAGTGACAAAAGAAAAATCCTCGCATTATGGGAATCGACACCAGTTCTCTACTCAGAAAATTGTCCGCAGAATCTGTCAAAATAGGAACAGCATATTAAAACCAATATATTGCCGCAAAATTCGACTAGGCACACAAAACATCACTCTAACAAAGGAACGGCCACCGACATTCTGCTCCAATCCCTCAGAAACAATACATCCACATTCCATACTCCGTCCCGTACCCGTTGCCGTACTCTCATTCCGCAGTGTGTTTTTGAACCAGGCAGAGCGTTCGAATGCCAGCGAGATTAATTAAAATATTATGCATTAAACCACGATTACCAGTCAATTAGCCGGGGACGGCTACGTCGTGACTAGGATTAATAAATATCACGACTGTACGAAGAAATTGAGTCTCCCTTGGCGTGCTCGCTGTCCACGACCGAACGCCACCAATCCTAGGCTGTTCGGGGTGTTTTGAGTCTAATTGGAATCGACAGAAAGGGGAAGGTTCGTGAACTAATAAAGATTTATCTTTTAACGGGTATTCGATAGGTGGTTGGTAAGACAAGCGCCGCAGCTGAAAAAGCAATTGCTACATTTTTCGAAACGGCTGGGGGGGTGGAATGTTATTCGCTAATGGGTATTTTGTTGGAAAGCAGGGGGTGGTTTATTGTAAAACAAGGATTGGCAAAACACGTGTCGATCGTGCCTTCATACATTAGCTCGCCGACCCAGAATCGCTTCAATATTAGTTGGCAACTTTGATTGACAATGCATGAGCTTATCCACTATTTGGAGTATAACATAAAAATAATTTCAGCATCGCATGCTGTTTTTAATAATTTCAGTTAGTTTAAATAAATATATTTTATATATTTGTGGGTTTCCGTCGGATTTGGTACATGCCATTGATGCTGATGTTTTGCTGATTGTGATTCGATATTCTTGTTTGCTTTTTGCTCTGAAGTGATTTGGAGGTACTATGCACCAGAGTTTGCAATTTTCCTTTTCGTAAACAGAAATCAGCGATATTTCAACCAAAGAGCTTTTATTCTCAGGTGATTCGATTATCAAAAATGCCGACCAGCCATGTTGGTTCTCAAAACGACAGCTAACAACATTGTGTACTAGTTACCAGTGACGAAACCTATATGTTTGCTTGGACTTCCGTTTGCACACAAAGTTGTTTGCTGTCGGCCGTAATACCTTTACGGTAATAAGAAAAAATTGCTCTAATAGCAAGACGTTTAATACTAAAACGGTCCCAACAAAAAAATCCCCAAACGGGAATATCAACACATTCAAATCCTTCGTTTGAAATGAGCAATCAGCGCTCTGTCGTTTTTACGCGCTGATCCCGATTTTCGTCCGACTCTTGACGTAGTAGGCCCATTGGCAATCGTTCCCGGAACCTTTGAGACAGTCAAATGATGAATTTCTATCAGTTTTCTTCAAGACACGATGCAACAATCCAGGATTTTGCATGTGGGTGAAAGAAATCATTCCACGAATATCTCACTGACAGCTGCAAAACTTACCGAATGTGTACAATACACTCTAAAGAGAAACTGGGCAAAATATGGTTTATATCTGATCAGGTATGAAGAAAGTTATGCAAGTTTGAAAGTGTCGTAATATTTAATTGGCGACTCACTTTTTATGAGATAACATACTCGCACCTGAAATCTGTAAGTAGGGGTTTGCTCACTACTCGGGTTCTTTTTTGCCCAGCGTGCCTCTACCGGAATTTTGGATTTTCGTAACAACAAATAACAAAAGTAAACAAACAAATAAATTACTAAATTTACCGACTTTTTCCCCACTTCCTCTTCCTGCACTGTGCGCTGCTCGGCAAACTACAGCTGTTGGGAAGGCGGACGGTTTCTTCCGACCGTCCGGGACTACAACGACCGTGTTCTCCTGCTGGTGTCGTTGGCTGCTATCGCTGCGGTCCTTGGCGGTTAACTAGGGAGGTGAGCTTGGCTTCGTTGTTGGAAGCTCCCTAGCGACGTTGGCAAACTATCGCCGGATCGACCTACTCGCCGCAAGCGATCCCGGAAGTCACCGCAGTGCACTTCCCAGGGGAACCTTTGTCCGCCATGCTTCGTTCTCCTTGACGATTAACTGTAGAGGAGAGCTTGGCTCGTTCGACTTAACCTCTACAGCGAGAACGGCCGATATCACCGTTCCTTGTTGTTTAGCCGGGGAAGCGAATACACTCCTTAACAGTTAGCTTACCCCTGTTGACGAACCGACACCGTAATTTTCACTGGTGCCTGAACCACGGGCCGACACTTTTAGCTTGCCGTCACACGTGCGCACAGAAACGTTTTTCTAGTGGCGAAAAACTCCCGAAAAACTTATAAACGGACGTCTGTCTATTACCGTCGTTCGTCACTTTCTTCCCCGTGGTCTGTCACTATCGCACTTTTATACGATGGCCGCCTTCTTCACGACCAAAACAAAACGTTCAACCACCTCGTCTCATAACTATCATTCCGGTGCGCAGCATAGTCGACACACTTATTGCAGCAAGAGGAGAGCGGTGGCCTATCTAAGCCCTATGTTATTTATACAAAAATCTTCAACAAAAATTACTACACCTATTTGTACCACCAAAACTGTTCACAAACGCGAAACTCTATGAAAATTTACAAATTTAACGTGAACGATACAAAACAGCGGTGAGCATAATTTTACGTAAACAAATACACTCTACGGAGTGTATAGTCAAAAATAGGTATATTTCCCCTAGGGCATCGCAAAAAAAATTGTTTTGAGTTCTCAAAGGCCCCCTTCTCATATCGTGACAAAGTAAGCTCAGATGCCAAATTTCACATCATTTGGACAATTCTAGCCTCCCGCCAACTTCGCTTGAAATTTTTGAAATCGGTGCTATGGGAAAATATGGAGGAAAATTATATTAAATGCTATAACTTTTTAAGTAGCAAGCTGAAAATTACAATTTATACCTCTTTTTAAAGAAAATAACCTTGGTATTTGAATGGAGATTTTGTTTCCAGAAAAATACGGGAAAGCGGGGTTCTGGGTCATTTTGTCCCCAAAATCCCCTATTTTTAATAATTTTTCTGTATGATGCAAATCATACATGTTTTGCAGTTTTTCTAATGTGAAAAAATCTCGGAAATCGAACGAAACCCTTTTGACCTTTATCCGAATATGAGAAGTTGGGGTTATAGGGCCTTTTGTCATACATATTAAATATTACCATTTTCTCGAGCATATATCTCTATTATTCTTCAATCAATTTTCATAAAATGTAACTTGTTGAACGTGGAAAATTCTTAGAAATATAACAAAAATAGATTCGTTACCGATAACCGTTTTCTTTAAAAATAGGTATGCATTGCTTTAAAAAGAGGTATACATTGTAATTTTCTGATTGCTACTTCAAAAGTTATAGCATTTTTCCTCCATATTTTCGAAGTGGGCGGGGGGTCTAAAATTGTCCAAATGATGTGAAATTTGGCATCTGAGCTTACTTTGACATTTGTCACAATATGAGAGGAGGGGCCTTTGAGAATTAAAAAAAATAAATTTTGCGATGCCCTAATTTCCACCCAATGCTAAATTGTTACCCTGATGGGCTATAAATCAACCTACAGAATAACTGATGATTCCGCAAAATATCACATAACTGAATTTAATACTGATTTGCAAAACTTAAATACTTTAGAAATGTGGAGAAATAAATAGTATAATATAATATATTGATTGTTTTCCATGCATTTAGTTTATCACGGGATTCGAAGCCTCGCGAAATTAACCCTTCCCATACCGCATTTTCAACAACTTAGCGCAATTGCTTTAATGCTGGATAATCGGGTCCTAAAAATGCGATAAACTGCTTGTCGTAGAACGTTGCACATATTTGCTAGGTACAGTCGTTGCGGAATGAGTACTAATTACTGTTTCGATATCAGTTTCTGGTGGGCATCCGTTTGTTGTTTAGCTGTAGATGAACTTTACGTTTCAACTTCGTCTCATCAGTATTTGGCACCGACTAGACTATCAGTTTGACGCTAAATCCAAAGAATTATCACCGCTTGGCGAAACTGTACAGTAGTGTGTGAAAGGAACGATTCAATAAATACTTCAGTTCAGAATTTTTAAAATATTCTTCATATAACTCTAAATTGAAAACGAGGACCTATACTTTTTCATTCATCAATCAATTGTAATTAATGGTGGCTACAATTTCTAATAGGAAAAATTCCTATTTTTTTCAAAAATAGACAAAAATACGTAGAGTTACAGGACATTCATTTTGTAGTCAAAATACTTCGAATTTAAAGCAAGGACATACAATTTTTCATACATCAATCGGTTATAATTAATTTCGACTTCAATTTCTGAAAGAATAAATTTATATATTTTCTCAAAAAATAGACAAAAATACGTAGCAGTACGGAGATTTCATTTAGTAGGCAAATTACTTCGAATTCAAAGCAATTAGCAAAAATTTCTGTCACACCAATCGTTCGTAGCTGACTTCGGCTACAATTTCTGAAAGAAATTTTTTTTGAGTTTCTCCAAAAGTAAATAAATATACTTAGAAGTACAGAAATTTTATTTAGTTGGCATATGATTTCGAAGTCAAATCGATGATCTATACTTCCATATACACCAATCGATTGTAATTGGTGTTGGCTACAATTTTTGAAAAAAATATTCTTTATACTTACTAAAAAATAGATACTAATACGCAAAAGTACAGAAATTTGATTTAGTAGAAAAAGCACTTCGAATTCAAAGCAAGGACCTACAATCTTTTATACATCAATCGGTTATAACTAATTTCGGCTTCAATTTCTGAAAGAATAAATTTAAATATTAACTCAAAAAACCTGTTTTAATCCACCTAGTGGTGCAATTGTGCCTTTCTTATTTGTACAAACTACGATTCCATGGCTGGTTAAGTTCAATACAATGATGGAAATGTATATTACATATTCAGTACGATTTGCACATACATACAATGGATCGACAGCCACGATCTTGAGATACTATGTGTCGACACTGAAACTTCGCTTGAAACCAGCGGCGGAGCAAGAAGTAAGATTCGGGGGGTCCGGACCCTACCGAAAATTTTCAACTTGTTAAGAAATTTTAAACTAGTTTTAATTTTAAAGTAGCAACCCCTCATTGCATACTCCTACCTAAGCCTTTATAGGTCAAAAATTAGGTTGACGATTTTTAGAGTGATTGCATAATCTTTCTATATGAAAAAGGTAAAAATATGCCAAAGTCCAAAAAAGTGAATTCTCGTCAAATTTTTTTTTTTCAACATTTCATCAAATCTCAACGTTTTATGCATTTTAAAGTCATTTGGCATCAAAAATGCAAATTCGATTTTGAAATTTTCCCTTACTCCCCCCTTTGAGAATTTTTAATTTCAGTTTATATGGGAATTTGCTGGGTGGTCGCACTCTTCAACCCGCAACTCCGGAACCGGAAGTCCAATCAATAACAATTCAATAATTCAATAGCAGCCGATGGGAAGATTATACCTTTCATTTGAGACTAAGTTTATGCAAATCGGTCCAGCCATCTCTGAGAAACAGAGGTCACATTTTTTCCACATACACACATACACACAGACATTTTCCGCTCTCGACGAACTGAGTCGAATGGCATATGACACTCGGCACTCCGGGTTTTTAGAGTGATTGCATAACCTTTCTATATGAGAAAGGCAAGTACAGAAGCTTCATTTAATTGGCCAATTACATCGAATTCAAAGCGATGACCTGGAATGTTTTATAGGGGGACCCGGGGCTAATAAGACCGTGGAGGTAATTCGGACCGCCTCGATTTCTCAGAAAATCGTAAGACTTTCTGACTGTCGTACCGCTATTCTAAAAGAATAATTTTGACAGTTGAATCTATTTTTGCCTTTCTCATATAGAAAGGTTATGCAATCACTCTGAAAAACGTCAACCTAATCCCGGCCCGGAGGGCCGAGTGTCATATCCCATTCGACTCAGTTCGTCGAGATCGGAAAAAGTCTGTATGTGTGTGTGTATGTATGTATGTGTGTGTGTATGTGTGTGTGTATGTGTGTGTATGTGTGTGTGTATGTATGTGCGTATGTGTCAAATAATGTCACTCATTTTTCTCAGAGATGGCTGGACCGATTTGCCCAAACTTAGTCTCAAATGAAAGGTGCAACCTTCCCATCGGCTGCTATTGAATTTTGGATCGATCGGAATTCTGGTTCCGGAATTACGGGTTTCAGAGTGCGGCCACACAGAAATTTCTCATATAAACTATAGGAAAAATTAAAAACTGAATTTTTATTTTTGATGCTAAATGTGTTCAAGGTGCATGAAACGTCGAGATTTGATGCAAACTCGAAAAAAAAAATTTGACTGCGATGCACTTTTTTGGATTTTGGCACATTTTTGCCTTTCTCATATAGAAAGGTTATGCAATCACTCTGAAAAACGTCAACCTAATCCCGGCCCGGAGGGCCGAGTGTCATATCCCATTCGACTCAGTTCGTCGAGATCGGAAAAAGTCTGTATGTGTGTGTGTATGTATGTATGTGTGTGTGTATGTGTGTGTGTATGTGTGTGTGTGTATGTGTGTGTATGTATGTGCGTATGTGTCAAATAATGTCACTCATTTTTCTCAGAGATGGCTGGACCGATTTGCCCAAACTTAGTCTCAAATGAAAGGTGCAACCTTCCCATCGGCTGCTATTGAATTTTGGATCGATCGGAATTCTGGTTCCGGAATTACGGGTTTCAGAGTGCGGCCACACAGAAATTTCTCATATAAACTATAGGAAAAATTAAAAATAGAATTTTTATTTTTGATGCTAAATGTGTTCAAGGTGCATGAAACGTCGAGATTTGATGCAAACTCGAAAAAAAAAAATTTGACTACGATGCACTTTTTTGGATTTTGACACATTTTTGCCTTTCTCATATAGAAAGGTTATGCAATCACTCTGAAAAACGTCAACCTAATCCCGGCTTTTTTCGACTCGTTTAGGGTTTCTGGATTTTAACAGGGGCGTAGTTGATGGTTTACGGAGAGGGGTTACACCCCCCCCCCCTCTACTGTTCGCGCCCCTCCTTTAAAAATCTCCTTAAATCACCCCTCAGACCACCACCCCAACCAGCCCTCATACCCCTCCCTTTCAACCCCATCATCTTTAAACCACCACTACATTACAAAGCATACCAATTTAAGCTGGGGAGTCGTTCGTTCATGGGACTTTCGCCCTCCTCACATACCCACCCCCGCATGACAAAATGAGTTAGCAAGCAGATAACATTGATCTAATGCTGATTAGGCTAATGAAGTATGATATTTTTTTGTTTCAAGTGTTTCACCGTCGACACGTAGCTCATCAAGTTCGTGGCTGGCATGCCATTGTGTATAAGTGCAAAGTGTACTAAGAATGTAATGGACATTTCCACGATTATGTTGAACATAAAAAGTCTCCGTGCCATAGTTTAGAGAAATGAGAAAGGCACAATTGCACCGCTAGGTGGATTAAAACAGGTTTTTTGGAAAGGAGATGCAACGTGTTTCATGTTTTTGCCAGCCTCAGAACAAAAATCATTATAATGGTAAAACCTGTGATTAAAGCAACAAATAAAAGTAAAAAAAACAGGTAGGGGAATTATGGTTGAAACGACACCTTAAGCATAACATTTTTTCTAGATTACCACAAAACCAATAAAATTATAATTTCTAAGCAGAATTCTTCGGTTAGGTGTATGGCTTTGCAGTCTAATTTTTAAGCAAAAACAAACTATTTTGTCTTCATCTTCAACTTTACACGATCGGAACAGATTATCCTGAAAAACCATATGACAATCCATTGTTGTACAACAACAGATCTGACAACAAAACAACAATTATCGAATCCTTGAAAAAGGTCCCAAACGGTCCGAAACGTCGGATGAAGACAAAATAGTTTGTTTTTGCTTAAAAATTAGACTGCAAAGCCATACACCTAACCTAAAAATTGGAAACAGTCGACTCCAGTTCAAAGCAGAATTCTTCTTCAGAGAATTCTTTACAAGGCCCAATTTTGTCAGCGCTTCAAAAAACAAAAAAAATAATTAAAAATTAACAACAAGTTAAAAAAGTGACTTCTTCTAGGCACTGCGGGTAAAACCGACACCCCCTATAATTTATTAAAAATGTGATATATGCGTGAGTAATAAAGTGTGAGTATGCGAGGTGCAAATATGTGCTTGTTGTAGCTTCATCATGTAGTGAGGGGAGGAGAGTTCGAAAGCATAGTGTTGCAAACAAAAGTATTTTATGCTCTAGAATTATTTCTTAGTATGGATATTTCCAAGTGATCCTTACGCGCATCATTGCAACCTACAGTGTTCTTGTATTTCGTAAGAGAAGTTTTGCAAGCGTTCTACATCCTGCTAATAGGATTCATTCACTTGTAAGTAACTGACATTTCTTAGTAAAACTACCTTTTTCAGAGTTTGATTTTTCGGGACTCTGATCATCAAATATCTACCGAGGTATACAAAAGATTGTCTTACTGTGATAAAGTCCATCTATGACAAACCAAGAGAACACTAGAAATTCAGTTTGATGAGCTTTTTGCATAAATAGCAAAAGCTTCGATAGAATCTGATAAGTAAAAATTACAGTTTTTAGGTTTTTAAAGAGACTTATAAGAAATAAACATAATAAATGTATTTCTCTGAACTTCTGCTATTACTATAGTGTACTAATAGTGTAATTGAAGTGTCACAAAGGTCCCCAGCCTTTTGTAATGAATCCCAAATAAACACAACTATCGGTATTACCCCAACCAAAGGGTGGTTTTACCCCCACAGCGAACATTAAAAAAAAAAAACAATAAAAAATATTGAATACCTCAAACTCGTCTTCACTGCACCCAGTTGATCATAGGACAGGTCGACAATGATAGTTACAGCTTTTGTTCAGTTAAAACCTTAAAATCTACCAACAAAATCCAAAATCTAGTATGAACGCTGCTGTCGTATGTTTTGTTTATTTTTATGACATTCAACGTACTAATGTAAATCCAATTTGTGCTCAATGCTCTACATAATCGTACTAATAATAAAGTGTCAAAATTAAATGAATAAAAATTTGATTTCTAAGGAAAGTTGTGGGGTATCGGTTTTACCCATAATTCCCCTAAGCACTTTTGTAAGCTTGAGGCTCCCATTTTATGGAGCGATTTTTGTTTGGGTGAAAACACAGATATTATCAAGACGCTCACCACTTTCGTGCGAAATGAGCGAACGGGACCATTCGGACCCCCTATTCCATCAACCACCGTTCAGTGGCTTGCGGCTACGCGCACGATTACACAAGCCACAGCAAAGAAAATGCATTTTATGTTTCTTAAGTAGTTTCTCCAATAAATATTTCATAGGTAAACATTATTCCATTGTATAAAAAATAACAAAAATTGACGGTCTGAATTGTTCCGTAGGGAGGTCCGAATTACCCCTACATTGGAAAAGGATGGAAAAACGTAGTGTTTTGCAAATCGTCACCTAGTGCTGCCATGGAGTGGTCCGAATGAACTTTTATGGCACCAAAAAGTAGCTATGGTTTCAAACTAGGACCTTTGACCGCTTCATTCTTTCACATCTATCCACCTAAACGGGCGGCTTGCTCAGGTAGGTCCGAATAGGCCCTACAGTTTTTATTTATTTAAAATACACAAAAATACGTAAAAGTACAGAAATTTCAATTGGTTGGTAAATAACTTCAAATTCAAAGCGGTGACCTACACTTATTTATACACCAATCGATTGTAATTGATGGCGGCTACAATTTCTGAAAGAACAAATTTTTATCTTTTCTCTAGAAATAGACCAAAATACGTAGAAGCACAGAAAACTCATTTAGTTGGCATTGAGCTTAAATCGATGATCTACACTTTTTTAAACACCAATCGATTGTAACTGATGGCGACTACAATTTTTGAAAGAACTTTTTTATATTTTCTCAAAAAGTAATGAAAAATTCATAGAAGTACAAAAATATCATTTAGTCGGCTTCAAATTTAAAGCGATGACCTACACTTCTAAATACGGCTACAACATCTAAAAGAAAATTATTTATATTTTATCAAGAAGTAAAGAAAATACGTAACAGTACGGAAATTTCATTTAGCTGGCAAATAACTTCGAATCCACTTTTTACGCTTTTTTCTACACCAATCGATTATAAATGAATTAAGTTACAATTTCTGATAAGACAATTTTTTATATTCTCTCAAAAATAAGCAAACATACGTAAAAGTACTGAAAGCTTATTTAGTTGGTGAGTTAAAACCATTGATCAATAGTTTTTTTTATAAACCAAACGATTGTAATTGATGGCGGCTACAATTGCTGGTAGTACGGAAATTCGCTCTGTGTTATTAAATATACATAAACTTATGGGCTAACGAAACTTTGCCAGACCACATACCACTTCTATCTTCATGTCTATCTGGGGCTAGGTGTCATTCTAAAGTCTAAAATATCTCCTATGTAACGAAACTATGTAAAATTTGCACGCTTATAACTCCGCGATTACTACATGGATTTTAATCATTTATACACCAGCCGATTCAGAAACACCTAACTTGAATATTGGTAACAATTTAATATCTGTGCGATAGAAGTAGTCAATTGAATATCGGTAAAATTGAAAAGTTCCCGAAAAAAGCGAAAAAATCATCAATGAGGCGGCTATTTCAGGTAGAGGCGTCAAAAGGCAGTACCTAAGTGGCTTAATCAAACGTGAAAAGTTATAAAAAAAAGTGCCACGTGCCTGTTTGAATCAGTTTTTCTTCTTATACCAAACGAGCAACATCATGGCTGTTAGGGTGGGACAAAAATTAGATTCCAGCTCCATGCAAATTTTTAGGTTACATTTGGGCCCTAGAACAACTGTGCAAATTTTTAGCTCCACCCCTGAAACTATATTTTTGTGCTCGCTGTTTGTTTACATGGGATTTTGCATGGAAAATTAGCTTTCACAAAATAATTCCTCCAGGGGTAGCCCATTGCTTCCTAAAAATAAATCGTTATGTGGCTTTTATAGGAAATTTAACAAAGAAATAAAGTCACGAAAACCACGAAACGATCTGACGCTTGAGAAAATAGTTATTAGGCGGAAACCGATTGATGCTCTGACGATTGATAAAATATTCATTTTTTCTGGCACCACTGCTCTTGGTTATCCAATTATGCGCAATTTTGTTTTAATTTTCTCTTAATGTGTCTAAATCATTTATCTATACTGTTTGGCCACTTCGCAAGAGTTTTGAGGGATAAATTGAGGCTTCTTTTGTACCTAATACAAGAAAGTTAAAAAAAATTATGTATAATTCGACCATCAGCAGCAGTGATGCTATGAAAGTGAAATTTTCATCAATCTTCAGAACATCAATCAGTTTTTTCTTAATAACTTTTTCCACAAGCATCAGATCGTTTCGCGGTCTTCTAGACTTTGTTTCCTTGACAAATGTCTTATAAAAATCAGACATCTATTTTTTTAGGAGGTAAAGGGCGACTCTTGGAAGAATTATTTTGCAAAGGACGATTTCCTCATACAAAATCCCATGTAAACTTTAACCCTGGGCGCAAAAATATAGTTTCACCGATCGAGCCAAAAATTTGCAGAGTTGTTCTGGGATCTAAATGGGACCCAAAAAGTTACTCGGAGCAAAATTTTATTTTTTTCATATAACCATGTCCCACTCTAATGGCTATAGCGTCTGGATGCTACAATAAAGGGTTGATGCTATGGATTTTCAGCAGCGGCGTTTTAAGTACGAATTTTTCAGGTGCACGGTGTCACAGGGTAATTTGCAAAGTGCAATCACGGGTGGTTTTGGTTTGAATTCAATACTGCAGGGTGCAACGAGTGTGTGCTGCTTGATAGTTCGCGTTTGAAAAAAAATCATTTATATTTATGTTTGTGTGTGCGTTGGATTGACGATATTTTCAGCGGCGGCACACACGTTTAATATGTAGGATATATGTGATACGTTTTGTATCACTAAGGCATCTAGCAACATGCGTCTGTAGTTATTTCTAAAGCACGGACGGACTCAACTGAATTTGCGCCTACAGAAAGGTGGTTAGTTAGAAATTTGGCTAGGTCAAGGAAACTGAGTTATGTTAAAGTAGTTTTACTTTCGATTTGTTTTCAAAAAGATGCAACATAATCCATAGCGTTTCTTGTTAGTCGACTCAAAAGTAATGCCATCTGATCAAGAGAAAGCACTGATTGATTTTATCACAAGTTTGCATTATTATTTTATATCGATCAAATTCCTTAAGGCATGTTCAGTAGCATCCTCAACAGAGCTTTTGATTTATTAGTTCGAACAGTTTTGTTTCGAATTGTATAACTGCTATACACTGCCGTTCTCTTTGTTGCTTCAAAGTTTCCCGGAACTGATCACTCTTTTTTATTTTAGTAAGTTAGAATGAACGTATTAACTTAGACTCATCAGTATACGGCAGCCGACTTGACAACCACTTGAACGTTTAACCAAGAAATAAAATTGCCTGAAACATGTGTGCCACATGCAACTCCAAGTCATTGCATTATTCACAACATAAACAATGAAAAGAATTTGCATTCGAAAATATCGAGATTTGACAATTTTTGCTGGTCGTTGGTTGTGTACCTTAATTTAGCGCAAACATTGAATCATTTCATTCAGTACAAGGGAAGTAATTAAAGTCAATCGTTCTCTGAAATGTAGGTGCCCCATATTGTAGTGTTAAATATATTTTAAAATGAGATTCAAAAATACAAAGTAGAAAATGCTCTTCCCTCCCCCTTCCCACTTAAACACTGGCTGGCGCTTCCTTTTCTATAGAACAACATTTCATCGATCGAACTAACTTACTGGTGACCATTCATTCTAAAGCTAATGTAGCAGCAAACAACACCTTATTAGACCCACCTATGTTTTGATAACAATTCTCACTCGAGCGAACTTCGAATACAATGTCGTTTCATTTTCTCGCAGACCGGTTTCCTGAGAACCAACAAAACCGAATACTGGATCGAACCATCCAAGAATCACAACCCATCGGACAGCGATGGTCATCCGCATGTCATTTTCAAACGGGCAGACGTCAAAGACATTAAGGATGCTCGATCGAAGGTAAGCTTAAGTTTCAACACTGTAACATCCCTCGCAGTTCTAATGCATTCTCCCTTCTGCCAGAAAGCATCCGCGTCCGCGAATGCAGCGACCGGTAAGAAGAAGAAAAAGAAACGAAGGAAGCGCCATGCGAGCAACTGCGGCACCAAGGAACCACGGCGGCTCACCGAAACCCATATCGAGTGGCAGCACCAGGGAAAGGTAATACTATCCATGTGCTGGTCCGAAGCAAGGCCCGAGCGTACTGCAGTCGGTTTTAGTTTGAGCAAGCGAAAAAATTTCCAAAGGCCTCTCTCGTCTACTTCGTTGACAGGTGATCGTACAGGGTGGTCGTAAGAGTCGTGATCATCCGGGTCCTGGGGGAAACACCGGCGGAGGCAGGAAGCGCATCAAACGATCCATCAGCACTCCGCGGCACGTGGAGGCGCTAGTCGTGGCCGATCATTCGATGGTTCAATTCCATCAGGATGTGGACCTGCAGCAGTACCTGCTGACAATCATGAATATGGTTTCTTCGCTGTACAAAGATCCCACTATTGGGAATTCGATTCAGGTCGCGGTGGTACGGATAATCATTCTGGAGGAGGAAGAGTCACATGCCGATTTCAACGTGACTCATGTGGCGGCCAACACGCTGGAAAATTTCTGCAGGTTCGTCCGTAGCGAGACGTAGACTGTGGGGGGTTTGTTGACACAGGAGCGTTGAAGTCTTTTCTGTTTTGTTTCTCAGATGGCAACGCAGCCTGAATCCGAAAGCGGAAGACGACCCTCACCATCACGATGTGGCGATTTTGGTTACGAGAAAGAATATCTGTTCCACCCATGGATGCTCGTAAGTTTTCTTTGAGTTTTATTAAAGGGATTGCAATAATTATGACAATTACGTGACTGTGTTTGACATAAATACGTAATAATTATTTTCCAGTACCCTGGGAGTTGCCAACGTGGGCGGTATGTGTCGTCCGGATAAATCGTGCAGCGTCAACGAGGACAACGGGATAACCCTGGCGCATACGATCTCCCACGAGCTGGGTCACAAGTAAGTACTAGTTTGAAAATAATCATAAATCAACAAGAGCAGAGCTAAGCACTTCCTGTCTGTCCATCATCATGCTCTCAGCACACTCGAGAGATTATAGCAATTTATCCACGTTTGCGTGTTGCAGTACCCACATTTTTTCACGCTAATCACAGCTGACAAAACATTGCCAGTGAGCTGTCTCCAACGTGGCGGATTGGTTACAGATTCCAGACCTCACCGAGTGCTTGCTAATGGAAATATTAATAATGAAAATCAGGTTGCCACCTGGAAGCGAATCGAATAATTAGCTAATATAGCTTGCAAACGAAATGTTGACCGATGTACGATAGTCGACAGCCGGTTACAGGGACTGTTCACTGAATGGTTGGGTTATTGATTATTAAACACTTTTAATTGTCGATCAATATTTGCTGCCGTCTGCTGGTAGGTTGCTGTGTATATACAGTATGGTAGCTTAGGAATGATTGATCACGGTTCGGTACGCGCTAGGGAAGGAAATATTGTGTTTGTATCCATCTGCTGGTAGTTTGAGTATTATAGTGCATCCCGCCATATGACTCGATATTCACTCTACCCTAATCTAATGTAAAATGTTCAGAGCTTTTAACCTTAGGGTCATTTAACCTTATTTTTTAACCTTAGGGTCATTCGCCTCTTTTCGGGTTAGAGAAATCTCTTTCGGTAAAATCTATAACCCTATGTACCGGGTTGGGAATCGAACCCAGGTGAGCTCTGTACAAGGCAATCGATTTACCAACTACGCTATGCCCGTCCCCAGTATTCAGAACTTGAATTCCAAGAGATCTAAGCTAAATGGTTTGTCAAACACGTTTGTTAGCTCCGATAATATTATTCCATTTCCTGTTTAATCAAGTTTATCTTAGCTGAGAAAAAAGTAATAAAAGTTAGCGGTAATATTCCAAATAAAGTAGGAGCAGATTTCCTTGCCCATTGGACTCAATGTACAGGTTATTTGTTTATCATATTTTTCTGTCAACGCCAATGTAATGTCGAGATGAGGCAACGCGAAAACATTTTCAGGATTGGTGTAACACTTTCTTCCCGAGTTGGTGGTAAGATTCGGAGTGATTTCTACCCGTACTGATGAAAGTAGATACATCGCATGTGTAAGTGAAATTGAAAATTCCTGGATAATAGCTGGTGGCTAGTTGAAAACATTTTTAGTTAACGGACTGTATGACCGACGACTCAGCAAAAATGTGGTTGTTGATTACTGATACTACAAATGTTAACTGCCAATTTCTCCGTTTGTGCTCCAGCCCGCATTATGGTGTTTGCAAATGGGAAGGCATCTCCGACGACCGATATACCCCAGGCTCAATACAGGTCGATTTCTATACTTCCCCGATTTCAAAAATAATGTCAATAAGCCACTTTTCCGATACAAATTATATCCATCAAATGCACCCGGGCCCTTGATAGTATACTTCCGGACCAAAAATAAGCGATTTAACATCATCGATATGTCGCCTGATCTAACCAAACAACGGAGAGTTATCTTATATACGTACCCGCCCGGGAAGTAAAGATTGATAGTGTAGTCTCCTACAGTGGGCCTAATTGCGAAGTATGAGGTTGGGAGGTCCTCCAAAAACCCTTTGCTTTAGTCATTTAAAAATCAGGTTTGCAAGCAATTGGGTTCAACAAAAATCGAAGAGAATAAGAAAAAAAAACTAATCTTCCATCTGCCTCATTTCGAGCCCATCGCCGGTTCTGCTCTTCAAAAATTTGTTCTTTTGAACAGGGTTCGCCTGCCTGTTCGCTTTGTTTTGTCGCGGGGCATGAACTGCCGTCGTTGCAAACCATTTGGCCATACAGCTACGCATTGTAGAAACATGGCACGGTGTGCAAAATGCGGAGAGAATCACGAAAAGTCTTCTTACTGTGGAGGGACTCCGCATGATCTCTCGACATATCCCGCGTATAAATTATACGAGGAAAAGCTAATTTACTCTTTTAAGGAATGCTCCTAAAAGAAATGCTAAACTGGACTATACCACCGGCCACGACTAATTTCTACATTTCTTTGTTCAGTAAAGCGTTAGAATTTGACGATCCCATTGGGGGAACATCTTCTAATGCGCCTATAAATTTTCGAAAGAGGAAAGTCATTTTCTCTTCCTCGTAAAGGCTTGAAAGTGTCTCTTGATGGGTTCTGTTACAAAATCGAAGTGAATAGCAGAAATTTCCACATGGGATTTCAAAAACCCCAAGTGTTCCTATATGTCAGTCCCCACATTTTTCAAGCTTTTACACAATGCATTTGCTTTGTTCAAAACCTGGTTAACTTGCGACGTAGATCCTCCACAATTTTGGGGTCAAAATTTGATATTCTTTCAATCGTATTAACCTTTGCTCGGTACCAGGTATTGAAGTTGTCGCTTGTCAAGTCCAAGTCAAAGGCAAATACTTATTGACCTTGTTTCAATATGCACCGCAACTCAGCTGCTACCAGAAGACTTCAACTTCCACGGTAGGCCATGGGGTTGCCCTCACCATAATCACCGATCTATCTTACCATTCTATGGATATCAATCAAATCCGAAACAATCGAATCAAAACAAGCAATTCCTCCGGTGGAAGGGTGCAGGGTTTTGGTCAAGCTATTCTCCACACTGCGATTAAAGGTCAGACGAAACGAGTACCCGGCGCGTGGTGGGCAGAAAGTGCTCAGAATTGCTCGCAAAAAGGTCCTATAAAGGCTTTTTGAACGTCGGATCGCACGATTTTTTCCGAATATACGTTAGAAACTTTTTTCCTTTTTTATTTCGACTATGTTAGTCACATTTTTCTTTTTTACGTTTTAACGATATTCAATTAGCTAGAGATTACTGGGTAGGGAAAGTTATGAAACTTAGAGCCATAATACTCAAGTGAGAGCAAGGATGTGAAGTAAACAGATCGGAAAGCTAGAAGTGGCAGGGTCATTAGAACAGGCTTAATATAATGCGGGCTTAATTTTTGCCTTCTGATAATGAGGGTCGAGCTTATGCAGAATAACTACGAATCACCCGAGTTCACTATCATGTGTCCTGATAAAGGTAGACGTATCTATCTTTACCGTGACAACCGGCTGTCACGGTAAAGATAGATACGTCTAGCTTTATCAGGACACATGTTAGTGAACTCGGGTGATTCGTAGTTATTCTGCATAAGCTCGACCCTCATTAACAGAATGCAAAGATTAAGCCCGTACGATATTAAGCCTGTTCTAATGACCCTGCCACTTCTAGCTTTTCGATCTGTTTACTTCACATCCTTGCTCTCACTTGAGTACTATGGCTCTAAGTTTCATAACTTTCCCTACCCAGTAATCTATAGCTAATTGAATGTCGTTAAAACGTAAAAAAGACGTTAGAAACGCAAATGAAAAACTCGATAAAAACTAAAAAACGCGGTTATTGGTACCGGCTCGTCGACGGATTAACGAGAGAAACAATGTTTCGTCTGGTGGCTACTGCAATTGTTTCTTATAGCTGTGATTTCCTCTTTTCTCAGTTCCGTTTTGAGAGCACTCCACACCGATGAAATTAGTGGAAGACCATTTGCTTGGTAACTCATAGACTTTTTCATCCCCTGCAACTCGACAATATTCTGGAACCCATTTACATGCTTTTGTCCTATGCTATATTCCTCCCTAAGGAGATAAAAATTGGGTAAACACGAAAATATCGCCAACTCCCACACTAGTTTCAATCGACATGTAAGAGGCCTTAATGCATTGAGCGCAGCCTATCCGAGAAGATATGTGCCGGTATTTTATATTTATGTATTTATTTATTTATTTAACAATTACAGTCCAACTGACTCTGAGTCTTAATGAACTAAACTACAAATAATTAACCTAAAGTGGTAACAAACGGTTTGGAAACTGCTCAGAACTAAGGACGAAGTCAAAGCTTAGATGCGAAGGTAGCTTTCGACGCGTGTCTACGATCTTCTACAGTGTGTAGTCCTAATAATCGATATCGGTCTTCGAATGGTGTCAGGTTTAGCGGATCACTCCAAGGCAATTGATGTAACGTATATCGTATAAATCTGTGCTGGATGGCTTCCATTTGTTGGCTCTAAGTTACATGGTAGGGCATCAGACGACGTTTGCGAATTCCAACTGTAAGCGCACCAGTGATCAATATAATGCTTTAAAAAAAAGTTTCGAGTGATCAAAGTCATCCCGATGATCAAATCAACTCTGGTTCACGGTTCGTAACAAACCCGAAAAAAAGAACAATTTGTCCTGTCCAATACGATTGCCATTCAAAATTTTTGATCACCGGAGCAAGGGGTTCATGAAACAACCAAGCCCGTACTCCAATAGATCACGCATGACATACTCGAACCGATGACTACACCATCAATCTCAACTTTATAAGCGGGTACGTAGACGAAGTAGTCCTTCATAAAAGGCTTGTCGTCAGTAAGGCAATATTTTCATGTTTTAGACGGAATATAACAATTCTAAGCTTATCTGGGTTAATTTTCGAGGTATCTGTCACGCCTGAATATTCTTGCATCAGCTTTTTCTAAATCTTTAGAATATTTAGCGGATTATCCTTGATCCGAAATAAGATCTGATATGTTTCGAGCGAGTTCAATGTAATCTCAAAATATGCGTTTCTGGGACATGGAAATTTCTAGTCGAGATGCGACTTGAATTTGAAAATGCAGCTTTTAATTTTTTGTACTTCTTAGAAATGCATGAAACATCAAAATTTGGTATCAATTCGAAAAAAGGATTTTTTAATCCAAAAATACCACAGAGGCAACATATTACGAAAAAATCACGAGATGATACAAGATCCGACCCTTCAAACACATTTTGCATCAAAAATAAATTAAAAGCAGCCTTTCCAAACTCGAATTTTCTCCAAGTCCCTTAAAGAATATTCACAATTGTTTTGCTTTTAATTTACACTAGATCTTGACGTTTCACGACATTCTAAGCATAAAAAATACGAATTCGTTTTTTGAACATTCAAAGGGCTATTAGTGGTTTTCCACGGATGAAAAATTTTGCACTTTCGCTGCTAAACTCGGCCCCTTAATCATGCCTGATGGAGCTGAAATTTTCCACAGAGACCTTTCTCAAGGTGCTAATGCTTTAGCGGTGTGTCTGGTTATGATTACTTTCAATGGTTACTTTTGACGTAGCACTACGTCTTTGTTTTCGATATGGGGGTGCACTCTGCAAATTCGACAAAAATGGTATGTAACGAAAAGTGGTCCAATTTTAAACGCATATAATTCAGCCATCTCACGATAAATTTTCAAATTTTTTGCACAAATCGCCCCGAAATACTTCTAAGAATAGATTCCAATAGATAAACCCAAAGATTTTTGATATCATAGCATTAAAAAATTAAATAACATACAACCTTGTCAAAATATCGCGCATTAACACACAGAAGATAGCGCTTCCCAAGCCCTGTACGATAGATTGGTGTACCTAGCGCGCTGCGCTACTATGAATGACGTCATCATCGACTATTTAAAGAACGGACTTGGCCAGACACGCTCAGTTCCCTGTTGAACGGCTGGCGAAGCATATCACTGCTCTGTGATTTTTACAGCCAGTGTAGCTGAGTTAGAAGTCCGTTATACTGGCTGTGGAGGGACGCTACCCTGTGTCGTCCAACAGGCGACCGCTCCAACTGCTTCCTAAATGCCGCTGTAATATTGCCAGTAAAGTTTTGGTTTAACTAGCACATGTATTTGCTATTTGCGCTTGAAATTAAGTAATATAGTGGTAGTAGATAAGCTTCCCCTTTTGGTTTAAACGCAAGGACAGTTTTTAAAACAGGATTTGATTAATTAGTTTAGCTCATCTAAGCAATTTTATCAATTCTGTAATTTAAAAGGAATTTTACGGAACTTGGTGAATTTGGCCCAACTTGCAACTGGTATAATCAACCTGCACAAAGTGTTGCATAACGCAGGGCTGTTTTTTGGAACCAAATGTGTTATCATTCAGCCCTTCGCTATGCAAAATCACGATATTATGACACAAGGGCTAAGCGCGGCCGTTCCTTTCAATCAGGAAAGGCCGCGTGGAATTTTGGTGAAATGCGCTAATAGTTCTCTTTCGCTCTACCCATCATCATCAGCGTTGACTCATTTTGCATTGTGCGCTTGGGTTCAATGTTTGGGGCGAATGTGTTGGTAGGTAGGGGAACTGGCGGTAAAATGAACACGTTAAGCAAAGTCATTATTTTCTAACTAATAAGTGAATGAGATATTACAATCACCTTATATGTTTCTTGTTAGACATGTTTTGTACATATCTGGTAAAAATACTTCGTCATAAATACATTTATTCAAACATGATTCTTGATTTCTAAACATGTCCAAAAATGAGACATGTTAGCGAGTGAGTAAAATGAACATGTGGCGGTGGTAAAATGAACAGCTTCTGGTGACCTGCAAAATGTCCTTATGTATGCAATGCGCAGCGTTGGAAAGCATTTTCCGATCCATGCTAATCAGAGTTAAAAATATTCAAATTTATTGAATGAAAATTGATCATATTCAGCCGCATTCATTTTCAATATTCAGTGACGCAGCTGAAAACGTCAAACGAACAAACCGCCCATTCATCCGTGCAGATTTTCATTCGGCTCCGATTATTACACGAAGCGACCGTGCAGCAATGAATCAAACGCATCAAAGTAGGCCCTGGCACAATGTAAGCGATGATGATTGTAGTTTCATATGCTTTACCGGCATTTGAAAACATTTTCCTATATAATTAGTGAAATGAATATATTGTACGATATTCAACTGAATGAATAAGATGGATAGTTGAATGAATATTTTTTATATTCACCGCGAGTCGCAACAAGTTCATTTTCAGCCGTCAAAAAAGAGCTTCGATTATTTTTAACTCTGATGCTAATATCCCAACAAATCATGAGCTTTGCATACACAGAGGGCATTTTGCAGAAAAAAAATTGTCACGGAAGAATTGAATTTTCATGACGTAATATTAACCATTTTACAATCCTGTGGCATCGAATCACATCTACAAACTTGGGGTTATCCATGGGTGTTTGAACTTTTAGGATCTGTTTGAGAGCAACTAGAAAGCTTGGTATATACATGAGATGTGATTATATTGTCTAAAATTTGATTTTTCTTCACCGGTCTGGGAGTTTTTTCCCACACACTAAGTACTAAGAAAATAAATATTTTACATTAAGTTGTATAGTCCTACGTCTACAGTTCGTGCAACCCCATAGGGCTGCCCATTGTAGTTTTTCCTATACATTCCATCGCCACTCGTTTGCAATTTGGCAATTAACCCAATTATGGAAATGTGTCTGATAGGGAGAGTGGAGATGCCAACTTGTCATTAACATTTCGCAGTGAGTTTTCATATTTATTTGGGATATCTTTTATACTTTTTGTATGCTTGCTTTACACTGAAAACTTTGGAAATAATCATTGAAGTGTTAATAAGAAGCAATACTCCCAATAGCCGGCTGTTGGGAGTTCAAATAGCTCGTTTCGAATTATTGGAAATTGATCGCTAACGACTTTCGTACATATTGTTAAGATCATATTGTCTATACATTAATATATACCTCTATTATATTCACGCGGCTTTATCCTGTTGTGTAACGCCCCGCGGAGTAATAACTCTTAAAATGCCTAACTTTCATTCTTCAGACCTAATAACTTTCGAGTGTACATACATTTCTTTTTCGATTAGTATGTCTTACAGATACCTAACTTCATTTTCACCGCTGACAAAGCTGCTAGAGTAGGCAAATTACGCAACAGGCGCTAAACTGAAACTCCACCAAGACCATTAGAAGACCATACTACAACCCTGCCAACATTCATAGTTTTCTGAACTTCAACTCAATCGTTTCCCAGCAAATCAAACCATCTGACCATATGTAAAGCCATGTGTTTTATATTTTCGGAATTAACTCACTTCAGTATTTCAGCTAATCACTAATTTTAAATGTTGGTTTGAAGCTATCCATAGCTGAAAGTCGTTTGGTAAGTGTCATCAACAGGGGAAGTCTTCCTGGGGTGTCCACCCGGTTTCAGGTCACGGCAAACATTGAAAACAAGCCGTCTGTCTTTCTAGAAGACGAGAGCAATACCTCGCCGCCAATTTCCCTCTATCACTAATTCTTTTATCAAAAATTCTTGTTCCTTTTTGTAAACCAAGTTGCAATGCATGAATGAACATTTGTTCCCAAAGTTATGAACTAGTTCACGGACAGAAAAACGAATTTGTGATGACATACCGGAAACTGTGGCTAAAGTTCACAAAAAACAAATAGTTCTAAAATTTTGAAAATTCAAAAATAAATTCAACGAAAAATATTAAATATAATTTCATCATTACAAAATTACCCTAGGGTATAATTTCCATCAAATTCGGGCATCTTTTGAGGTTTTGCACGTTCGTTGCATGAATGGTGGTAACAGTGCGCCAGCAACCGTGAAGCTTGTCTGCAACAATTATAATAATATGCTAACGAGTTGTAAAGTACACCAAACAAGCGTGACAAAAGCACAGTCGCCTCCTCCCTCTTTCACACACTCGTGTTTTACTACATACATAACAGCCCACGGAGACAACAATATGACATGTTCTTTTTTTTCCTTCGATAGTGCCGCAGCCACTGCGCGGCTTAAGTGTAGCGCGCGTACCGCGGATTCCAGTCAGGTGCAGGGTGCTATTAATTATTCTGCAATTATTTAGATGAGGGCTAATTTTTCATTTAATGCTATACATACATTCATGGGACAGTTTTTTTTCTGCGATTTAATTTGTCCTAACAGTGTCATGTGACAAATGAACACCTAGAAAGAGGTGTGCAAAAAGGAGACGGGATGCAATGTTTGTTCGTGAGATAAAATTACATCCTGTTGTATATTTTAGTATATGAAATAAAAAATACTCGGTGTAAAAGTTGCTGTATATATTTAATGTCGGAAATTTTAATAAGATTAAGTAATAAGTTAACTGTGTCACGTAAGATGCGACGAAAACAGAAAAAAATCAATTGACTAAATTACTTAAAACTACTTTAATTATTAAAAGATTCCAGATCGACATGGGTACAAAGATTTACAACCAACATTACCAATGTCATATAAACGATTGTAACTTCAAACGGTAGGAGCAGGCATTCAGCCTGGATAATGCAAGAATGACAGCTTTTTATCTAATCTACACTATTTGTGATATTGGCACCTAGTCCCGGTGACAGTTGGGACCGTCAGAAGTCGGCACAGGAGTGTCATTAGATAAAGATACATACATTATTCGCCGTAAGAAGCAGGCCTTCTCCGTGACAACTCTATTAAAACGTACCTACTGCTTGTCCTGTAGCAATAAACTCATTTACTTTTATAACTGCTACCTAGGTATCCATTATATCGCTCCGCTCGCCCGTGGGTTAGACGGGGAATTAATTGACCATCGAGGAGTGTCGAATTGCTACCAGTAGGTTTCCAGAGTAACTGCGATCAATAAAATAAATTGAAATTCGAGTACTTCTCAGGTGGTAGGGCATAGAAGCTATCGGATAGCTTGAGACTATGTGGGCTATGCTGGAGGGGGAGGCCTGAAGGGAAGAGCCCCTATCGGCTACTGCACCATCAGGGTTGATACAATAAATTATTCAAAGTGTCGATACAATTAGTGGCAATAAATCTTGCAAGGGTTTCTCCCAGCACACACTCTAAACGACGACGTTGGCCACCGGACACTTGGATCGCGGTGTATGCGTTTACATGCAAGCTCGAGGTTCGGTAGGTACCGAAGCTTGTTGATCTGGAGGAGGCTGTAACAGCCACGGCGGTCGGTGTTGCTGATGTTGAAGCTGTGTGATCTGAGCCGGCATCAAATGATCGAAAGCGGTATTGAAAGCTCTTCTCGAGCGGTAGACTTGCGATACCTTTGCATAATTCATTATGGAAGCAATCAATCACACGGCGGGGTTCGATCGGGGCGGGAGAAACAACGGGGGGAGCTGGAAATTAAATTCTCCTAATCCTCTCACGTCTGACGTCGGTCGGTCGGTTTGTGTGTAAAGCCGCCAAATTTTCAGTTCTTTTGTTTTCAATACAGATTAAAGGTGGTTAAAATTTTTGATCAACAGGAAATGCCACTTTCGATTCGAGATAAGCAAAAAAAGGTTCTAGTTCTTCCTTTCCTTATATCAAAAAACAAATTTATTATTTTCATTTAGAATGTTAATTATTTTGCAAAGTTGTATATCAAACTCCAACAGATTTTCAATTGCGCTCAAAAATTGATTTTGAAAGTCAATACTCTATATAAAGCCTGACATGGGCATTTAAAAATGGCAGTGCTTCAATATTTTGCTAAATCGGGTTTTAGTATGTATTAATAACTTATATCTCTTTATGGAAATGTTGAAACTGAGCACATACCAAATTAAATTTTCTGCAACTTCTATCGACTGGATTTTTTGTCCTTACGCAGTACGATATCTAATAGGGAGGCACATCCAGCTTATTGCGAAGATGTGGGCTGTTGATATCATGTCAAAAGAAGCGACGTGTCTCCATAATCTATTCACAAAGTAGCAAATATCCGTCGGCGCAAAGCAACAACCTGACGCCAAACCGTTGTACAGAGTGCTTCGGAGCACAATATTTATCTGAATACAGTAACGGCCAATTTCTTCACTGGATGAAAACCGGTTTTCGCCGAACACCAGTTTTCAGATTGCTGGTGACCAATGAGCCGAAAACCGGTTTTCAACGAAAACCGGTTTTTATCCAGGTGAAGGAGTTTTGCCGTAAAATACTTTCTACCTTGATGACAGACAATCCTTTGCAAAATTTAACTTATCCTTCTCCCTTCAATTCCCTAAGAATTATGACTTTGTTGGGCGAAGTTATACGATTATCTGAAGTGGAAAAGATTGTGAAAGTCGCCAAACAGAAGCTTTGCTTAACATTAATATTCTTAGACAAGCGAATGCGACAGTCTCCTACGAGCTCTTCCCGTGTGAGTATCGCTTATACATTCCATTGCGCTACGTTGAGATTGATGGTGTTATCACCAAGTCAAGTCTCACTGTCGAGAATTTACCGAAGTATGGTGTTGTTCGTTTCAAGAATACTATGCTAAAAGGTAGGGTTACCAAGGTGATTTAGAGAAAATTAAGGACATATTAAATCAAATGTAGCACTTAGTATTCGAATACTTTATTAATCCTGTAGCAGTGGTCTATACTTGTAAGTTCTAACAGTGATTTTTTTTGGAAAATACACGTGTTTCAGTGGGGAAAGTTTCGTCATGTAAACAGTTGTGCTAGATGGAAGACGAGAGCAAAAAGATGATTGAGTAATGTGAAAGACATAACGGCAATGAAGAAGAATACACTTAAAATTTTCCCTTCTCTCTTCTAATTTGTGTCGTAAATTGTCATCGGAAACTACAAGTAAGTCGCTTGGGATGATTTTTTTCAAATTTGTACAGTAACAATCGCAATCGTTAATTATCAATTTCGAAAAAATACTATCGACTTCAGTTCTGGAATATGCAAACACTTTGAAACAATAAACATTTTCTCCAGGATTATGTGTGCAAGGACTATACCTGCTTTAATAATATTGTTAACTGCCAAAAATCAACAACTAAACCACTTCAAAACGTCGGTCATTATGAGACTCGAAATTATTTTCCCCATTCTTTATTCAAAACACGGAAATGTTTTATAAATGAAGCAACAAACAGAATTTCGAACTGTTTTGCTAGGGGTGTGATCGTTTCCGTTTCAATTCCACTTTGAAACTCCTATATAAAAACCCACGCTGCTGAATGTACACCAAGGAATTTGACCTGTATAAAAACTAATGCTAGCCAGTGATAAAAGTAAAAACCATTGTTGGTCACTGCTCTAACACTACTTAATCTCCTCACCCATCAAGATTTCTAGCTAACTCCTGCTTTTAAGTAAGCACAAACCCAGTTGAGTCCGCTCGTGCTTTAGAAATATCTAAAGATGAAAACGCATCTCGAAGAACTGAAATATGCAACTTGTGTGCCAATAGGTTCATTACCCTAGGTACTCAAAAAACCGCCAAAAGCATTTTGACATGGGAATTACAAGCCCAACGCACACATAAATTTAAATTATTTTTTTCCCAATGCTAACTAACAAGCAGCACACACGCATGCCGCACCCTGCAGTGTCCTGAACTCAATCCCAACCCATTTTTCAAATCATCGAGTGGCACAACTCGAACCATACCATAGCAGTTTATACTCATTCGTTTCAAATCGCGCGAACTATAAGCTTTGCATACAGCAAAAAAACGAGTGCAAATTCGAACACGGCTAACGGGCGTTTAACTGCTTATTGTACCGTCCGAACATTATGGTCATGATGTTGCTTCTTTGACAGGCGAGCGACGAGTAATTTCAACAGACACGTGGTACTTCTATTTATAACCTCACATAATTAATTGAGTATCTCAGGTGTCATATCCCCCATATTGACGGCTCCGGCTAACCAGCGAGCGATCCGCGTTTGACAAGCAACTGCAATCATTCTGTTGCTGCTACGGCGCCAAAAAGCTGACGATTTTTTCTTCTAAATTCATTATACGTATGTTGCAGTTCATTTGATGACCACGAGCCTACTAACGCTTGCTCGCTCGGTCGAACAGTACGGGCTAATCATGGTGCAGATATTTTCTGCTTTCACAAAATCCATTATTTTCGTTATTTGTACTAATTGTACATTCTACGGGATTAGTAAAAATTTTGAAACGAGGCCCCTGTATTGAAACATAAGAACTATTGTATTTTGCGAATTGATTCTGCGCCTTATGTTAGAAAACCCGTGTCTGCATGCTCCCGGACAAAAGTTTTATCTGGCTACAGTAATAGGTGCTCAGCAAATTCAAAATTATTTTCGGCGATAAATTTGCCCAGAAACTGATCATCTAGCAATATTTTTTGATTGATGGTTTGATTTATGAAGGAGTGGTTTTAAATCATCTAGCAAGGAATTTTCAGCTGCGGACTCAAAACCAAGCTTTTCAATCAAAAATATTATGATAATAATATGGTTTTCGTCCACAAAAATAATAATCGTCTTTACTTCCCGCAATTCCGGAAAAATGAAGAGTATTGGGCAATTATAAGGCGGAATTTAAAGACAACTAGAAAGACGACGGAGGACGCTGCACAAATAGCTCAATTTGGAACAAAATACGCCTGAGGTTGACAGACCGTTTTTGAAGTGAATAATTTTCTTTTTGATTCAGCACAACTTTTTAAAGCCAGTATTTATCAAGCGAAACGTTCACCACAGAATCACGTGAATATTCCAGATAAATCGCACTCACCACATTTCAAAGCCAATTTACAGATGCGCTGCTATAGAATAAAGAATGTGTCCGAATTTTAAGTGAAGTAAACTTCATTTATTTTATGGTGGAGGATCTTTTGGTTGCTGTGAGCCGCGAAGGGTATGCAAGTAATTTTATTGACAGAAAGCACTGGAAGGGAATGACCAATTAAAATGATGATTGAAGTTTCATTCTCTCGGAATAAACCTGATCTGATTTTTTTTGAAATATGTCTAGGTTTGAGACTAAAGTTAAGGACATTAGAGGTAAAATAAAGAACGCTTCCCAAACTTGTCAAAATTGAGGACGTTTGGTAACCCTACTCAAGGGGCAATGTTTATCATCCATTAGACAATTGTCAATCGAATTTTGACGAGATATCCAAGAATATAGCTTTATATACACGAACTCTTTTCGCACAATTGTCGAGTTTAAATTCCATCGCACAATGTGGAGATTGATGGTGTTATCACCGAATTAATTCAAGCAGGTTACAGACGATTGTACTTCATATCATGTGTTGAGAGAAAACGTGTTCACTATTCGTTAGACTAATTTCAAATGATGTTTGTTTCGGGTCTAAAATACCTTGACAAGTCCTCATTGAGAAAATTCGTCTCGCTGTGCGTCTTTTGGACGTATTCAATTACAAATGAGAAATCAGAAAAGAATAGGATTGAGGATGGTACACAAGCTCTGCATCCACCCTTTTCTATTCGAAATCTGTGAAACGTCGGAAAAGATGGAAGCATCTAAAACTTGGAAGTGACAGGTAGCATGAACAGCGTGTCGATTTAAAAAAAAAAACTAAAAAATCAGGGGATTACATAAAATTGATTTTGACTTGGAAAACATAGCATTTACAGGAAATTTGCATTAAAATCAGAAAAATAATCAAACCAATATTTCAACGATTTTTGCAAAGTGGGAATCGGTAAATACACAACTTTTCTGCTGGACGTACACCCCTAACAATTTTTTTCTAGTTAATATGAAAAGTGGGCGTCTCAAATAACTACAATTTCCTCATTAATTGAAGCATCGAATAGGTCCGCCATTATGAATATTTCTGCTGTTCTTTAGTGATTCTATGTGGGTTGACTTGGTATGCACGTTTCATTAAAATTCGTTAATTTGACAATTTGACAGGTCTAAAGCGTTAGTTTGACTGAACCGTCAATTTACATTTACTATATATTTAACCGGAGTGATATCGCACAATTCTGACATAATGATATTGCATTCGGCTCGTTTTTTAAAGATCAATCCTTTTTAATTATTCTGCGCTATCTATATAAGACCACATTACAGTGGCTTTCGCTGTAGCGGCGTATCTGCTTTGTCGCAGCTTTTTAGTTAATGTAACCTACTTCGCGATCTGCGATACTCCAGGAATCAGTTTCTTTTAGGGTTATCACTCTCCCGGTTTGACCCGCAGAGTTCAGGTTGTGAAAAAGATCTCAGGCCCTCCGGGTTTCACATCAAATTCTCCGGGACTGGTGGGACGAGGAATAATTTTATAATAATTTTAAGGAATTTATTAATTTTAAACAAATTATTTCGGTGTTATCGCTGGTTGCTCCTACCGCGGTCAACCGTTGACGAGAGGTGAACAGCTTTGCTCCGAATAGTCCCACTCATTACGCCCCACAAAGGAATGCGGAAGACACCGCACGATCCCACACGATGCCGCTTTCTTTACTGTTTGACTCTCCTTCTCCTGTTAACTGCGGCGAGAACAGTGCTTGTTCGGCCAAATCCGCCACAGCGAGGGTGGCTGGTGCTTTTGAATTCTTTGCGGTTTGACATCCAGCCAAAACAAATGAATTTTTGTAATTCTATTATCAGGGATTCTTGCTCTGACGAGTTTGAAAAATAAAATGAAAATGCTTACACTACGTTCAACTCAGTAGGTAATAAAAAAAAACATTAAAGTAAACTTTAGAAGCCATTATACCGTAAGGGTGTTTTTTTTTTCAAAAACGTTGTTGCGGTGATTAGTATTGCCGAAAAAGTTTTCAACCGATTTCAAAGCTGTTTTTTGTTTTAATTTTTCGCATTTTATTTACCGTGTCCTTGAACGATTCCGTTTTTTCGTCTAAATTTTCAGATCAGTTATGAATTTTTTAATTTTAATTTTAGATGAAAAAAGTGACCTTTTTGTGAAATTCATCCCAGCTCGCAAAAAAATTTACTCAAACCGTTCAAGGAAACCATAAGTTCCTATACTAACGACATTTGTTTTCAATTGAGCTGCTGGACTGAAATCATAATCACGGTATGCCTCTTTAAAACGCTTTCTACAGGAATTGTTACAACTTGTAAATTATTAGTATTTTTCCATGTTCTCAAACTGATTTAACAAATTAGACACTGTACTGCGCAAATCGTATTACAAGTATTCAATAAAAAATATGGCGCATACCTTTACTAAATTGACGATTTTTCCAATTTTTCCGCACCTCAACATATATAGCCCATGTAGGCGAATTCCACCTTATTGGCGCAGTACAACTTTAGCAGCTCCAGCCAGTAATGAAACTTTCTCAACTCTGCTCTGAACTTTGCTGGAACTATGTCAGTCTTAGTGAAATGTGGTATACATTTCTTCAGGAATGCTTGCTCATACAGCTCCAAGTTCATTGTTTTGTTGGCAACGAAAAGCTTAGTTTTAACTCCGCAGTTGCAAATCCCTTGCCGGATCATCAGTTTCCGAGCAAATTTGTTGAACTTTTCTAGACATGAAAGCTACTAAAAATTCACAATTGAGTTTGTTATCGCACATTTCCTTACAAATTGTGATCCATGTATTATGTTTCTAACAACTGTGAACTAAGCGATTAAGCCAGTTGCATTTATTGTTTTCCCAACACTGTCGGATGTTTCTCTAAAAATTTTGATACCACTTCTGCAAAGGACAAGCCTTATAAATCCAACATTATGAGATTCTTTAGAGTTACCGTTTGTAAACTTCTAATGATTATCATTAATTTAATTCGATTGTATACACATATTCTGTCTGAGCATGCAAATCCCTATATCATTTAGCGCTGCGCGTGCTGCCTCAATTGCATCTGCATTAATCACTTTAAACGGTTTCTGCTCTTGACAATTTTCCAGAGTAATACGCAGTATAGTCAATTAAATTTACAACCAAACCAATCTAACCATCAAACGATGAATGAGTTTCAACAATATATAACTATACGTATTCCTACTGTACTCAAATGACATCACCACTATGGTAGATTGCTGCCTTCATGATTTAAATCAATCTTATCTGCGCAACAGAAGAAACGCAGATCAAATAATACCTGCTTCACTCAATAGTTGGCAAAGGTGGTGCGAAAAGCTAATTCCGATCTGAATAATAATTAAACGAACATTTTCGCCACAAGTGCGAAAAGTTATTACCTAAACCGCACCGCTAGCAATATTCAATTTTTCTATCGGAAATAACACCATCTTACAGCATACCAAAAGTTCAAAAATGTAATAATCTGTAAAAGTAAGTAGGTTTATCACGAATAGATAAGAAGAATGAAAATAATTCATTAACTAATTTAGTGAGATTCTAAAACACGCAGGAAACGAAGAAGAGTGTCCTTTTTAGTCACATCTTACTGGACACCGGATTTATTAGTTTGCAGAACACATGCGAAGTACGTGCCCAACTAGAAATAGGATAAACACAATTTCCAATTCTGCACAAAAATAAAATAAATTAATTCTCCGAATATTAGTTAATCAACTACACAAAATCAATAAAATGAATAAACACGAATAAGCATAAATAAAATTAAGAGTATGAATCAAATTAAATAATTTGAGAATGAATAAAATGTTTTGAAAATGAATAAAGCAAATAAAGATTAAAATGCAATGAAATGAAAAATAATAAAATAAAATAAATAAAATAAAATACATAAAATAAATAAAATAATCAATTTAATGGCTCTATATTGTGTCGTCTCGTAAGAAAACAAAATTGCCTAGAAGGATACAGCCGACTTTTATCGAACTTTTTCGGGAAACTAGTCGAAATTAAATAGTTAACAAACTAAAATCTCCGATTCTAGGGTTTCTAGAAAAGTGATCAGTTCAACTGAAGTTGATTGATTTCATTATTATACGAGGAATTGTTTAAACAGATTGAAACGAAGCATGAGAGTTGCATCATTTTTAATTTGAACTTGTGTTCATAAAATGTACATTAAATGACGAAATAATCGTTGCCAATAGATGCTCAATATGTTTAGAATATGATTTGTATTTTGTTTCGATGGCTTTGTTAGAGGGATCCATCTTATCGAACGCTACTGAAAAAAGTCTCATTTGATCAAATTTACCCCGGTGATCAAAGATACCCCGTTTTACGGTAGAATAAAATTTCTTTCAAACTAAATGATACAAATAATATGAATGAATTGAACAAACAAACAAAATAAATAAAAGAAATGAAAGAAATAAAATGAATTATACACCCAAAACTCGGCCGTAATACTTTTTCGGTAATAAGAAAAAATGCTCTAATAGCAAAACGTTTCATATTAAAACAGTCGCAACAAAAAATTACTCAAACGGCTTTACCAACACATTCAAATTTTCTCTGCGTCCCACTCATGTTTCATCAACTCTTATACAATAAAAATTAACGCGTCGAATTGTCTGTAAGTGTGTAGGACTTCGCTTGCCATGGTATTGCGCATCAAGCGAAGCAAACTCAATGTGGATGAAGACAAGTTTCGATTTTCTCTACACGACGCATTCCGTATTCGAAGATCGGCTCACACTCGTTTAGCTTCAAAGCACAGACAGAAAAAACCTACTCGGAATAGTGATGGGGTATTTCGGTGGGTGTTAAATTGAAATTTCTTTTCTATCATGGACGCCAACAGCAAGGTAGTGACTGCACAAATCATGCACAGTCCTTCCCGTCATGTATGGGACGGGAAGTAAGACCTACGGTTTGGATCCACGCATCCGAACCGAGGGTCCGGGTCCAAACACTTGTCTGGATCTAAGCATCAAGTCTGGGCCTGGTACATACCAGAATAGAATAATTAAAATGAAAAATTAACGATTTTCAAAAAGCTATAAAATAATAGAATAAATTAAATTGTGTCAATATAATAATTTGAATGACAAGCATAAAATGAATGATCGAAAAGACTTAGTCGCATTGTCAAAATTAAGAAAGTAAATAAAATGTATTAGCTGAAAAAAATGAATAAAATTCATGAAATGAAAACAGTGCATAAAATAAGTTAAATGAATGATATGAATAAAATGCATTAAATGAATAATCTAATCAGAATAAGTCCAAAAATTGAAACGAATAAAATAGATAAAAAGACAATGACTACGGCGATAGATAACATTGCACACTACGGCGATTGTAAATATTATTTGGGTATTTTTTTGAAAACATATAAAGCTTGAATCAAAAATTTGCTTGAAAATTAAGCTGAATTCGATGCACTCAATGGGTGCATCGAAAAGCATATGATTTTACACTTTCATTCGTGTGATATTACATGTCATTTGTTTTACAGTAATATAGGATTAAAAATACAGTACAATGTATAGATATCCTGTTTAATGAAGCTGTAATTTTCAATCAACGTGTAAAGTTATAATAAAATTCGTTGAAGAAAGCACGAGAAGTTGTGTGTATTTGTGGTGGAACTTAATTTTCCATTTATATTCATGCTCCAAATATGTGCATGGAAATAAATTTAAAATTTCAAAATATTTTTTTCTGTGTAGTATATACGGCCTCTAGCAAAAGCAAGTATCGAACTAACCATTCCTTTCCTTTCCTTCCGCGATCTACGTTCAGGCCTGGCCGGCGCCGGTATTGATCAATAAACACTTTAGGATTATCAGGAGTTGCACATTGAAAGATGTTTCGCTACTCCCAAGCATAATGATCTACTTAATTTCTGTGCTACTTCAGCTAGTTCAGATCGATGACGGAGTAGCAGCCAGGGGTGGTCGCACAAGCTCAAACTCAACAATAAAATGAATGAAATTGATTAAATGAAAATAAAATAATTTGTAAAACTAAATTTAACAAATGAATAAAATATCGTTAATGAATAAGACGAATAAGTTTCAGTTCAGAAATTCCTGAAATGTTTATGAAAACGCTATTCATTGAAGGATTGTTTATCAGCATCTGAAAGAGTGGCTAAACAATCTATGAACCTTCCAGTTCTATTCTGTTCACACCTTTTCATTCTCAATCTTTTTTCTTCGGCATCCTTGAGGTATATCCGGCGTTTCTACTTTATTGAAGGTGTCAAATGAATTATTAAGAAGCGAGAACGACCAATTTGTTTTAAAATTGCAAAATGCCCGTTTGGTCACAGATTTCTAGAGAAATATTATTTAGCGCCAAAGAATCAACGTTTCGAATAATTCATCTTCAGGGTTTGAACATAAATTCGTTTTGATTTTCGCCACCGTCTACCCCTGTTAAAGGCGAGGATCGGTTCGTCCACAATTTCCTCTCAATGTTAAATTTCGCAGTTGGCTTTTACGTCCTAGTTCTAAGCTAGTCATGAAATCAACAATCTCTAAGACAGTAGTAGCAAAAAGGTAAGCTCACGCATCTGTCGAAGTCAAACGAATGAATTGAAAAAAAACTACAAACGCAATTGAAAACCGACATTTGCCTTGATCACTTATCTCAACGTAGTAAAGCGCAATAAAGTTATCTCCCGAACCGGATCGGAGTCTGATAGATGACCACCAAGTCACGACTTGACATTTATTAACCATCACCATACATCACACACACACAACACATAGTGTGGACTTTATTAAATTTCCCGACATGATCGGCGTGAAATAAAGTTGTAGCAATTATTCAATCCACTTTTGCAGTTGAGAACTAACCAGTTGGGTCACCCCGGCCACCAAACTAAGCGCTTCTGGTAAGAGTACGGAAAAAGCGTCTGCAACCCTTAACCGCTCACCCTCCACTAACGCCAACAACCATCAGGGAATAATAATTTACATCTAAACTATTTGTTTGCGATTTTCATTAGAGGCTGTTTGTTTCTTGCACCCCCGCAACCTTCGGGCTGCGGTCGACGAGAACGCATAACGTCGCGTCTCGGGACGTTGATTAACTAATATTCCACTTTATGGTGACATGAATTAAAATTCATCACGAAAGCCAATACACCCGCGTCCCCCTTTACTTCTACCACGTGCCCGTATCTGGTAGGTAATACTGCGGGTTAATTCGTGCGATCACTCTGATTCATTAGAATATAGGACTGTGTTCTACGCGGGAACATTCCATCACCGTACGCTCTGGTCCGTTTTTGTAGGCGATCGTAATAGACTTGGTGGAGACTTTTTAATTTAAACGCGTTACTTGCAGTACGTAGGTATATTTGCATGTAGTCGGTACACAACTGTGCAGTTTTGTGGGAGGACTTAGAGCAATAAAAAATGATTCAGTAAATAATGATAGTATTCAAGTACCCTGGCTTCGTATCGTAATAGAAACGAATTTGAAGTGGGTAATTTTGGGATATGATAGACCATGATGATGAAGTATTCCTAATTATTCAAGCTACCTGCAATAGGTTGTAAGGATAGCTTTATAATAGCTCATATAGTTGACAACCAAGCACAACCATTGTCATCAATAGGTAATTCTATCGCCACCTCACTACAATTTTGTAGTCGGTTTTCTGCATTGCATTAAAGTGATTTCCAGTGTGACAATTACTCTTATGCTGCCCGATCTAAAACGGGCAAGTACAAAACTGAAACCATGCTTTGTATATTCTACTGAATTGCACCTGAATTTCTGCTATACCTTACTTACAAAAACACACATATGATCAACAATACCGCGCAACACTCTATCTAATGTCCATTTCACGCCATTCGATACCTCTGCTCAACTGTTGGTAATTCTATAATACTCCATTTGATTTATTCCCAACGACCGGTCATAAATCTTCTGCAGTTCTAAGGTTCCAGCTCACATGAACACGGTCGCATTCTAACCGAGCGCCAGCTTCTTTCCGCTGAATCAGTATGTAATTGAGCACAACATTACGTTTGCAGTGACAAATTGCCGCTCATAAAAATTAGTATTAAATAATGTTTATTAGTTTTACTGCCGGCTAATCATCGATGCTGATCACCTTTTCGAGAGCCGTGGGTAGTTGATCGATGCAGACGCCTGATGATTTGTTTCCTCGTTCACATGACGATGAGAGTCGATAGAAGTTCATAGATAGTAAATGCTCCTTACAGTAGGCAATTTGTTTTGCCATAAAACCTGCAGTGCTATAAACTAACATCGATTTATCTCTTTTTTGCTGTTTTCCCCTTTTTCAGCTTCGGCATGTACCACGATACGGTGAAGACAGGCTGCGATCATCGAATAGGTCCGATTTTGCACATCATGACGCCAAGTTTCGAAGCGGATACCATGCAAGTTTCGTGGTCCAACTGCAGCCGGCGGGACATTACGCACTTCCTGGAGTAAGTACACTAATTTCGAAGTCATTTGAGAGAATCGCACGCTCTTATAAACTGTACTACTCTGAGCTCTGAACACTATCATTTTTAATATTTTATTTTAATGCCATAAAACATGCTTTTTAACATTCCCTTACAATCCTTCATCTGGATTTAGCGTGCCAGTAGTTTAATATTTTCGTTCAGTAGACTAGAAAAAAAATTGATGTCCAGACAAGAACCCTCGTGTTTACCATCAGCTTGAAAAACAATTTGAATTTTGCTGGAAAACTATGGGTTTAGTTTCTTTTTGCACAAAAATACGTATACGGAATTCGAATCATCAGTAAAACAGTGTCCGTATTCTGAGTCAGAACGAAAGAATACAGTTATGGCACCAATTAGTTAGTACCTTTGATTTAAGTCGCTTTCACCCCAATAAACGACCTTAAGTTCCAGAATTCGAATCAAAACGATATCCCATTTATTCTAACCCAACAGCTTAGGCCTGGGCAAGTGTCTCGAGGATCAACCGAGTCAGCAGGAGTACAGCTACCCGGAGCTACCGCCGGGAGCCATGTACAACGCCGACCTCCAGTGCCGGCTGCAGTTCAACTCGACCGACGAAGAAATGACCGTCTGCTCCAAGCTGGACGAAATCTGCAATCAGCTCTGGTGCCTGGTGGATGATGTCTGCATGACAATGATGCGGCCGGCGGCACCCGGAACAAACTGCGGCAAACGCAAGTGGTGCCAGAACCAGCAGTGCGTCGATGTCGAAGAACTTCCCGCGCCGGTGGACGGTGGTTGGGGCGAATGGAGCTCGTGGAGTGAATGTTCCAGGGAATGTGGTGCAGGAATAGCGAAACAAACGCGGGAGTGTGATCATCCTTCGCCCGCTCACGGTGGATTGTTTTGTATTGGGGAGAGAGCGCGGTACAAGACATGTAACACGCACTCCTGCCCGCCGGAAACGCCATCCTCTAGGGCGCAGCAGTGTTCCGAGCATGACAACGATACCGTAAAGGGGGAAAAATACACGTGGTTGCCGTACTTCGACAAAAGTGAGTAGTTTTTCGTTTCTATTGATTTTGCAATGAGGGTTTATTAATCTTAGATATTGGCTTAATGAAGAGATTTGGCGAGGGTTTGACAAGTGCAAAAATATATAAAGGAATAATTTAATTACCCCGTGGGAGTCGGGTCATTATCTACATTTAGGTACTTTACGACGATTTCGACCTCAGTGCACTAAGCGATTTTCAGACGATAAACCTGCAAAAATATGCTGGAGATTTTTTATTTTCAGTCTTTTTAACCCTGGTGGTTAGATGTTCACAGATGAGGCCTTAACAATTGATCAAATTGAACTTGCTGTTAATCAAGTTGCCGTCATGAGCCAAACTCTAAGCGCCATCAATGTCAATGAAACAATGATTAATTGAGCTTATTATCGGCTAAAATCGTCTTTCTCATCGACATCGTCTAACCTGCTCTGCCTAACATCCTACATAACAGAGAGATATGGAACGTCACGTACAAACTGATGTTATCTACACAGACCTATTTAACGCTTTTGACAAAGTGAATCATGATATAGCAATCGCTATATCATGATTTCACTAGCAATGGAGAGATTTGGAATTAACGGTAGTGTTGCAGTTGCAGATCGAGAAATAATGGTTGTCATTGGAGATTGTCAGGCACCCACATTTACTTCTACGTCGAAAGTACCCCAGGGAAGTCACTTGAAACCGCTGATATTTTTGCTTTACACCAACGACGTCCATCCAGCTCTGAAAACTCCACGCCTGTCCTTCGCAGACGATCTCAAGACGTTTCTTCTCATCCACTCTACTAAAAATTGTAAATGCCTCCTTCGACAGTTTGAAATCTTCGTTGACTTGTGGAACACGAACCGTATGTGTGTAAATCACAAGAAATCCTCGGTAATATCGTTCTCACGAAAAAAAAACCCGGTTTGTTTAACTACCGGATACTAAAATTGAACGCGTTAGTCAAGTGAAGGATCTAGGAGTGATACTAGATTCGCAACATACGTTTAAACAGCACGTCTCCTATACAGCATACCCGAGCAAATACTCATGGGTTCAAATACCATATAGCCCCTTGAAAAGACCTTAAACATGGTCCGTGCCAAAATTCACAACCATCAAGACACCATAAAATGGTCTCAATAACCCATAAATACACCAACATATGGTATTTTATATGGGATCTACCGGACCATGGTGATGGTATTTTCATGGGTTGAACCCATTTCAAACACCCATGCCAAACCCCATGAGCATGGGTGTATTATGGGCTTTTCGTTTGCTCGGGTATCGTATGCATTTTCAGGATAGCCATAAATTTTACGAATAATTATTGTCTCGAATCGCTGTACTGCTCTTTGTCGCAGTCAATCCTGAAATACTGCTGTGAAGTTTGGAGCCCAAACTATAACAACATTGTTCACAGGATTGAGTCCGTGAAATGAAGCTTTTTACGTTTTGCGCATCGTAGGTTGCCGTGGAGAGATCCTGTCCGCCTGCCCAGTAGCCGGTGCCAACTGATTCATTTGGAAATCCTGCTTGTTCGAAAGAATACCCTTTGTTCGTTGATGATGCTTTGTGATGTCATCTGAATTGCCCAGCCATCTTGGAACAAATTAACATAAATGTTGCACCGCGAGCAACGCGTAACAACCGTATGCTCCAATTACTATTTTGACGCACTAATTTTAGTATGCACGGAGCCATTGCTGGCTTATAAGGGATCTTAGACCGGGTCGCATTAGTTTTTGACTTTTACACGGTGGGTTTCTTCATTATTTGTTGTATCGTAGTTGTTTTTTCACTTTATTGTAAATATTTTTACGAAAATTTGTAACGATTTGACTGTTTTGAATAAGTTTAGCATTAAGCCATCATTAGGCATTTGAATTGCCTCTTGGTGTATATATGACAAATACAAATTTACATCTTACATAATACTCCTAGATTGACTAAAATATCTAATTCTGGTCTTAAAAATACATTTTGGGATGTATAAAACATTATTGAATGCTCGAACACTCGATCTGAGCGATTGGTTGTACCCGTAGGCTATCGAGTGGAAAGGCACGAAAAGAAAAGTGCAGTTACGTAGCGGACAACTAGGAACACTGATGCTTAAATCTTGCAACAACATTGAGCAATATATGTTGCCAATCAATAAATCGAATACTAGTAGTCGTTGGAAGATGATTCGTCGAGAAGCCAATATTTGAAGGTCAATTAGTCGGCATCGGCTCTCGTAATCAGGTATACGGTGCAGTTCCCTCCATGGAAGCAGCCTCAAGACGTAGCGAGGAAAGTTTTTCAGGATCATTTCAATTCGAAGCGACAGTTTGCAATGGAATGGAGTCCATACAGGACCTGTATATTCTAAAAAAGCTTCGATCAGAAAAGTGCCTTTCGTGTGTATATATCGTTAAACTGAGACGTGTTACGCCAGATAAATCCCAGTACTGCTAAGGCTTTGGCGGTTGTCAACAATGTATGTTCTGAGAAGCGCATCGTGTTGGTGAATTTTACTCCCACACGGAAAGCATGAAATCAGCTCTGGTGCTAAATCCAATTTCTGTTTTTGAATTAGTTGAATTCAACAAGAAAACCGTCAAATCAACTAACGGCTTAGTTGAAATTAAACTAATATTTTTCTAAAAATCTTTCTTGTTTTTAAAGGAAAATTTTAGCTGGACGAAATCCTGGACACAATACAGCAAAATGAAAACTAAAAATAAAACTCGCAATTTCAACTATGCTCGCAGTTAAATTTAGAAATTAAAACAGTATTTTCAACAAAAACTGTCGAACATACTATTCTGTTTTTTTCTGAGCTGTGCGATATGCTGTGAGCATTCAGCATATGTAAAAAGAATCTTCAGTAAATTTTCGCTCGCGTCAGATTCGATTGAACAAGTACAAAACTTTTATGGTAGTTCTTGTGCAAATATTTTTCTCGAAAAGTTTTGTTAATGAACGATATTTAATTCCGTCATTTCCAGTGAAAAAGGATTGGTAAAACTACAATCAGATAAGTCAGAGCTGTGGCAGCAGGACAGAGTTTGGTAGGTAGTAACAAATTTAAAAGATAAAAAATCGGGTTGTCTGAAAATGCATTAAAAACATGAATTTTAAAAATATTTGGCGGAATTTATTGTATGTGGCAGTGAATTAATACAATTAATTTCCAGGTATCAAGTGGCACTCGTATAAAGTATGCAGTCTGTTAAAACAATTGGTCGTATCTATAGTGGTTTTCTTGGAGAAAATAAGATAGAAGCCTATTCAGTGCCATAATGACATCGAATTGAAAAGTGAAAAGTTTTCTCTAATAATCGGATTAAATGCACATTAGAAAACATTATTACAAGCCGGTTGATGGCTAACAATGTGCATATGTAAGAGTTCCGACCAAGGATTTGAAAGTTTGACTTTATCTTTGGAACAATTCAGCTGTAGTCGTTTTCGTTGTCATGTTAAGTTCAAAACAGCTTTTGTCAATTTATGGAACTTCTACAGAGCCAAATTTCCACAAGGTTCGGCGCTTTTCATTTAAACAATTTCGTTGTCAAGTGGTGCAATCGAAACATTGCATAGTACTCGGTATCATTCTTTACATCATTCGGTCGTAATAGTACACTAAATCTGACTTGACAACGTATTGTTTTTGAGTGAATCGTGCCTTTGCAATCTATATAAATTTACAGATTCATCGGATTATATTTCAGTCAATCCGAGTTTCAGCGAAATTTCCAAAAATCTTCCCAAGGAAAAAAATTGCTGACGGAAAATCTCTGGCACTAAAACGCGACCGTCCAGTATACAACAGCTTACGTCAATTAATTCAGTATACGGAACAAATACAATCTATTAATCTATTAATTAGGCAGTGGTAAGTAGGAATGCGGAATACTGGTATATTTACCAAAAATTTTCACGAGCACTCTTTTAAATTTTTTATTGATTCTTCGAATACTTCTAATACGTTTATTGGAGAACTGCTTGTGTTAAAATTTTCGCATTTTCGTAGTTATGGGCAAACACGAACGGGATTCTAAAAAGCTGTCAAACAAAAAGAGATTATTAATATCGTTTTTACTTGAAGCAAAACTGAGCCAAGTTCTAACCCAAACTGTTGTCAAAATGTATGAACTGAGAGCGGTTGCCCAGTAAAGTTCAGCCGGAAATGAACTGGAATTCTGGCTGGTTCCAGTTCGTCCACGGGCTCCAGTGACACAACCGATTCTAACTAGAATCGGTTGTGTCACTGGAGCCGGAATACGAACTGGAACCAGCCAGAATTCCGGTTCATTTCCGGCTGAGCTTAACTGGGTGGGTTTGCAACCTGACTCAGGTTCGTGGTCAAGCAAAAACGATATAACTTTTGTCGAGAACTACCCGAATAGAAATGCACAACAGTATTACAGCATTTTTTATCGTTACATTCAACGAAAAACAATGATATTCATTACAAATCTGGAAAATCACATTTGTTGTTTCTACATCCAATTTCATTGTAAACCCGATTTTTACATGGAAAAAGGGGGGTCGTTAAGGGAGGTAACAATGAAAAATTGATCTTTTCCCATACATTCTGAAATCAAAAACATCGATTTACATTGTTGTTTCGTTGTAGATTTTAGATGCATGAAGGATTGAATCATAAGTACATTGATGTTACAAGAAAAGTTGTTGTTAACAAATAAAACTGTTGTAAATTCAACGTTTCTACGATCAATTTCGATATTGCTTTCTGTTCGGGTAGTGTCAAAGATGCAAAAGTCTTTAATTTAATAAGGTAAATTCTACTAGGGTGTGGCGATCTTATACCCATTGACACTTTCAATTTGAAAGTGTATCTAGGAAAAAAGATAAACAACAGGAAGTACCCTCTGATGAAGTAGATATGATTTATCGGGTACGGGAGTTTATCACTTTAAATAGCTATAGCTTGGAAGCATTAAGTCCGACATCATCAAATTCTACTTTCCTTGTCATTGTATAGAAAATTCAGTGTTTTCACAAACACTATGAAATGTATCATAAGCTTTCATACTACCATCAAAGCTTTGCCTCGGTATTGTCACACCATAGTAGAAACAAACACAAATATGTAATTTGGATTAGGTAGAGATTGGCTTATTGGCTTTAAATGAATGGCTTGTCTAGTATTAAACCCATGAAGCATGACTTTACGTCCTAGCTGTTCCTGTTCCGGAATTTCCACTCAAAGTGAATTTTGACAGTTGGCTTTTAGGCCCTAATCATATGTTTGTCGACATTCCTAGAATTCGACCATTCGATTTGATTCTTGTTTATATCTTCTGGTATTACTCGGGTGGACCCGACGACCGACAAAATCGTCAATTCGATCGAATAACAAACCAATCGGACCCACGAATGTCGGGTTTTTCTGTACGCAGTAGCAAAGCAAAACAAATTGGTTGACAAAACCCACCACTGAATTGTCAACCAAACGTGTTGCGGATTGCCTAATATAAAATAACGAGTAACAATAAAATATAATACAACTTCGCTACGATATATAAAATACAAGGGCATTAATATTTTTATCACCCGGATTTAGAGTATTATTGAATATTTTAAAGGGTAGAATATGACTTAGTATTCTTGTTTAATGCTTATTTAGAATGATGATCTCTATAACATCATGTTTACTTATTATCAACGCATCGATTTAAATAAACAAGTTAGAGCTTCGCCTATACTATCCTTGTTTATCCATTGGTTCAAACAGCTCAAACACCACATCGATTAAACGATTTGAATAAATACACATATATCGAAATACACAAAACAAACTGAACTCTCATAGAGAAATGGTTCCACCACGTATATGACACCCCTATCCCGTTTGTATTGAACATGAGCCAACATCTCTGCGGGCACAAAAATTATGGGCCCCACTGACAGTTCAGATTGTTCTGCTCGTTTTACTGCAAGCTCGATCCGCACTAGATAGAAGCGATGCGGCATGACTCGATCTTTAGATATTTGTCATCGAGCAAATATAAATTGCAATAAATTGAAGAAAAGTGTCGTTTTCGACTTGTTGATGAATGGCAGACTTTTTGCACTATGATAGCGCTATGATGACATCGCAAAGTCGTGTAGTATGAAATCGATTCTGTCGATTGTGAATCGACCTTAACAGGCCGTTTGAGATCTTGGTTTGAAAAACATGACGGCGTAGCAGATACCTGCACGCCACCGAAAAACTACCTAAAATTCAGTACTTTTGACTCAATCTCGTGCAGGAAGGTAAAATTAGGTAAATCGTGTTGAAGGTAGTTTCCATTTAACTACGGCAAAAATAATAACTCAACCTTGAGTTTAATTTACTTAAATTTAAGTTGAATTTACCTAATTTTGAGTATACCCCAAACAACTTATAAGTACCTTACTGCACGGAAGACCTCGACTGAGTCGAATCTCTCGTTTTGTTTTTGACAACACTAATAAGTGCGAAAGCGACGCACAGCTCAAAAATACCTAAATTTAAGTTAAAAGAACTTATTCTGTAGGTTATTTTCTGGTAGCGTGTGGGTTCCACATCGTGGAGTCATATCCTTATACCCATTCCTAAGGAAAATGGAATATTAGTGTTACTTCGAATAACACATGCTGCATGGGTTCATGTACCAGATGCAGGTTTTTTGTATCTTTCAGTGTATATAGTCTTTGAACAGCCGCGTCGAATCGGTCCCGTGCAATTTGACTAGCATTTTCCCTTTGCACTTCACATTCTATTTCTAGCCAAACATTTGAAAAGGGCCTATTTGTAAAACGTAAACATAAACATCAGAATCATTATAATCCTTTTTGGAAAATGTATACTATTTTATTTCGTTTGATTGTGCATATTGCTTCTACTTGTAAACCTCACACAAAAAATACAGCTCAGGTCTGATATTATACGGAAAGTTAGAAGAATTAAGTAAACTCTAATTTGATAACCAGATTGGCCCCATTGAACATCGTAAAATTAGATTGGCACTGTATGTAAATTATGGAAAAGTTGGACTTAGAGCAGTTATAGTTCTGATTAATTCATCGAGTAGCGCTGCTGTTATATGTCTTTTACAAACAGTTATAATACAATAATACGTTATAATCCTTTTAAAATGAGTGTATTGCTAGTAGGGCTCTTTTCAATCAGTTAGGCCCTTTTGAAATCAGTTAGGCCTTTTTATAATCAGTTGTGCCCTTTTATAATCAGTTAGGCCATTTAATAATCAGTTTGGCCATTAAAATTAATTAGGCTCTTTTATAAATGATTGTAAAATCGTTATCAAAATTCTTCATATCCAAAAGATGCGTTACGTACGTGTTCGGGTAGATATATTTTAATGAAAAAACATGAAAATTTGATTTCCAGTTAGGCCCTTTTCAAATGTTTGGCTAGAATTGTTCTGATTGCAGAGTAACCAGGGATGCCAAGTGTTTTTTCAAGAAGTCTGTAATAATTTTGAAAAATGTCTGGAATTGTCTGGATTTTTTTTAAAAAAGCTTGAGGATTTAATTTGAGGTTGTGAGCCTTCAGCATCTTCGATTGCTGAAATTTTCAGCTGATGAAAACTCAACAAAATTTATTCGCTTTCAGCGAAATTTTTTGCTAGTTTGTGTTTCCAACTATTATAAAAATCGTAGCTCGAAAAGGTGGTTTAAAAATCAACAATGCATTCTTATATCTCATTTTGTTATTTTTCAAATTATCTGGATAAATCTGGACAAATTTTCTGAAATCTGGATAAGACAAACATAAATCTGTATGTCTGGACGACGCTTAAAAATCTGGGAGAATCCAGATAAATCTGGAAGGTTGGCACCCCTGAGAGTAACTGAGGAACAAATTCCAACACAAGCAAGTTTTGTTGCAAACGTTTTTTTATGTCTGCTGCTAGAGTTCCGGCCTATGACAAGTATTTTCATAATAAACCGACGGCCTCCTTTTTGGCATAATGTGGAAAAAGAGCACCGATTATGAAAAGGCTCAAGTGAGGTGAGTTACAAATAATAATAGTTCCATTGTTCGCTAACTGTTCTCATATTTTCAGCGAAAAATGTATGTCAACATATCAATTAACATTGATAATGGGAAACCATCCAACAGTCTCCATGCAGTACGTCACATATCAATCGTCGTATTTATTCTTAAACAGGAATGCGCACTTATGACAAACAAACCTTTTTAAGACCTATGTGCATATCGTTGCAAATGGTTATTATTAAGTATTACAATATCCTTTCTATTCTTCAGCAGTAGGCCGTACGCTCAAAAATGTTAATGCAGGTTTAATCAGTGCAGTTACCGTTTCACGTAAATACCAACAAGCGCATTCGTATTGGTAAACTGATGTAAAATTCTGATGTTAGCCGCAATATTTACAGTTTTCCCATTTTTTCAGTGAGGATAAAAGTAATCTACGCGCTCGACACCTTCATAGAAAAGGATGCCTGTATATGAAGCGTACTATGAAACATCTGGTTACGTCACGAGGAGTGGACATTCGGTTGTGATTCCTATAGTAAGACTTTCGACTTGGTTTCTGGTAGTAGCGGTTTTCACCTGTTACATATTGTCATGATATAAAACGCATACGTTTTGAAAATTTAAGTCCTAAAAAGAGTTTTCATAAATTGAGCCACTGTAATATAATTACGTATAAATGGATTAAAAATTAGCACGATTTATAATGGTGTTAGTCGGTAAGAATTGAGTGCTTTAATTATCTCGCTGGGCATCTTGGGTAGGCATATAGATATGTGGAACCGGTACGGAATCGGGGATGGATTCATATGGATTGCAGCTCAAATGCAAGAACCGCTTTCGACTCCATCTGTTTCGGAACTGGCAGTTGCGTTAGAACTGGAATCCGTTTAGGATTCCGAATGATTAGACCAAAGGGCAGTCAAACGATATACCTGTGACGACGTGTTAAAACTAATTATGCTGGATTATTATGGAAATTGTGTTTCTTTACTTTCCTATAAATTCAATCGTCTTTTCAGGAGAGCCAACATTAATGCCGATAAGCATCTTTGGCGGGCGACATTCATCAGATAAGTATATATATTTTAGTTCCAAAAATAGCAAATTTCTTTGTTTTGTTTTTTTAGATAACTACATATTTAATCTACTGAGGATGTTTTTTCGTCGTGAATTTATCACCATGGTGTATATGCACGATCAAATGCAGAACAGAATTGCAGGACAACTGATACTTTTGTATTACAGAATATTTAAAATGAAAATCAGCCTACGTTCCAATATGAAAGAACATATAGAAAGTAGAAAGATGCATGCTGTTATATGTTGTGAATATTCGAGTACAATCACTAGCGTGTTTGTGGTTGAAGAGCTACATTGCACTGCAGAAGAGCTATTCCATATTCACTAGGATTTTGCAGTACTTTAGGACAATGGAATTGCAATGAAAATTAAGATAATTCGATTCTGCAATTAACTCGGAATAAGAATGATTACAAATGTAAATATTAGGTGTAAATACGATAATTATGAGAGAGCATGCAATCATAAGATGGTTTATAATATATGTATCAATATATCATTTACAGCAAATTTTCAGTTTATTATGGTAAAAGATCCAAACAAACCTTCTGAAAACAGGAGATCAATGATGAGTTTGGCGGTTCTAAGAAACGCAGAACAAGAATAATATTTTCTACTGTAATTCATTGAAGTTATTAGTAGAATTTGTTATCATGACTAGCTCTAGACTGTACTGAGTATATTATATAGGAAAAATAGTATGTAAGCCACAATTATTACCATTGCTAAGCAAACGAAATGCTAATATCACAATACAGCGGAAAAGCTTTATTTTTTACTTATAAACAGCCTTAATGTATAAGCGCTGAATCCAATTAAAAAAACTAAAATCAAAAATACAAAAGAGGTTGAAATCAACTAAAACTATTACTGGATACAACAAAAACTTTGTTTAAATTAACCATTGATAATAGTTGAATTCAGCGTTAGCCATTACTGATTGCATCAGACTTTTTTGAAATTAACAATTAATATTAGTTGAAATCAACAAAAGCTAATATTGAATAGAAGAAGGTATTTCGTTGAAATTAACATTTTTATTCGTTGTAGTTAACAAAATTTCTTGCTAAATTCAGCAAACAAAGTAGTTGAATATACGAGAGTTGTGTCTAGGCTAAAAGAGACAGCACATTTTATTACCAAAAATTAACTAAAAAAACAGTAATTTCAACCAACGTTTTAGTTTCATTTAGGAGGATGCAAAACAACTCATCCAAATTAGCAAATTGAAAATTCTATTAGTTGTCTCAAATAATAACTAGTTAAATTCAGAAAAACAACTAATGTTTTCGTTTCTGAGGCGAATTTTCGTTTTCCGTGTGCCTTAGCAGAATCCAATGAGAACAATTGCAATAACTTCAGTGCTACGGATTATTGGAACTAATCATTGTTAGGGTCCAACGGTAACAGCCTCAGTAAGTAGTAATATGATTTTGTAAGCAAATCTTGTCGAAGCCAAAAGATATAGATTATTGAAAAGTTCGTTGTTTATAAACAACATGGCCAAGCAGGGGTTAATTTAAAAATAGTCCCTAAATATGTTCTATCTTAAATTGTCAGAGATTTTAAACATGATTTCATTCTTTTTTTTGCCAAACATTGTATTTCGTATGCTAGATGAAATTTGTTCGGTTGGCGGGGTGTAGTGTTTTT